>NW_010973266.1:631878-638546 GCF_000737465.1 Haliaeetus leucocephalus
GGGGGGGGGGGGAAGGCGGTGGAAAGTAAAAAAATCCTTGAATTCTTGAGATGCATCATCGAGAAGCAAAACAAGCGTATGCCCATTTTCATCACCCTGGCAAGTCACCCTGCCCTGTCAGCGAATTGCTCAAGTCCAAGCAACTGCTCTCCTCTCTGCCACTCACCCGATGGGTTTCCACCTCCTGCTTGTCCTATGTCTTTAATGCCTTTGTCTATTTAAATGCAACAGTGAGTCAGCCCAAAGCACACACAATGCCGTGAGACAGCCCCAAGATAAGAATACCAGGCAAATAAATAAAAGCAGACAAGGGCTTCCTGTTCCAACAGCCCACTTCACTTATGAGAGGGTAAATCCTGGGGACATGGGGACCCTGCCTGGGCACAGCGGTGCAGCCTCCATGGCAAGGGGAGAGCAGGCGATGCGATGCCGGCGGCTGCTGCGACGGCAGAGAGCCCCATCCAGCACAGAAACAGCGTGCTGTGTTTGGGGAGGGCAGCTGGCGTTATGTGAGCCATTGCTTGCCTGAAGAAGAAGAGTACTTTCCTTTCAAAGCAGACGATAAGCCACTGCTTGGATGCTTTCAAAGTAAATCTTTGGGTTGTTGATGCATAGGTGTCTTTTTTTTTTTCTTTTTCTCCACAATTCCTTTTTTTAAGCCTAAGAAATGTGCTTATCAGTGCTGACAGGGAGGATAACATAGACATACAATGCATTAATTGCCAGGCATGCATCACCCATCACATTCAGCTCCCGTAGAGACCAATCCTTACATGCGGTCCTAAACTTTATGAAATTACCCTTCATTGACTCAAAGAACTAAAGAGAGTGTAACTTCCCCCCTTGGAAACATCCTGGCAAAGACTTCCAGATTTCCAGGGTCAAGTCCAAAGTAGAAGCACAGACCTTGGTAGATAACGTGTTCTTGACTACTGCTTTAAGGAAGCATTTAACGTAGTTGACTCATCACTGAATTTCACGTCAAACACAATCTATGTTTTTAAATGTTAGCCATAAATAACTATCATATTTTTAAACATGATTTCCTTTTCTATATGTGATGTATATCTCTACTGAATACTGTATTAACTCAATTGTGCTAGTTCACTTTGTTTGCAAACAAATGCCTAGTGAACCACCTACTCTTTGGAGATGATAATCAACTTTTCATGGTTTAAGCACAAGTGCTGCAAGCAGACTCAGATTGCGCTCCATTTGTTTCACGTTAGTTGTACTACAGAGGAAGGACAAGGGTTTCTGTTGGAGGCTAACTCCTGCACTGGTCAATTCGTTATTAAAATGTCAAATGTTTGTGTAAGGAAACATCTCTCTCCCTCTCTTCACCTCAAGCCATAAAGCACCTCAGCTCCTTTAGCCGAATAAGAGACTTTGGGTTGATGCGTGCCAAGGCTTGTGTGAGAAGTGGCTTGACTCAGACGGTGTCCGTTTTCTTCTTTATCATCCTGTATGAACATAAAACATGAAACGATTAAGAAAAGCAAGCTGGAGAAGGAGTTTATTTGGTCTGTCCAGAGTTTAAAATGCATTTTTAAAGTTCTGTGGTCAGGAGATTTTGTTCTGCTGGAATTGTAAGTGGCTTTTTAAAACACAAGCCCTGCTAATAAAAAAAATGCTCTTTGCATATCTAGAAAGCTCTGCAACCTCTTATCTTTTTTTTGCACTAAGTGTGCTGAAGTATCTGAATCACCTGTAACTGGTAAGCCTGAATAGCACATTCAAGAGTGGGGGTGTGTGTATGTGTGTGTTTAAAAAGCCTTCACCGGGCAGGCAGGACAGGCTCTCCCATATGTGTCCCCTTGCCTCACATTCTTACACAAGTAAAACTGCAACACAAACCAAGCGTTTACAAAACCCTCACACATAGGTAACCTGCAGGCAGACCAGCTGCGGAGCAGACTGCCCCTCAGCCCGGTGTGCCCACCGTTTGGCACAGCAGAAAAGGATGTGGCCAGAGCATCAGCCACAAACTGGATCCCGTAGGCTGCCCTGGCTTTGGAACGAAACCTTTCTGTGCGCATGGGCACAGGTCACCCAGGCTGCAGCACGGGCTAGAGCTTCGGGGGACAAGGGCTTGCCTCCTAATGCTGCATTGCCAGCGGCCGCCTGAACGATCACGTCTGAACCTATCTCCGGTAAATTTTGACTCCTATTCGTTCTGGGAACTCTCTACCTAAATATTTGGTAACTCAGAAAATGCTGGCAAAGAAAAGTTTGAGAAAAGTTCCCTTGATTTAAAAATTGCTGCAGACCTTTGTCCCCCACTCGGGTGGTCACTGCAATGGCTCGGGGCTGGGGCCAACAAGCACTACCAACATCAAGGTGCAGGGTGTGCCACCACGCTGGTTCCTGGACCGCTGCCTACTGTGGCCCAACGTCCACAGTCTTCGCACAAAACCTGCAGCAATCCAAAGCGGGCAGCACAGGCTGAGCTCCCGGGGTGCCCCGCTATGTACGACGCCTCCTGCAGCCCCGTGGTGTCCTGCGGCCACCTGCGCCCCAGACCCACAGCCAGAGCATCTCTGCCACAGCCCCCGGGATGCATCTTCCCACCCAGACTGAGGCAAGCACCCCCATCCGCCGCTCCCACGGGCACCACTCGACTTCCACCAGCCGACCACCCCCTCCCCTTCCCATCTATAATTTACTCAGCCTCACTCAGATCAGGGTGATAAGACCTGTCTGCGCTTTTGGAATACTTGAAGAGGTTAAAGCCAGAGGGAGAGGAACTCTGCTCCCTATCAGGGTGAGGTTTGATTGCTTTGGGAGGGGTGAGGTCCCAGGCGGATCCCAGTGCTGCACCTCGTCTGACTCAGCGGAGCCTCCCTGCATCACTGCAAGGCAGCACAGCCGCGCAGGCTGAGCACGAGCATGGCCCCTCCATCCTCACGTGTAGCCCCACATGCCGCAGGGGGTGTTTTAAAACACACAGATGTCCTGGGTTGCCCATCAACTGTCGGCCCCGAGGGGCTCGGATTGACGAGAGACAAGAAGTGTGCCCAAAGAGCCAGCTACCGAGGTGTCATGCAGATATGTGATGGATGGGCAACTCTAACTGATAGGAAAAACCACACTCATTTCATTAGTATTCAGGCTGAAAACCAAGGCCAGTATCAGAAACCCTGGCCCTCCACCACACTCTTGCTTGGGGGGATGGCCCTGCAGCCAGCACACGGCAGTGCCAATACCGTGAGCCATGCTGAGCTGCTTGGAATCGCTCTTCTGTCACCCTGCCAGTTTGTAAACCCCATGAATAGCTAATTTCTCAGCTACATTCAGCCGAGTAACTATGTGCTCATTAAACACTACTACCAGAGCTCATTAGGGAGCACACATGCCCCCGGTTGCTGCACAGAGAGCACGCATGGCTGCAGGGCGATGCTAATCTGTCGCAGGGATGGCTGCAGGGTGATGCTAACCTGTCCTGGGATGTGCTGAGCATCCCTGGACACCGCATAAGGACCGTGGGGGCATCCACCCCTCGGAGCCACGGAGCCAGCGTGGGCATTCCCACGGGAAGAACTGCCCTTGTGCCTCCTGCCCGGCTCTGCTTCCCAGCTCCCCACGCTGTGCCCGCTCCAGCCGAGAGCAGCCAGGTAACGGCACCGGTCACCCGCCCCGAGGGCAGCCCCCTCGCATTGTCCGTCAGTGCCAAAGCAAGACCAAAACGGTGAGAAAAGCCTTACAGCGCAGCAGGGCGCAGGCCGTGGGCACGCTGAGCACACACAGACCACCAGCAGCCCGGGAGCGGGACAGGCGTGCGGGGGACACGCGGCGGGCACCTCCGCGCTGTGTCGGCACAGGCAGTGCCACGAGCGACGGCGATCTCGCCCCGCGAGCTGCCCACAGCAAACGCACGTGGCCGAGGAGCGCTCTGGCTGCCCGCTCCCTCCGGAGCGCTGTGGGCGCAGGCAGCGGATTTAC
The DNA here is from genome assembly GCF_000737465.1 of Haliaeetus leucocephalus. Classification (NCBI taxonomy): domain Eukaryota; kingdom Metazoa; phylum Chordata; class Aves; order Accipitriformes; family Accipitridae; genus Haliaeetus; species Haliaeetus leucocephalus. Next base: position 635,821 of record NW_010973266.1, read on the forward strand.
CGTTGCTGCTGCCGCCGGCTGCAGGGGAAAGCTGCTGCTCGGAACCACCGAGGCCGCTTCCCGCAGAGCCTGCCTGTTTACTGGGTGGTTGTTTTCCACCGATGGCCAAGAGCAGGGGCATAAAGTACTTACAGCAAGGTAAAACCAACACAAATCTTTAAAGTAAAGCAAAGACCAAACTCCAGTAAATGGCAGAGTAACACCTGGGACCGTCCCAGGTACAAGTTCCCAGGCCATCCCCATCGCTTGTTTGCAGAGCTGCTTCAGTGGGTCTCAGAGGAGCCCTTGGGAGCTCGCAAAGCCAGATTATACCAAAGCAAGAGGATTTCCAATCAAGGCCCATCATGAAGGATGTCCTTCCAGCAGCTTATGTGCCTCTAATCTGCCTAGCTCGTCAGCATGTCCCACCTAATTACAATCAGGACAATCCTGAGGTGGGCTGGGGCTGGAAGAGGATGTTTTCTTTTCTGTTAAAGTGCAACACCTTTGCATTAACCTGTACCACCTGTAGTTGCTGACTCCATCACAGACAGTGCAGTTACAACAGTATTTTGGGGCGTTCCAGCTAAAGATATAGTACACAAATTACTACAGGAGAGCCACACCACTGCACCCCCAGCACTGCCAGCTGCAGCGTGGCCCTCATGTCCAGAAAGCAAACTATAAAAGATGACCTGGTCACGAAAATGAATCTTGCGTATGCTTCAGCTGACTTACTGTTTGATTGACAACCCCCCAACCCAGTCCAGCTGAGATCAGCTTTTCCAGTGAGCAGCAGCCTGCGAGTCGGCTCATCTCCCAGGCATCCTCGGTCCGGGGGTGCGCGGAGCCCAGCCAGCCCTGCGAGAGAGCGGCTGAGACCTACGGCACGCACAGGCAGATTTACAGGATCGGCTTCCACTGATGTTACTCTGCCGGGGACAGGGTTTTGGGATGTGCCAGGCACCACATTGCCTGTGCAGACAAGGAAGCGTGTGCGTACACACGCGTGCATAGGATGGGGAAGGGGAGCGGAAACAGATGGGGCGAAAGAAATAGAAGCCCAAGAAGAAGGGCAGGGAACATTTTGCTCGAGGTAACAAAGTTTTCTGATTGAGACCTCTGAAAGTTTTGAGACTAAGGTAAAGCTTCTGGCTGGCCTGGTGGACAGCCAGCTGCCACAGCCTCATTTTTTAACTCCTGAAACTACACCTGTATGTATTGTTCATGTGTATTTTCCACGTTACTGGAAAATCACCCTAAACCCCAAAGTCGCCATGCCATCCCTCCCTGGTCAGAAGCTGCTGCCCGCAGAGGCGCCCATGAATCACCGTCAATAACCATGTGCAAGCCTGACATTTGGGATGGCTTGGCAGCTGCCCTGCACCGGGAAGCAGGAGGCTTCCAGCTCATTTCTTCTAGTGATTTATTGAAGACGACTGTTCTTTTCAGGAACCGTGACTTGAAAACCTGTGATTTATGAAAACTCCATATGTGCTCTTGCTCTTGTTACCCACGGATGGCTTCCAGCAGGGTTTCCCTGCCGCTGGCTGCCATCCCCAGCCCCGCACGAGAGCCTGCACGCTGCTGGCGGTGTGAGAGCTGCCCCGGGGAGGAACCGGCACCGGCATGCACGTGGAGCAGCAGCTTACAGCCGTCCATTTACCGTGCTCGCTGAGCAACAGCATCTAAATTTAGTTCTCCATCTAATACCCTCTTTGGAGGAAGTGTCAATTTTCCACTGGCCGCAGGTTGCCAGCGGGCTGACTGCTCACTCGGTGACTGACCGCAATTAACTGACCCTCCTAGCACAAGCACTCCGTGTTTTGTCGTGTCCCATCTACAGCCCTCTGGTAAGAAGGGTTTGTTGGTGCAGTTGCTTAGATATCACCAAAAAATCAGAGGTGCAATGAGAGCCCACCTCAGAGCACTGAGAAACGCTCTTCCTGCAGAGAAGCTTTAGCAGCAAAACGCAGACAGGGATTTCTGCAGCATAGCTTATTTTTGTATTGCGTGTGCTATGGGGGGAGCTCCCTCTCTACTCCCCCTCCCAAAATGCAGCCAGGAGAACAGCACTGCTGTTGCTAACGCTCGTAATTTCAACATCTTGCCCTGTTTTTCCCCCCAGTCCCAGCACCCAGAGCAAAACCACCTAGCAAAAACGTCTGCCTCAAAAAGAGATGTTAACTGCTAATCTTCCTATCTGAGGAGGAGGAAAAGAGACTCAAGCCCATCAAAGAGAAACTCAAAGGGCACATAAAAGCCAAACGCACGCTATTTAGTCAACGAATCCCACAAGCTCTTGGTTTTTAGGCTCGCTCGTCTTTCGGCAGCACAGCTGAGGATGGCCATGCTGAAACGGCGGGGTCGCAGCCCCGGAGAACGCTTCACCTCTCGTCAGCTCCGCGGCAGACGGGCCGGGCTGGCGGCACCCTCGCGCCTCGCCGCTGCGAGAGGACGTTTCGTTAAGAGGGGGGACCGGGCACGGAGCCGAGGCGGGCAGCCACGGCAGCCCCAGCTGGGGCATCAACTCTTCGACCCATTTTAGCTTCCCCAGATAATGAGGCTGCCAGTTCTCCGCGCAACGCCGCGAATCCCAAAACGTCTGCAGGCGCGTCCCCACAGGACGCGGCTTTACCCGAACCTGCTCAGCCCGGCGTTGCCCGAGAGCAGACCGTGGAGCCGGAGCCGCCGACCCCAGCGCGAGCCGCCGCCAGCCGGGGCTCTTTGCCGGCGGCGGGGGGCAG
>NW_010973266.1:638691-647521 GCF_000737465.1 Haliaeetus leucocephalus
AGGTCTGGGCAGCGGGGCTGCCGGGTGAGCGGCTCACCGCGGGGCAGCCCTGGTCACCGGCTCCCGGCGAAGCCTCTCGCAGCCCTGCGCGGGGCAGCCGGGGCGGGAAGGAGCCCCGGGCACCGGGGACGGGCACGATCTCCCTGCAAGACAGATCCTCCAGCTGCCGAAACTTTAAATAACCGAGGTGCGCCCGCTCGTCGCTGGTCCAACCGCTGGTACCGCTGGTTTTCTGCACTCCAATGTTTTCCTCTTAGATTTCCCAGGACTATGGGACTATCTCAGCTGCCAGGTACCTCTGCCTTCAGGAAAGCTTTATAGCCCTCATAGGTATGAAATAAAATCTCAACATCTAAAACGAGTCAAGGCTCCAAGCCCGCATGACAAAGAAGCAAAACCATTTTTTTATTTTTAAATAATTCTGGGGAGGCTCATCGGTGCCTTGCGAATGTTTGAGGTTGGCGATCCTGACTCTTCTTTTACTGCTGTAAAAAAAATCACTTAGTTTTTCCACAGTGGTCAAAGTTAGAACATTTTCTTCAGCGCAAAACTGTTTAACAAATGTTTTAATTAAGGAGAGTCCTGTAGCTGTTTAGGCTAGGGTTAGGTTTTAAGAGACGAGGGTTATTTGCTTTTATTTTTAAGTTACTTGAAGGAAACTAATTTTCTGTGCCTTTAAAACAGTGCAAGCTGAGAGCGGGGTTTGGTGATGCAAGTCTGAAAAAGCTCAGTGCAACCGTACCCCAATGTCAGCTGTCTCCTCAGGAGCACGGATGAGCGTCAGCCCCGCCGTGCCGGGGGTTTCGGCCGCGGAGCAGTTCCCAGGCCGGGTACTGCAGGACAGAGCTGCCGCGCGGCTGCGCAGGAGCGCGTGTCCCATTAGCACTATGTTATATAAAACGTCACTCAAAAAATTCATGATTTCAGAATAGATTAACTCCGTTCGGTACTCACTCCCACTGCTAGCAGCATGGCTAAATTAAAAAAAAAAAAAAAAAGCTGGAAGTACCTGGCAGCACGTTTCCCGTGTAGAGGAAGGGAAGTACAAACCTAAAGCACCCCACATCCCCTGGCATTTCCCTGTTCTTCTCTAAGTCAGCCCTGTTACCTCACTGACTCACCACGCGGCAGGAGGATTGGCAAATCTTTAAACTTAATTTCAGAGAAATCATTGTAAATAATTTCCTGGTGACGTTCTTTTTCTTCCTAATTGGCTGGAAAAAAAAAAACCAAAACGCTGGGATGGCTGTTTCCGCAGGGAGCTGACCACTGCGGTTCGGGAGCTCCGGCCGTGCAGACCCCACGGGTCGGCTCCTCGTGGCCCACAGCCGCATCCCGTGGGAAGAGCACGTCTTGGCAGTCAGGGCGGTTTGTTCAGGGAGGAAAGGACCAGGAGGAGATGGGTCAGGCTTTGGGAGGGAAGCAGCATGCTTCACTGCAGTTAGGAAATTTCCATTATAGCTCAAGTAAACTGCATAGATGTAGCACTTGCTACGAAGGCAGTGAGTGGCATTATCGGTGCCTACGGCAGTCATTTCCCACGTTCAGGACATTTCTGGTCTCCTCTGTGCTGTTTGCCCTGGGCAAGGCAGCGTTCAGCCCAGAGAGCTGCTGCAGTAACCTGTGTGCAGCTCCCCCGCTGACTGCCTGGTTGGAGGGGCGATTTCCATTCACTAGCTCCGGTTTCTCTCACCCCTCACGTTTTTCTCCTTTTAACTTTTTCTCCACCATCCTTTCACTGCACAGACAATTTTGCTTTCAGGCTGTTTGCCCCCACCACACCAGCCGGCACTGGCCACCACCTCCCGCAGCCGCCTCCGGCCCACGGTGCCTCCACGTCCCTCCCTGCCCCGTCCCTTCGTCGCTCCTTGGGCTCTTCTCTCTCCGCGAACACTCAGCCAGCGTGCCCGTGGAGACAAAATGCTGACGGTCGAGGAGTTCGCACGCAGCGGAGCTTGCTGTGCTGTTGCTTCTGTGGCCAATTAGCCACCTTGTGCGGCAGCCACCGGAGCCCTCGCTCGTCCCCACGCCAGCCACCCTCAGAGGCACAAATGGCGTTTCACAGATCTTACTCCCGCTGACGACTTAAAAAATAAAAGCACCTTGAATCACACCCAGAGTGGCAGGTAGCAATGAAAGTGCCACCCGAGCCTCTCCCATCACTAGTATTTAGGGCATCCATAAAGCCAGGGCTCCGCACGCCACTCGGCTTCCAGTCGCGAGGACCACACAGAAATCCTCATGGAAATAACCTACCGCACCCGGGCAGGGCTGACGCAGAACTACAAGAAGAGGAGAGGGCACACAAAGGCTTTACTACTGTGATCAGTATAGTGCCGGATTACATCCCTCCCACTTCTGGAATATTGGCTGTAAATATGCACAAGGTTACGCTGGCTGGTGTAATTAGGAGTTGATCAAGGAGTGATTTATTCCCACCATGAATAAATGAGGTCATTGCTTTGTAGGGAGCAACAGACAATTTCTTTTTCCTTTACTGTGATCTTGACTAACTGAATCACAGCTAGCAGTCGGGCTGTCTGAGGGGTGAGGTTGCTAGATTAACTCAGCAGAGGAGACGAGGAGCTTAATTTGTCAGCAGCCCTGCTGGGACCAATACTGGCCAAACACACGGGCTCTCCCACAGGAGCAGCTAAATGGGCATCCCATTAAAATCCCGGGTCTGCAGCAGCTGGGGGGGGTCGGTGCTCTGCAGGGTCTCCTCCCGCATTGCCTGGGCTCGGTTTGCCCTTCAGCAGAAACCTGCGGCTCCTGGAGCGAGGGGTTTGACGCAGGGGTCCCGCCGGGACCACCTTGGAGTTAGTGCTGGAAAGGAACCGGGAACACGGCTGCAGGGCTTGGGGCGCTTTCACCCGCAGGCCTCGCTCTGCAGCACTGCCTGCACTGCAAAGCAAAGCTATACATTATTAAAGGTATGGAGGAACAGAACCCAAGCGATTTCTGGGTTTGGCCTCCGTCTCTAATGCCTTTATGTTTATTCAAACTACAAAAGCAAAGGCACCATCCCCTGCCTTGTGAGCAAAGCGGCTCTTCACACGGCCAGCCTGGCTCACCCACCCATGGAGAGGGTGAATTTCCACCAGCTTCTGAAGGGCTCTTCTGAGAGGGTTGGGCCTGAGAACTTGATTTATGTTGAAAGGTCTTCAGTAGAATGCATCAATTTGCTGTTCTGACGTCAAGTCTGCTGTCTTTATTACATAAGGAGCCTTGAACATATTACAAATAGCTGCCCAACAAATATATAGATATATATAATCAGCAGCAGCTAACGAACAACAAACAGCAATAGTAGCGTGGATCCTGGCCTGGGCTTCTACGTCAGACGCAGCAAGGCGAAAGGCACCCCAAATCGCATTGCCGTCACCCAGGCTGAGAAAAACGCAGGGAAGATGCCTCCCACCATCCCTGCATCTGCATTGCGTCAGGCACAGAAAAATCCATAAGCTCAATGAAAAAGGCAAAACGGAGCTTCTCCCCCAGCTGCACGCTGAATTTCGGTCTCACGGGGTCAGGAGCCGATCGTCGCCATGAAAAGCAGGAAAACGTCCAGCCTCTGCCCGAGGGTGCCGCGCGGTGCTGCGGGATGGCCTGCCGAGACCTGCCACCCTCCTCGCACCGCCGCCGCCTCCCACGGTGCGCAAGCCGGGCTCTGCGCTCAAAAAACCCTAGGTGACAACAGGAGCAGAGAGCACTCTTCTGTGGCGGCTTGGAGGACACCCCACTTTTTAGTTTCCTCCCCGGAGAAGCGCAGACTCTTTCCCTCGCCACCCCCCCCCAGCCCCTCCATCTCCCTTTTTCCTCCCCTTCGCCTGCTGGGGTCTCCTCTTGGGATGCTCAGCGCCCGCAGGGATGCACCAGGCAAAGCGGCGACTGCTGCGAACCCACCGGTCCTGCGAAGCCAGCCCGGCTCCTGCCAGCGCGCGGCCGCCTGCTGCGGCGGGGTCAGCTCTTGCTGCGCTCTACCCCGCAGAGGTGCCCGGGGGGCACAGGTCTGATCTGCTCCTCCATCACCTCCCAAATCTCACCGCCATCAGACTTATGCTGCTGAGGATTCGGCAGCAAACGAGCAAAGCCAAGAAAAGGGCGGCTTCGCCCGGGCACAGCGAGACCGATTCCCAGTGTGCCGCCTGGGAAGGCTAGTGAGAACAGGGCACATAGCAAAGCCCCGAGGCAAGTCACCACGGCCAACTTTGCCTTTATGTTACAGGTATCAAACCGAAAATGCCGAACTCCACTGCAACACGGTGGTGCAGGGGCTTCCTCGGGGAGTGTCTGCCCGCAGCCCGGGGCTGCGCCACCTCCACAGCTGGACCCGGCTGGAGCGTTCGAACCAGCCCCGTCTGGAATGCTCTGCCCAAGACAATTGCAAATAACAGCAATAAAGTTATTGCCAGGGCTTGCAATTAAGTTAGCAAGACCCAATAAACGCATTAAAAACCCAAAACAAAATGCCTGAAATCCCAAATTCTACTAGATAAACAATTCATGTTATCTCCTTTAAGTAGAAGATCTGAATTACTGGAATAACAGGCTCCCTATGTTTGTCTGGCTTTTAAGTTCTGCTGCAAAAAAACATTTATTGACATAAGTGGCACTTCCTTCTTTAAGCATTTCTGCAGCAGTGCGTTAGTGATTGGATTACTCAGTGCTGTATTTTAAGTCAATTGAGTGAGATGAGTGGTAAGTTGCTACAGGAGACATTAATACAATTTTTGCAAGACTGCAGAATTGCTTTCAAATCTCATCGGGACAAGTAATTTATTAAGAGATCCCTTACAAAGTTTGGCAGCGCTTTGCTGTAGGTGTGAGTGCAACAGAGCCCCACCGAAGAAGCTGCTTTGGACTCTCCAGTAAGAGGAGCAGAGGCGCGGAGCCGAGCTCCCCAGCGCTCCCTGCGAGCGCCGTGCCGAGGCGTCCTGCCAGCACGGGCACGGAGGGCACGGCCGGGACCTTCGCTGGCACCAGAGATGACGCTCCGTCCAGCCTGAATAGCGGATGTGAGCATTAAGAACATGTTTTCTAGACAGGAAAACAACACAATTGGACAGGAATGTGTTTCTTATTTTGTTCCCACTGCATGACCTCACTTCTCTTTATTTTTGGTTTCTCCAGACCAGTCTGCACCTTCGGTTACCGTAGGTCAACAGCCCTTCCCCTTTCTGGTACAGTCGGCTGCTTAACTTTTCAGCCCGTACTTTGTCCCTGCGAAGCTGCATCCCTTCCTCGCTGGGCTCTCCTCCATCCATCAGCCATTACGTTTTTTCCCCTTAACACTGAATAGCGGGTGGCAGGGTTGGTAAGGTTTATCTGAGCTAGAGAAGGGGGATATGGTCATATGTGGGCTGCCCTGGCAAGCCCTGCCCCGGAGCACTTCCCAGCAGTGCCTTCCAGGTCCAACTTCAATCGAGACCATCAGGAACAGAAGTCTGGGTGACCCATTTCAGGGTGAAACATGCCTGGGTTTTTCTTCTGCAGCAGATGCAAAGTACTTCTAAAATGAATGATTATTGTACCCGTAAATTCCCAAAGGATGGAAGTCCTGACTTCTGGCCATGGCCACTCATTCCCTTCATGTAGAGAATTACAGGTCCCACGTTGCAGTGACAGATGATGTGTACAGGCAGCACTGGTAAACAACAATTTTGTTTGCTGACTTGTAGCAAAGGGAAAAACCCAAAGCCCTGCACAAAACATGCTTTTCTAAACAGAATGCTTTTCCATGCTTCCCAGAGAGACATCAGTGGTTCATAATAAGGGAAACACTAGTGATACTACCCAAAAAGAGCATCCATCACTGTTGTGCAAGCAACTGACCCTAACTGGCTGATCATAACTAATCCCCAGTATCTGTAAAGGGAGGGGGGGAAAAAACATTAATTACAGCTCATAATTAACATCTGTGATGGGAAGAACAGTTTAACCTTGAAATAAGGACGAATTACATTTAGGTGCAAAGCTGCCCCCAGTGAGAGCAGCAGCAGGACCCTATCATAGACCCTTCCAAGAAGGTGGGGTTGGGACCAGGCATAGCAAACAGCAAAGATAACAACATTATCGAACAGGTTTAATTAAGCCAAGCAAGCAAGCGTTAGCTTTCCTCCAAAGCCTTCTGCTGCCTGTACAGAGGAGGAGATACCAATTCGCCTGTCGGCGAGCTGCTGGTTTTCTCTGCTTTACGTGTGCAGCACCATGCAGGGCAGACGCCGTGCCACTGGTGCCGGCAGCTCCCGCAGCAGCTCTGCAGCCCGTGGCCCGAGCCTTGCGCACGGCAGGACAGCTGTCCCCTCGCAGGGGCTGCACAGGGGGTGCAGGGGGGTTCCCGTGTCTCACTGCCCCTCTCTACTGTGCCATGCAGCCGAATTTAGCTCCTTGAGAAAATTCTGTGCTGATTCTGCCTGGCAAGTCAGTCTGATGCAGAGCCAGCTGAAGTTTGCAGACAGAGCAGAGGGTCCGAGGCCTTTCCCATTCAGCAAACAGCCTTCTCTTGTGGGAAGTTGCATTTTTCAAGTCTCTGAACGTACCAAAGCTTGTGCAGCCTGGCACCAAACCCAGACTTTTCCCGGCTGCGCAGTTCTCCACCAGCAAGAGTCCCCGTTCCCACCTGTGGCTCAGGTGACCGGGCGCTGGCTTGGTGTACCGCTCCCTCGCATTGCCCTCGGGGGACGGCACCCCCCCGTCCTGCTCCCCAGGCTGTCAGAAGGAAAGAAGCTTCACCACACAGTGCTCTACCTGACAGACAACCTGTTCTCCAGCCCACCCTGCCTGCAAACGCCCCCCCGTCCCCAGCCGCATCCAGCCCCGGAAAGCCGGCGGGCACAACCCACCCGTGGCTGTGCCGTCACCCGCCAGCGCTGGACGTGCTCCCACCAAAACCCCGTCTCAGCGCCTCGGGGGGCTGTGGGAGCCGCCAGCACGTCCCCCCCATCCCCTCCCGGCTGCCCCGCAGCTGAGGCACCGGCACCCAGTGCCAGACGTGGAGAGGGACACGTCTCAGGCCATCCCAGCCACCGCTCTGAGCTCTGCGCCACCGAACAGGGGACGGTCAGCGGAGGGGCAATACCCACGCCGGTCCCCATCCACACAGCGCTGCCGGAGGCTCTGCCCGCAGGCTCTGCCCGCAGGACGCCGACACGCTGACCGGCAGCGAGCAAACGCCCCGCTTTGTCCGACTGCCTCTGTCCTGCCAGGATCATCCGAGACCAGGTGTTGGCTGCAGAAGGGCTTTCAGGTTAGCGTGGACCTCTGGGGCCACCCCGACACCCCTCCTGTCGTCTACAGCATCGCCCTGGTCTAAGGTGCGGAATTGCTGCCGGCACACGGCACTCGCCGCGTACCCCGACCTCGCTCGGCATGCGTGTGCCTGACCCGCACACCCCCTCGCACGCCTCTGCAGCCCGTGCCTGGGGTACCTTACAGGAGGGACAAACCGAACTGGAGGGAAAGGCAGCATCAGAGAAGGTGAAGCTCAGAAAAAACGGTGTTACAAATCCGATTCTCTGTGAGGAGAGGTTTGCAGATGGAGGCTGTGGAGTTTTCTTCCCACTGGGTATCAATTTGTAAGGGTGAGTTGCGTTAGTGTAGCTTTTACAGCCATTTGTCAGTCACTCCAGGGACTGTATTATAGTGAACAATCTTTTTTTTTAATTTAAAAGATTTTTTCAGAGAGAGGTCATAGATAGAGTGGTGAAACAGATGTTTCCAAAGGCAATTCCTGTCCAGACCCCTACTCCTATTTCTTGAAATTGCTGCAATTATCATACCAAGAAGTGTTTCATATGTCAGGGACAAACCACTGGGGCTCAGCCAGGCAGCATTTATTAGCAGCTGACAACGTCTAGCACCAGGAAGAAAAAATTACCTGTATATTACAAAAAACTTCACTAGTTCAAGCCACAGTGGAAACTGCCGCTAGGGAAACTGCTGATGCAGTTTTTGGTGCACACGCAAGCTGTAATAAAAAGAAAGATGAAAACCAGGAACGCCTCTGCTCCCCCAGGAAATGCCTCCCACTGCCCAAAAAGCTCCCGTGAGGAGACCCCACGCCGTGGCACAGCGCCGGCCACCAGTGGCCCTTGTCCCCCCTCCCCGAGACACCAGGACGGGGGCCCTCCACGGCTGCTGCTGCTGCTCCAGGGGCATCTGCTGGGAACCGGCAGGGCTCCCAGGGAGGGGGTTTAGGGGGAAACCCAGGAGGCCCCCTGATACACCAGTGAAACTGTGGGTAAAGGAGGATCTGCCAACACGATTTGTACGGCAACAACATCTTACAAAGTCCCTCACATGAACCTATTGAGCAACTAAGATTAGAAACCAGCCAAGAGACAAGAAAGAATTAAAGTAATTCGTTTTATGCAGACAAAAGGTTAATAATGGAAGTGCAATACTTATTTAAATATTAAAATCAGAGGAAGCAGCCAATAAAACGATTCTCAAATCGGTTTAGTGCCACGGAACTCCAAATCACAAGATACTATGTTGAAGAGTCAGCTTTCAGAAAACAGAACAAACACTCCCACGGCTAAAACCAGCAATCATCGCACAAAACACCGTACCGCTCCTCGTACTCCAGACTGTAAATTAGCCATCAAGTGTTTGGGCAACCTCCTTGGTAGCCAGGCCACTCTGTAACAGTCCTTAAGAACATTCTCTGCATTCTCCTTCAGGAGGAGCCGGATGCCGAGCCACAAAGCTCTTCAGTCCGACACGGGATGACTTCTGGCAGCACGGCGCCGGTGACGCGGCGTCCCGTGGCAGCGGGCGCGGTGGCACGGCGCCTGGCGGGGCCCTTCATGGCGTGCTCCACGGCGGC
>NW_010973266.1:647540-649043 GCF_000737465.1 Haliaeetus leucocephalus
CGCGGCAGCCAGCGCTCTGGCGATGGAAGGCCGGCGGTGCTGCCGCGCTGCGCCGGGGACCCAGCTGGGACGGATGCGTTCCTGGCCAGGGAGCTTTCAGGTGTTTTGCGTTTGTGATCCCTTTGCATTTTCCAGCGGAAACATAGACATTTCACAGAGAACACGTATGATCTCGCATTCTCAGTCACCTTTCGAGGGACTTCAGAAGAAAACAACATCATCTGCGGAGTAAAAGCTGAAAACCACTGAATTCTCCAAAAAACCACTTTTGTGCCCCGCTATTACAGACTTCAACACTTAATGTTGCTAATATAAGACCCGTTCTCCCCAACTCCCTCTCACTAGGGCCACTACCCCAACTACATAATCCATCTAAATCAATACATACTTACACTGAGTTATTCCTGAATTTAAAAGCATCTTCACATAACTGAAATTTACACATGGATCTAACTCGAGAAAGTAGCACTGGCTCTTAAGTTTGTCTTTATGTTTTAAGATACGCTCGGGAGAGTGGCACGCACCTACACAAGTGGCTCTGAACCCTGCGCGCTCGCACCCTCCCCTACCAGGGAAGAGACCCAAATTCTAAAATTACCCACTCAAAACGAGCATTTTCTCAGCCCACTTTGTATCAGCAGTCACTGAGTAATTCACAGCAGATCTAAGATTAGCTAATGAAGTGCAGTGACTCATCAGCCAAGCCTCTGTGCCGCTGGGAAAATTCAATTTTTCTTTAGCAACAGAGCTTCAGCTGTGGAAATTATAAATAAATACGGTTTGGAGAGGCTACAGTAACATGAGGATTCTTATTTAAAACTCATTGATACAGATATTTGTGCCTATGATGCCCTTGTAACATCACTGATCACTTGCAACAGTGCAGGATCACGTCCGGGACCTTCTGCGGCAAAGACGTGGCTTCCCGAGCGGCAAACCTGCGGTGCAGAGCGGGAGAGGGTCCAGCCGAGCAGGAGCACGCAGTGACAAGGCACCAACCAGCAAAGCCTGATTTCAAACCACTCATTAGCTCACACCCATAAGCAAATTAAAACCATGAAGAATCATTACAGGCTTCTGCAAACGATGTTGCTGAGCAAAATGATGGGGTGGAGGAAAGTCATAAACAGAATCAAAGCAGAAAGGATCCCCACCCCCACACCAGCAACAAGATGCAAAGCAAGACCAAATTTCACTCCCAGAGTAAACACGTGCTCCGGACCCGGGTCCCACATGTCTGTGTGCGCCCGCAGCGTTGGGACCCCCGCCACCCCCAGCCCCCCACGTGGCCGGCATCCCCCTGCCCGGCCCCTCCGCTCTCCTCCCCACGAGCCCCCGCCGCTGCCCAGCCCGAGCTTCTCCACCGGCCCCAGAACCACCTTCACCCTTCTGCAGCCATTCCACGGGGGCCGACTGAACTGGTGTTACCGTCCCCAGCCCGCGTTTGCCAGCAGCAGCTCGGCCCCATCCCAGCCGTCCCCACGTCCATCGGTGTGCCGGGAG
>NW_010973266.1:649053-679018 GCF_000737465.1 Haliaeetus leucocephalus
CCTCGGTGGGCCGGGGAGGGCCCGCCCCCCCCGCGGCCTGCGCCCGCCGCGCCTCCCACACCGCTCACCGGAGACCCCCGCGCAGCTGCGTCGAGGGCTCATCAGCGCCTTAGGGTTAATTAGCTGCCGTGCCAGGGCCAGACCGCGTACAGGTCCTTACAACAGCTTGCTCTTAGGAGCAGAACAGGGTGCACGGCTCCTTTCTGCGAGGGTGGCGGGACCCCCTTGGGCACCCTCCTCCTCCGAACGGGTGGCATAAACAGGCAGGCAAGATGCTGCATTTCCGGGGATTTGGCCCCAGATTGTTTCCCCGTGCCAGGCCGGGCAATGGAAAGGCCGCTGCCCGGCATGGGGGGGGATCGGTGATGTGGGGTCGAGCCCTGAGCAGCAGCCCCAGCGCCGGCATGGCAGGGCCCCGCGCCTCCTCCAAAACCGGACCCCCTGCACCCCTCGGGGCCAGCGCTTCATCCTCACACGCCTTTAGCGTGACACCACCGACACGGAGGACTTTCAGCAAAGGAAAACAAACACCCCTTTCCCTCCCCCCCAAGCCCATCGGTGGGGGTTGCTCCGTACTCAGTTCAGCTGCACTTAAGATTCTCTATTTCAACCATATTCTGTTTCAAGCCACATTAGGCTTTGGTTATCAAAGCCAAATGCTTCAGGTTTTGGTGTCTAATGGAAAACAGCTTACAGTTTATGTGTTTTTCCTGAGAAATTAGCTTTAAAAACAACTTGCTGAACTTTGTGTTTTATAATACGCACTTAAAAAAAAAATAAATTCGAGTTTAGGGGAAAGAAAATATTTTCCGTACAAGACAGACGTTTGATTGGATTAAAGCAAGCTTCCCTTTTAATTAGGCTCGCTGGAGCACCACTGGCGAGTCAGGCGCCTGTGTCTAATTCCCCGTGATGCCCATCAGCTCAGATGACCCCCACCGCCTGCGCTCAGGCTGGTCCCTCCTGCGCAAACCGGAGCTCAGGCGGGAAGCACGGACACTCGGACCGACACCGAGCAAGAGCTGGGCTGCTGCCCGGCCGGGGCTCGCGGCAGCCTTCAGTTGCGACCTCCCTGCTGGGATGCAGGCAGGGACGGACACGCTGGGCTGCGAGGAGCGGTGGCAGTCAGAGCAATGCATGGGGTGCCCTGGCCTCGGGGGTCCCTGCCGAGCAATGGGGAAGGTGTGGGGCAGGGGGAGCCCAGGTCCCAGCCAGCTACCGATGCCTGGGGTCTCTCCCCAGTCTCACAGCAGAGCCGTTAATCCGTAGACACAGAAAAAAATGCATCAAGACTGCTTAGAAGTCCTCTGCTACAAGCAGTAATAAAAAAAGGATAGTAGTAATAATCTTAAGATCTAGCAAAATAAGAAAATTACTACATACCAGAATAGTAGATATTTCTTTTGGCAGCATAAAGCTACTTTCATCTTTAAAAGCAACTGTTCAACTTCCCATTTTCTCCTACCTATTAAGGGATACTGTAGCCCCAGGAAGGATTATTGTTGTAAGGTTGCAGCCAAGCCAGGAGGATAGATAAACATAAAACTATTGCTAAAATCCAGCAAGTTCGGCCATAAGGACAGTTTTTTTCCACAGGGAGTGATTGAAAACCCCGTGAAAACCAGACTGGTGCCAACAGTGACTCAAACGCACTAAGAGTGACAAATGGTGATGCTGCCATCCCAGGCTGCACCTGACTGGAGAAGGAGCTTTGATCGACTCGCATTTTCTGGGACAACCCAACGGAGCTGTTCTGCCTTTCTTCAGTCCCCCAGGACCGGGGCTGCCGTCCTGCCCAGCAGGGACTTGCTCGGCATCGCCCGTCCTTACACAACCAGTCCGTCCCTGCACCAGCGGCAAAGGATGCACTTTGAGGTTCACAGTTTGAGGGCAGGTCCCTTCTCCCAGCCGAAGTCCTCTCACGAAGCAGAGGCAGGGAACCTGCTGCGAGGGCTGCAGCCCACGTGCCTGCTCATCACGGGCTCCGAGCACAAGGGGACCGGTGGCCACGCTGGCCCAGCACGGCCCCTGCTGCGCCGGAGAGATGTGACTACTCCACAAGGCACGCACGTTCACTGCGGCCCCCGAGGGATCCCGCCTGGCTCCGAAGAACTGAGAGTCCAACAAAACACTCATTTCAAGGGGAAAAAAAAAAAAAAAAAGTAGCCATGCTCCCTGTTTTTCATTAGGCTCTCAGCTTAATATTTCACCAGCTTGTTCTGACACTTGGCAGCCAACGCACAGGACCTGCAGGGCTCGGCTGGCTCTCCAGTCACTCGCTCCTGCACCTTCCATCTGGGCAAGCAGCACTGCCGGTGCTTTGGGGCAGGTCTGGGTCCGGTCTTCTCCTCCCTCCAGCTCCCCCCGACAGCCGTGCTTGCCGAGAGCTTGTTTATTCACTCGGTGCTGCTGCTGCTCCAATTAACATTATCACAGCCTCTAAAGCCAGCACACCAGCATCAGTATGGTTAAAAAGTGTTGAGATGCTGATCTTCTTACTGGCCATAGCTTAATCAGGAAAGAAGAAATGAGAAGAAACAGTCAAAAATTACAAACTTGAATTTACTGCTACCAGCTGTTGAGAATGCTCTCCCTGAGTGCAGTCTCATGAGCCGTCATGAATGACAAAGGCAAAGTTGTTTGGGAAATGGATTTTCATTCCATTCACTTTAAAATGCCTTTCCCCCTATTCAACACTAGATCAGGAAGAAAGTTGAAATTTCACAAAGTCAAATTATCAGAAACGTTTACTTCAGGTCTGTGGAAAAGTTTGAGAAACTCCTAAGCTGACCCCACAAAATCAAAGGCCAGCAGGAACTTTTCCTGCAGGCAGCACTGTGCAGCTGGTGGGTGTCCAGTTCCACCCGCAGCGCTGCCTGCACAGCTGGAGACCCAGAGCCCCCTCTTCCAAAGACCACTTTTTCTTAATTTTAAGGCCATTCTGCTGGACAAAGCATTTTAGGGAGGCACAGGGACTTCCCAGGCTATAGCAAGAGGCACCTTGGTGGGTGAGAGGAGGGGTGTCAGGGCACAGGCAGCCCCTCGCCGGGAGACCCTCAGCAGAGCTCGGCTTCCCCTGCCCGGTCCAACAGCCCGGCAGAGCGGGGAGGACACCTGGGAAGGGCGCGAATAGAGAACTGAGCGCAGAGAAGTGTGAAACTTGAAGGGAGACTAAAGGAGAAGCTTTGGGAAAACACTGCAGATGGTATTTAGACAGAAGTAGGTGCTGCGACGTTTGGCCACCATCATCCCAGTATAGTCTCCTTTATCCCTGCTGCCACCGGTACCGGCACAAGTGCTCAGTGGGGATTTGTGTTTAGACGGGGCCGTGGCGAGTGTGGCAGGACCTGCAGAGCACAGGTCCCGAGGCAAGTCGGGGCCGGGAAGGCAGCCCGGCCACCGCCACGCACCCGGGAAAAGCAGAAAACAGAGTGGACGCGGCCTCGCTCCTGCCATCAGCCGGCATGGCACAGCCCCGGCTGCCCGGCGCAGGCAAAAGCCATTCTGCTGGACATGCTGCCAGGGCAGCCGGTACCACAGCTCTGGCAGCTCTGCTAGCCCTTATCGGCGCGAAATAGGCAGTATGCTAACTATAAGCCACAACAAAGCAACCGGTAAAAATCTCATCTATGCCTTAGGATCCCTGATGGAATCAAAACCGTGTGGGTTTTTATTCTGTAAGTCACTTGGACGGCTTCATTATCATAGAACAAAAGGTTTTTTAAACAGCGCATCGTTAAGTGCCACAATTCCAGCAACATACCCTTCCCCTCAGCTAACCCAGCCTGCAAGGGACCCTGCCCCGGGGAAGCATGCCACGCACCCACCACTGCTGCTCCGCAGCGTGGCCAGGTCACCTCTGTCCACATCGTGCTTCTCGCAGGACGCCAGGCGCAGGGGCACCCGCCCCGGCCATACAGTTGTACCCCCCAAAGGGACCGTCGGAAACCACGGTAATTAAGCACGCCAGTCACGGGGAGACTGTGGCTCCCGGCTCGCCCTTTCCCCGGTGCTGCCCGGCCCCCAGCCCCGGGAGAAACCACCACTGTCAAAACTCTGGCTGGGTTCCCAAATGGGCATTGTAGTGCTGTCACCAGCCCTCACCCACAGCTCTTCTGAGTCAGCCTACAGCTCACGAAGCAACAGAAACTATTAAGTTAGGCCACCTACACAGCTAGCTCCTCTAAATAAATTTAGTAAGTCAGAAAAGATAGGATACAAAAATTCGGTGAGAAATCATGTTTTTGAACAGAAATAACCAGACTCACTCTCCAGTTGCAGAAAATACTATTTCCCTTGGGAGGGTAGGAGTGCCAGCAGGCAGTGCCCGCCCAGGGCAGGGAGAGCCCGGGTACAGCAGAACGCTGAGGGGGCTTTCGGGACCTGAAAGCCTGCTCAAGGCATGCCAGACACGAAGCCAAGTATGAGGAATGTGGATTATGCACACAAAATTTAATCTATAGATTCAGAATATTAGCAAAAGTCCTATTACAAAAAGTACTGATAGGTTTAGTACTGGTTTGAATAATGTTAGAATAAAATACTGAGCCCCCCTCCACTGAAAACTATACTCAGATTCTGCAGGGCTTGCATTTAGGAAATCAGCTGTGCGAGCTGAAGCACAGCTGTAGGGTTCAGGAGGAAACCCCCAAAACCACAGTGCGGAGCAGCGGAGACTATAATAAGCCTTCAGTGTAACAAGAATTGAAATGGACTGAAAAAAGCCCACAATTTCCTAAAGCCATGCTCAAGTTTTAAAAGTATAAGGAGAAAAACCTTAAAAATGGAACAAAAAGTGAAATTTCACAGCACATAGGGATCTGCTAATGATGTTCAATGGGCAGCACAGAACCTATTACAGAGAATACTAAAGACCACGTACTATTCCTGAACATTCCCATTTAGGTTTTAACCCAACGGAGCTTTTCCTCTGACATAATAGAAGACTAAAGTAAGCCATTCAAACTTCACATTATTAAAAATGACATTTAGAAACTTCGACATTAGCTTTTTAAAATCAGTTAAGAAATGAAACGTCACTGTGCTCTTGGTTTATGCTTTTGCATTTGCTGAGAAATTATTTTCATTTACCTGCATAATGGCCAAGGCGAAAAAAGCAATTTGTTACAAGATTTTTGCTTTAAGCCTTGCCAAAACCGAAGAATCATCTTTTCACTGAAGAAGTGAGCCAACTCCTTTAGCTCCCATACGCAGATCCAAAGTTGTGCTTTTTGCTGGGATACTGTTTAAGGCTGGTGTATAAACCTACCTCTGGCACTGAGCCACTGATTCAGAGGACCCCGGTGTCCAATCCACTCGCATGCCACCTAAGCACTATTTTCTCCGTTACCATGTTTTTACTGAAACTCTCCGTTGCAGTTCTTAGTAAAAGTGGCAAAAATTTGGTGACTCACCCGCAGTGCTTAAGCTTCACTCGTCTGCTTCATTAAGCTGGTGCTAACAGACACACGTGTGTCAGGCCACCTGGCATCACAAAGGTAAAAGACAAAAAAAAGGAGTCCCAGCACATGCAACCTTCCAGTCCTCTTTGGAGGAGGGTCCCTCCCCAGCCCTCCTGGCAGAAAATGGCAGCAAACCAGTTCTCTAACCTTCCTGCTGCTGACACACGACCTGGCGAGCTTGAAATGCTGACACTTTTCCCTTTACCTCTGCATTGGCAAGGACTTTCAGGCAGTAAAAGCCAGTTGTTTGCTTTCTAAAGGGCCCAGCAATGTCAGGAATGTCACCATGCATCCAGGTGTAAGGACAGCAGGAGCTGCGCCCTTGGTGACAGGGGACTAGCAAAACACAGCAACCGGCAAGGGAAGACCGGGAAGGTTTCTTGCAGGGATACCAGGTACTCCTCCATCAGCACTGAGGAGCACAACCGCTGCTCCGAGGGCACGAGACGACAGTGATTATCAAGGCAGAAGCAGAAGGCAGACAGAGTTCCACTGTACAGTTAAACATCTGGCAGAGGATGCTTATGTGCACCAGGGGTTTTCCTGCAGAGCAAAATTATCATGGGGAAAAAAAATCTTGGACATCCCCTCTTAAACAACTCCATCCCGGGGACCACATCCAACATCAGAGGACGGACGCTGGACTTGAGCTTACTTTCTCAATCCGTTTCAGGTCCTAAGCCTAGAGAAAATCAGTGGCCCCAAGTCTGAGGTATCGTAACTCTCTCTCACACCCAGCAGAGACTGAATGCCTGGTCTTACGGACATTTCTGCCTGTTCACGGGACTTGAGTGACATCTGCGAGCCTTCTCAGGAAAGCGGCCGGGACTTACCTGTTGTTCTTGGCATCTCCTTCAACCACAGAGCAGCCTTTCCACATGCAGGCAGGAGCAGCCCTTCACTAGAGATGGGAGTAGACAAGCGCTCTTCCTGAAAGCATGGGGGAGTGGGGGCTTAGTTATTTTTGTTTTGCCTTTTTTTAAATTTTATTTTTTAAATGAACAGAAGGCTGCTTGTAACTCCCTTCAGCTAACTGCTGTAATGCTACAGCCAAAAGGCTTGGCAACACTTTTTGGCAGGGATTTCGTACAATAAAGAACTGTGTGAGCAGAAAACACAAAAACTACCTCACATAGCCATCAGCTAACCCTAGGCCTAGCTTGAGAAGTTGCTAGAAAAAAACCCACAAAGAAACTCCTGAAGACAGACAGACAGGGGCTAAGAAAGGTAGAACTGTTTTCTCCATGAGTGGGAGTACTCACTGCACAAGAGCATCTTTGCCAGCCAAGTAGTCTGCTCTGGAGATGGGCAAAGTGGATGCCCAGGTAAACAACTGCTTCATAAAGGCTTTACACAAGGTGCAGGAACACATTCCTTCGCTATATACTGCTGTCCTTTTTACACTTATTTTTGGAAAACAGGAAGCTTACTGATTTGTTTGCAGAGGTGGCCAAAATCAGTCTTGGGACACAGATGTCCTATTTCAGCACTGCATTTTAGTTTGCATGTTTTATACCACAGTCTTCCAACTGTTTTAAGGGAAACATATTTGACTCATTGTATGCTCTTACTGAGACTCAGCAGAAGGGTTTTTCTGCTGTTGAACTCTTCTTGTTAAACTTTGCTGTTGTTAAACAGAAAAGGGAAGCTCTGACCTCTCTTGCTGACATTCAAAAGACCACAATATGAACCGGCATGAACCAGGAAAACACGAGCTTGTATGTTTTCCGATCCGCTTGCTCTTCTAATTCGACAATAGTTCATCACAATGTTTGCTGCAACAGATTAAGAACAAACAGGAAGCAGAATCTGTGCAACGATCCGGTAGCTCAAAGGCAATCTTCTACATGCAGACAACATTTCACCTAGGAGTGAACCATTTTCTCCAGCATCAGAAGCAACAGATTACCACAAATCAATGTTTCTAGACTGACAGAATCCAAGAGAAAGCTAGACTAATGCAAAACCAAAAAAAATAACCGATGCAGTTTCAAAAGCTTGTTTATAGGCCACTTTAGTTTGTAAACCATTTGTACTCTAAATTTGGTACAAAAGCTATAGGCTGTTTGTTTTCTGTTTTTTAAAGACTGCTAATCATTCCTGGTCATGTGTAAGGATGAAGATCCTTTCTATCCAACAAGGTGTGTTCAAGGGGCCTTAAATTACACTCGTTGACTAGGTGTGAACACAAAAGTTAGTTCAAAACGTTAACTCATTCTCCAGTTGGAGCCATCAGGCTAACTACCTACCTCTACGCATGCAGCATGAGCAAGCCAAGGCTGTGCTGCCTGCTGTTTCAGGTGACTTAAGAAAGCACGCATTTAGGACACAAACCCATCCAAGTTACCAGGTGACTGCTTTTCAAAACATTGATTCTCTCAGCTCTGCAGTAGATGACAAGAAAAAGCTTTACCATATGCAATGACAGCCACATAGTTATATGTTGCACATTTTCCAAGTTTTAATAGACACAAAAGTGAGTCCATTGTACTTAAGACACTACAATGATTTCATTCTATTGCATGTCCTGCTCCAATTACATTTCTCAGAGTACAGTATTGAGTAAAAGTTTGGTAGCTTTAAAATTAACAAGTGTGTGAAATCTGTAAGTAAAATAAGCAGCAGCAATAATTTTTGGGATTTTATCAAGAATAGCTAACTTTTAAGTAATAAATACATTCCAAGGTGTGGTTTTTGCTGTTCTCCTAGTTCATTGCTGTATGACTTGTCAAGTTTTCATTCTAGGGTAAGATATCCTTAAGACTTTCCTGCCAGCCTCACACCAGAAGAGCCACCTAACTCCAAGTCCCGGTGCCTGTCACCTGTCCCAGATGAAAAGCAGTGCAATCTGACAAGGAAACTTGTCCTCCTGCCATGCGCACGGCAACCTCCAGATTCTCCTGGGGAGCGTGTCAGGATGTTTACAGACTTCGTGACCCTCTAGGAGAACAGCTGTGCTCTTATCTTCTGTTACCTTGAAGAAAGTAAAAGAGGGAGAGGTTACTGCAGGCAGCATGGAACGGACCAGCATTAGTGGCGAGGCACACGCTCTGGGTGTCCTCTAAATATAGCCAGGAATTCTCCTGCTCCCAGCTGGCCTGGCAGGCAAAACCAGCAGCAGCTACAGCTTTGGAAGAAACTCATCAAGTTAACAAACCCAAAGTAAGAGCAGGAATTTTCTCCAAGATAGACATGATATGAATTTCAGTGATGATAATAAATCTTTAGTCTCTCGCTTAAAGACGTCTAAGTCCCCATTCAGGGTGGGTTACTGTAGGTTAATCTGCCACAAGTCCCTACAGAGAGCGCCACGTGAAGAACATCTGCCTCCACTTTTCAAACACAATCTATAAAATAGGATTATTTTCCCCTCGAGAGCAAGCCGTACAGAAGCTTTTCTAAGTACCTGCAACCGCTCAAGACATGGACTGCTGCCGCAGTGCCCCAGTCACGCGCTGATGAAGAGGGAGAGCAGCCACGCCGCCTTCTCACTCTGCCTCCGGAGGGAAAAGACAGCCCCGCTCCCTCTCGGACCCCCCACCCTCCAGGGGCTCCCCCTCCCATGCCGGACCACTGCTCGTTTCAGGCTGCAGAAGCACGTGTGTGCCGCGGCAGCACTGCGGAGCCCTTGGGATGGCCGGTGTCTCTCGAAGGACCGCGCGGTGCTCCCCCCCCATGCAGCCGTCCGAAGGCAGATGCAGAGCACGACTGACCAGCCTTCGGGCAAGAGGAGCACGCGAGATGCTTGTTCTGAATTCAGAAGTCCAAAACCACACACTCCAAATCGCAGCTACCAAAAGGTAACGAAGCTGCCCACGCTTGATGTGTTAGACTGCTGTCATCTGGCCTTCTCGACAGATACCAGCCAGACTAAGGGCAGATGACAGGCTTGAAAAGATGCGTCTACTGGAGAGGGATGTGCCCATCAAAACAAAAAACTACAGAAGAGAAAAGCCCTCATCTGTACCCCTGCATGCCAGAGGTACTTGCACCAGCCCTGTAAGTCACGTTTACGGAGTGGAGGCCTTAAAAGAGTTCAAAGGGAGGATCGATTCGTCTTCAAGATCAAGTGAAGAAATGAAGACACATGAAACAGTGATACATAAATGAATGAAAAAATGGCATGGAGATCTGCACTTAGACTTTTCAACTGCAAAAGCATCACTGCACCACACTTCAAGTGCAATTCAGTTTGAGCCAGTTCAAAAGTCTGACCAGCCCCAACACACGTCCGTGCCAAATCAACTAACGTGGCCGAGTCAGAACTGCAGGACACACAGGCTCAAATCTGTGTTCCTGACAAACAGGATTAATGCTATGAAGCAAAAGATCAAAGACCTTTAAAAACCCCTCACAGTTGAGGTTTGCGACTTACAAATACAGAGCACAATAAACCAAGAACACCAACACCAAACACAGGAAGATTATCACATTTCCAACGCTGCTAAAAACACAGCGGCACCTCTTCTGCAGGCATGGAACCAAAAGCGACACTGATTTGCCCAGACTCAGCATCCAGAATGATCTTCTGTATTGCCCATACAATTGAGACATCAAAGAGCTGATTCAACACACCATGAACATCTGCCCTAAAACCTATATTCCAGAGGACTGCAATCAGCTTTCATAAACTCCTTTAGCATTTAGCAGAATCACCCTGCTCCTAAGAAACTTGGACGTCTCACAACAAGGCTCTATTACCTACAGTTGACAGAGTATACATTTATACTTAATCTTGCAGGAGAATCTATTCATTTGCCTTCTGATGTATGGTGAGATTTTCAAAAGCACACAACAAACTCACTTGCAGGCTTATTATCTTACATCTGCCAGAGCCTTAGTGAGGTCTACAGACCTGGCAGAATATCCCTCAAATGCTTTTTGCAAAAACCTGACCCTTTAGAGACAGATTACAGATTGAGAATATTTAGTCTAAACAGAAGAAAAATGCATTTCCTTGTTGAGGTTAACAGCAAGCCCTCAGGCCAGTTTTATTCTTTGCGATTTTCACACTTGGAGGAAGGAAGCATCACAACAGAAGCCCGAAGTCAAACAACCTCCCAGTGAAGGCCAGTGCAAAGGCAGAGGCTGCCCCATCGCAGGGACAGGGATGAGGCCAAACTGCAGCTGCTCACTGAGATTACCTGGGGGCAAAGATCAGGGATTCTCTCCTCTGGGAGCAGAAAGTTGGTGCTACCAGCAAAACGGCAAACTGCTTTAAAACAGCTGATGCTCCACGTCGTGAAATGTCCAAATCTCACACCCTGCTCAGCTCCGAGCGCCCGCAGACAGATGGGCGCTTGTCCCCGGCCTGGAAACACAGAGGTCCGCAGCCCAGGCTCGGCCAGGGGGCAGAGGCCACCCCCGTGAGAGCTCAGGTGTCTGTTTTAAGCAACCTCCTGAGCTGACCCAGGAGTTTTCAACATGCGCTCAGGAGGAGCAACACAGCAACAGTCACTCGTACTTTCTCGCTCTGTCGCTGGAAAACTTCAGATTTCTGTTAAAAAAAACAACCTTCAAGATGGAGCAGCAGCTTAAATGCTACATTCTGGACATTGCTGTAGCCTTGATACACGTATGAGTAATGAATACATAACAGACTGACTGACTCAGGACAACGGCACGATCTAGCAGCCTGCATGCTAAGCTGCATGTCAAAAGGAAAGCCAACAAAGCTCTCCTGAAGCCAAGCGCTTATTCATTACAAAAATAAATGAAGTTTTGGATCAAATAAAGCCATTCACAAATTCAGATTTAACAGTTGCCACAGAGTGCAGAAAACTGGTTTATCTTCCGAGAACATCACGTCCTGAGTGTGCTGATGCGTGGGGACCCTGCTCACGCCAGCTCTGCCCACAGCCCCGCTCAGGGGACCCTGCAGGTGACACAAGTACTGGATACCCCTAGTACCCCCTCTGCGGCACGGGGAGCACCCCGGTCCCCGCACCTTCTGCCTTCGTGAGAGTACCAGGAGCGGCACCGAAGGGGTTCCTGTGTGTACTGGTGTGCTGCTGGGCGTCCAGGGCTGCACCGCCACCACCAGCAGACGCTCACAGACTAGCTCCAGGGGAGGACCAAGAGACACGTGTGCCTGCCCGAGCTGGAGTTCGGAACCGTCTCCTTCAGACGGTTTCTCTGGAAAGCCCCAGAGTGCTGCAGTGCTGAAACCCTCCGCTGTCGCAGCCCTGCGAGCGGCACAAGCCCCGGTTACCCTGCCCATCCTGGCAGGTTGGGAAGCAACGGCAGCAAGAAGCCTGCTCATGTTCTCCATCCAAGCAGCTTATTCTGAGGAATATTTTCTAATGATAATGCAATTAACAGCAGGCCGCAATTAAGCATCGCCAATCAGTCTTCTTCCAGACATGTCCCCTTGGGGGAAGGGCAGCACGGCAGCCCTGGCTCAAGCTCAGAAGGATCAAGCGGTCGTACCTTCCCGCAGCCCTGAGGAGGAGGGACGGGGGCCAGGGGACCCAGAAGACCTCTGACAGGCAGCTCAGTGGCTCCCACAGGGCTTCGTTTCTAAAGACGGTACCTGCTTAACAGCCAGAGTCGCCAGCAGAAGGCGAGGGGAAGGGCAGAAAGGGCACTGCTGGCAGCGGTCCAGGAAAAGTCCTTCCTTCCCATGCTTTCCTACTGCGGGACGAGGGCTGGGGTTGGTGGGGGTTACTGGATTGCAGCTGGGAGCCCCGTCCCCGACCTGCTGAACAGGGTTTTAGAACCGTCTCCAACTCCCATGGCACCAGTATCCAGCTGACTTGAACAGGCTGGCAGCTATGTTCTCCAATATTAAACTCTATCATCCGAGCATCTCTATGAAAAATCCTGTATGGGGTTCGGGGGTTTTCTGCTTTTAGAAAAGGTTGCTTTCTGCATGAAGAAAAGGCTTAAGTTATTGGCTTGAATCAAAATAGAGCAAGTCATCATTCATAAAGGAAGTTAAGCCAGTAATTTTGCTACAATTCATTTCTTCAACTGCAGAGAGCACACAGGAAATATGCTTTATAAAGAAAACAAGTCTGTCTGATCCTACAATAGCAAGAACCTCATGCAGATTAAACAGAAACTGGTATGTCAGTTAAAAGCATTCACTCCTTCAGAAATTAATCAACTTAATGAAAAAAGCTTTCATTAAAAAAATGCCCTGCTCCTCCCTTCCAGAGAGACATGCATCCCCAGTGACCAAGAGATGATTATATGATTAATGCAGGGCAGCTGATGGAGTTTGTGTGGGAAAGGCTCAGGCACAACACGCCAGAGAGCGTTTGTGACCCTCTTGCTAATATGAGATGAGTCACATTCGCTTCCACAGGCAGAGGAGCCGCAGGTGGACCTTCGCTCCGTGCCACATCCACAGGGACCGGAGCACAAAGACGGGTGGGCGACACAGCCCTTGCCCTCGCACGCCAGACGGACATCGCCGCCGGTTGTGCGCGGCAGGATCCCACGCTGCTCCTGCTCCGGGGCAGAGGTGGCACCAGGAGAAGCGAGAGCGCACTTTCCAACTGACTGAAGAGCTGGAGATTTGGGGTGCAGGGACTGTAGGTATGAAGAGCACAAGCACTCCACAAGTCAAGGTATTAAGCCCCATCTCTGTCATCACTGCCAGACACGAGAAGCCTATTTCAGATGTACGTAATCTCAGGATGTGCGAGCGTTCATAAACCAGCTAATGCAAAGCCCACGTATTCTGTAAAGGTACACACAGGGTGCAAAACAGATGCATCAAGCAGACTTAAAAAAAAATAAACCAGGCACCAGCTCATCCTCATCTAGTTTGCAGGATACAGGCTAGTAGCTTCCTTGAGTCTTTTATGAGGCAGAAGTCAGAGTTTGTCACTCAGCCCACACACTCCTATTCACCTTGATCCCAGTGTCAGCAATGGGTACTTAGGGAAAAAACAAAACACGTATCAAGGCTGAAAAACAACAGTTTGCAGGTTTTTCAACATTCAAGGATCTTCACATCGATTTGGGGGTTCAAAGTCCTACCTTTCACACCTAAACATTAAAATGGGAACTATCTGTTTCACCCTATTGTGTCACCAGGCCTCACAAGCCAAGCAGCTGCATGTGGCATTAACAATGCATGGCTATTCCATGAAGATCTCATTCATTCCTCTCCTTCAGAGTAACAAGCACCCTTCTCTACAGAGAGCTATCCCCAAGTTTCAAAAAACAAACCCCCTATTCCTTCTTGGCCCAAAGTAGCTGTTCTGTACATGCAACTTGGAGGTGCTCAATACTTTGCAAACATCTGCTTAACCCGAACAGAAGTAGGATGAACTCTTGAGCCTTACCCAGAGAGGCAAGAGGACTCCCTCAGTAAAGGCTTTACCCCTTCGGCTGACCCGCGCTGCTCACTCCAAACCGCATGTCAGCCTCTGCCTGAGGTCCCACCCTGCCAAACTCGCTGTGCTTGGTGTGAAAAGGTGAATTGTACCCACAGCTTTAGACACCCCCATTTGACTTTAAAAACCAAACCAGTAAATAAATGCAATCCAGAAAAAGCTAGAGAAATCTCATTTTTACATTATTTGTAAAAGTCTTCAAGGAAACAAGTTTCCAGGCTCTTTGTCCAGACATCTCTCCTCACCACGTAGACGCAGCCTGTCTCTCGCCCCAGTAAGCAGCGGTGCAGATGGGGCTGCTCTGCAGAGCCTGGCCCCCAGCACACTCCACTGAAAGCACCCGTCGCCCGAGCCCCCGGCACAGACCCTGCTCCTGCACAGAACCAACCAGCACCAAGCCCACAGCAGGGCAGAGACACCACAGAGGGACACCCACCCTCTGTGCTCACCGCGGGCACACTTGGGCAGCGCAACTAGCAGATGCCTAAAGCTCCAGATGGGGCTCGGAGACCCTCAGTCCAGAGGGCAGCTTGCTCTGCTTCCAAGAGAGTTGTTAAGCCCTTCGGTTGATACAAATCTCCTTCGGCAGCTGAAGTTACAGCTCACGTAAGCAGATCGCATTCTTAGGCATCTGTGCAGCTCGTGTGCTGTTAGAAATAGCACAATGTATGGCCTGCTGGCATTTCCAAAAAATACGCCTGGGAGCAGAGAGTGGAGGGAAAGAGGGGCAACAGATGGCACAAACAAGGAGAAGCAGCACGGATCTAGATGTCTCCAAATGCAGTCGCGATGGTCACAAGCCAAATGTGCAAGTGCTTTCAGGAACAGGGAAATCAGCGGGATGCCACCAGACACGCAGCTCCAGACATCCAGCGCTGGGGCACACAAATATGCAATGCAGTCTAAAATAGACTTGTTCTCCTACTTCGTATTAGTATGCAGAGACGCTGACTCCAAGCTGTTTGAAGGAAGACTGAGAAACAGTAATTAAGTTGGATGCTTGGTTTTAGTTGACTGAACCATCTAGAAACCAGGCCAAGAAAAATCTCAAGCATCCATCTTCTGGGCTGAAATATTTCACGTGACCAGGCAGGTGTTTTTAAAAATTTAGCTATCACAGCAATCACCACCATGACTTTTTATATAAAGTTATATAACCTTTTTGTGCCACCGGTAGAGCAGAAGAGAAGAGGTAAAAGGAAAAAGAAGAGTGATTTATGTTGCTTCATAAACTGCTGGCAAGCAGTACTGGCTACATGCACATACAAAGCCCTGAACATCTTTGAAGGTGAAGTCATAACCCAATGTTCCAAATTTTACGTTAGAGCTTACTATATATAGCAAGTATGCAATAAGCTTTGATTTTGCTGTACATAGTAGCAGTGTGCTTTTTGTGATGAATGGCCAAGTATACTGATACTGAGGGTCTATTAAGCTAATAGCAGTAAAATTAAAACCTTCAAAAGCCAGTATTTTCAAGTTTAATGGTCCCACAGCCACAGCTTGGGGGTAGAGGGGAGAAAGAGAGGGATGAAGAATAAAGGATGTTCCAGACTGAAAAAGCAAATGAATATACATACTGTAAACTTGTTACATGCAGAGATGTATACGGAAATCTACAAGCAGGTTTTTTTATAAAAGGTTTTACTGCATGAAAGGGCTGTGGGCAGGGAGGGGAGATCTGTCATGAGGAGCCATTCAGAGGATCACAGAGCAGGAGGAGAGACCCAGCCTTGGCGCACTGCAGGACTTGCTCAGCCTGCCGAGCGCCCTGAACCTGCACGGACCGATGCCCGTAGCACCCAGCAGGGCTGGAGCAACACGCACTCCTTGAAAAGCCCCTGAATCCCAGCACACGATGCGTTCCCTGGAGCAGGGACAGGGCAGCCTTAGGAAACACGGGTCTCCTTCCCTCCCGTGCCCCAGCCTGCGGCAGAGCCGGAGCCGCGGCTTGTCCCCAAGGCCCCGTGTGTGACACCAGCCCCGAAGGATCCGTTCCTGCCCCGTGCGGGGGGGTCCCCTCCAGACCAGAAGCGTGCTCAGCACACTGCATCGCACGCCCTTCGGTCGCATTTCTCTCTGGTGGCTGAACACAACGCCCTGGGTATGCTAGCAAACCCGCTGTTATAAAACCAGAAATCAGCTGGGGTGCTCATCACTGTGAAAGACAAGGGAAGAACAGTCCTTTGGCTCGAGGAATCTGAAGTTTGTGCAGCTGCAAGTTTAAATATGACGTTATCATGGAAGTCAACAGCAAGCAAAATGCAAAAGCACAAGAGATTTTCTTATTCCCAAGAAAAAAGTCGAGGCCAGAGTGCCAAAGCCCGCAGGACTGGCTCTCGGCACAGGTCCCACGCAGGGACCTACCGACCCTGCTGAGACACACATGCTCGGCACGCCACGGGCAACACCTCCATTTCTCAGAAGACTTTCTGACCGTCTGAAACAACTCCGGAGACAAGAGTCCTGCAGCCAAAATGGGTGACGGATGACGAGCACCCAACCAGGCCCGCAGCGCAGCCTCACAGGCGGTTACACAGGGAAGCGGGGGGGGAAGCCGCAGGAACGCGGGGGAGGCAAAGCCACCTCCCCGAGGACGGAGGGGAGGGAGGGCTGCCCCTCGCCCATCGGGAGCTCAGCTGCGCGGGCAGCCACCGCTTCCCACCGGGAGCTCAGCACCGCCCCGGGCTTGGTGATGTCCACCCAAACGGCTTGGAGATGTCCATCCCCGGCGACACCGTTGCGACTCCCCGAACATCAGGCTCAGCTTCTTCTGGCCCTCTCCTGGCACGCGCGGCAGCGTGCCGAGCCGTGCCCCCCGGCCGCGTCTCTGCCGCGCCAGGACCCCTCTTCAGCTCTCAGCCACGGGCAGCAGGGGAGGGTGGCGAGCGGCCGCAGCGATCCCAAGGAGCAGCACACGCGACGGCGCAGCCCCAGCGAGCGCTGCTCCGGCGTGCCGGCCCTCGGACGGGCCTTCCTTAAGAGAAAGGCAAACGTCCTTCGCTCTGGGTTAGGGGCGACTGCCTTCCTCGCACTTCGCGCTGAAGGCAGCCACGGCGAGGGATCGGGCCGCGTCCCGGCTCCCACCGTGCCGGATCAGGCTGCCGAGACAGCACGGGGACCCGGCCTACCAGCCGGTCAGGGTCGGCGGGGAAGTAACACCGTCCGTCACCCTGGCGCTACCGGGGCCTTGGGTCTGGTCACAGCCGCCTGCTGCCAACAGAGGTCTGCGGTCACAAAAGCACGACGAGCGGTGGTGAGCCAGCGCCTGGTGCTTTAAAACCAGGTAGGAATAACTCGCCGAGCGCCCAGCTACGGCGCAGACATCTCCGCGGCACGGGCAGCGTGCACAGCGGCTCTCTGTACGTGACACACAAGCAGAAGCTACAAAGCAGCGTGAGAAGGTGCTGAGTAGGCACTTTTCTCCCGGCACTACTCTAAACCCAGAGTGTCTTACAAATTTGAGTTCTAAGGGCTGCTAGTCTGCCTGTTGTTTTCCCAGAAACCTTGTTTTACTAGTCAGTTAATGACAGGGTTTTAATAAAGTATATTCTTTGCAAAAAAAAGTACAAGGACAAAATATAAAAAACATAAAGTGATCATACCAGCTTTTCCAACCCAAACCAAGTTTAAAAAAAAAAATCCAATTGCTTCCAGTTTCATATGCATCCACAAATTACCTGAATTGTTTGTATGTTTTTTCCAGTAATTACCCTCCATGCTTTGCAGAACAGCATCACATGCCAGAAGACGGGAAGTTTCACAGCAGAAAGTGTCAACAGTCACACACTTCTGCTGTGCCCAGGATTAGCACAAGCGACGTTAGCTAAATGCTGCTGCTGAAGGCACCTCCTGGACTCTTGTTCTTGTTCGGTGCTAACGATAACAAGCCCCCGTGCAGCTGATGGTGAAGCGTCAGCACGACGGATTGTACAGCGGCAACATGCAATGTAACCAGTCAGATGCCTGCTCTTAGAAACTACTTCAACAGATACCACGTTGTACCGCCTTGAAAAGGCCTCAAAGCTTTCAGATATTTCACTGTAGCTCAAGCGTCATTGTGGTCCTAAGACTCAGGAATTGCAGACATTAGTGAAAACTTAAGTGATGCCCTTCAGGAAAGAACAGTTGATGAGCAACTGATGGAAACATTTCAGTTCTACTTTAGGGAAATTCAAGGAAAACAATAAAATGCAGTCCTCCTGAACAGAGAGAATTAGGTGCAGGGCAAGTCTCCGAAATAAGGAGTTGTTTTAGAAGTGATGTATCAAAACACTACACATGCTGGTCTAATCAGGAATCTAAGTAAACGTGACATGCAGAACATTGGAAGTTGTTTTGTTCTGCTTTTCTAGTTTTGAGCAACTGCAGTTGTTCATCCAACTATCATGTCATCTCCAGACTGGCAGATGGTGTTGGCAGCTCACCTTAAGACACATGTAAGATAGAAAATCATCTGTGGAAAGCCGGCTGAAGGAGGCCAATGAAATGGCTATATGCGTTAAATATATCTATATACCCATATATACACACAGCGGTTTGGCCAAAGAATACAGAGGGAGGGAAGGGTCTGGTGTAATCCATCCCATCCCATCATTTTCTTCTCATCATTCTCAACATGTTCTTCTTTCCCCCAGTTTACAGACCCGCTCCACCCCTTCTGCTCCATACCTACAGCTCAGATACCCACCGTGACTGCAATAACCCAGGTCTCCTCTGGAGCAAGTGCTGCTTTTCCTTCTTGATGCCTTGCCCTACAGCCTTTCACCCTGCATCTTGTGGCCAGGTCTTACCACTTGCGCCACACCTGCAGTGGTCCTGCTGGTAAGAACAGGCAGCATTTTCCTTAGGCTAACGTGTCATTGGGCAAACATCCTCCCATTTTGACTTCCAGGTCTGGACTTTGAGCTCCTCTTGGCCACACGCTTTCCTACTCCACATGGACTGACTGGCATGGCCAGTCTGACTGATCTGAAGCATTAGGTGCTTCTTCACCCTGCCCCTTCTCCTGCCCAGAAGCCACCAGATGTGAGCTCTGGGTGGGCTGGTATGCCATAACAGCAACAAGAGCTGCCAGTAATGGTGATGACATACATTCTGCTAAAGCTGTCCGAAACTGCACATACAAACACAGTGAAGACAGTTCAGAAGAAGGATGAAGCTTTCCTGCTCCTTTAAAGAGAGCACTATTCGTACAGGAGCGATGGATTTTGACCATAGTTCTTTCACTGGCGAGGACAGTGTATTCTGGGCATCAGGTTTATTTATACTCCAGATCTAGCTAATAGGAATTTGGGTCCAATCCAAACGCTCTTGATATAATAAAGTCTTCAGCCAGAGTTGAGCAGCATTTGAAGGGGCAAGATCAAGGATGAAGCTTAAATGCTGCTGCTGCAGTTATACATCTTTACTTGCTCGAGCATCCAGTCATCCAGACACCTTGAGCACACAGGATGAATATGCCACGCTCTGATTATTTACTGCAGCCAGGCTTGCTGAGATGGAATAACTCAAGCAAAGCAAGTCCTTCATCACGCTCAAGCATGACAGAGGGTACGAAAAAAAATAAAAATATCCTTCTTCCCCCCTCAGGATTACATGACCACTGACCATCGTAGTCCCACTGCATTACAGTATCTTAGAGAAGAATAGACAGTCTACAGCAGGAGTAGTACTGGCCTGCATACACACAGTCCTTCTAGCATGAAAAAGAGCAGAAAAATTTAAGGGACAACATAATGAACCACACTGTATAAAGCAAAAGCTTTGACAAGACTCTTCCTCATGATTAGTCATGGTTTTCAGACAAAAAGTTAATCCCTCCCCTTGTTTAACAGTATCACAGATGAGGTCTTGTCCAGATAGTGACGACTGGAAGGTTGTGAAATGATTCTAGATCTTATTCAAGTTGCTGGATTTTTTCCCATGGACTTCACTGAGGGCAGTGTAGTAGGCAGCATCAACTGGAATTACAGATGGTATTTCTAATCCCAATCACACCGCATCCTGTATTTTTAGGTACCAAATTTTGATCCTGGGCAAGGTTTTGGCTGTTTGGTGAGAAAGGGAGTACTATCCCCCTCCAGTAAAAGCAAAATGTGGAGGCATTACAAAGAATCAGTTCCCACATTTATGTTCCCACCTTATGTCCTCAAACCAAGAGGTTGCAGGCGAAGCCCAAAATAATTTAATTTGATGATCCAGGCCATTCCCCAGCAATGCACTGACATTTCAGACACAAGCCAAACCTCAAGTGCTGTGAGAAATATTGAAATACTGTTTCCCAGTTAAAGACAGCTTTTAGTACAATCATTTTGAAGAGCCATAAAGAAAGTGCCTTCATAAGAAATCCATACCAGAGGGGTCGGAGAAACCGTAGGGGAGCAAAGGGCCTCCAAGGGCCCTTTATTGTTATGGGTAACTGCTGGGCATCGGTACCTAGGTATGATAAATATAATCTCAATTCCAAGAAAGGTTTAAGTTCTTTGAACCAAAAGATATTTCAAAGAAACGTAAAGTCTCAGACCTATTAGCCCTCCAGCCACACAGGATGAGTTTTGACGCAAATGAAGTATCCTCAATACTTGCCACATCCTAGCTGTAAACAGTGCTAACACATGACTACCATTTTATTAGCTTTTTGAACAAGTGATGCTTGCTTCCTCACGATGTCAGCTGCTTTGTACTCCCCTCTGGGAGTAGGGGCTCCAATTCCCATGGTCCCCCCAAAGGTTTGGAACTAAAGGTTCTTCTCACCTCTGAAATTACCACCACCAACTAAGAGCCAAGCACTTAGGTTTAACAATTGCCAACCTCAGTTTTTATGGGAAAACAAATGCAAACAAACAGTGGAACGTAGATTAAAAAACACAAGGAGGTTTTTCATAGGAAGCATTAGTCCAGCAAGCACTCACCTGATACTGGAGGCAAAGTTATGTCTCAAACTGTGTTAAGAGATCTCTTATTTCTGGAGTCAGATGCTCTACTGCCTTTGCAGCTTCTGTGATAGCTTTCCGATACATCCCTTTCTTCTTGCGATTAAATCTCAGTTTGAAAAATTCAGAGAAAGGAGAGAGTTTTGAAACAGATAAGAATGAAGTCGTTGGAGAACCAAACCATGATACTTTAGCTTCTCGCCACGAAGGTTCTCCGTTTTCCTTCTGACTAAGGTTTATGTCAAGAACACGTGCTGGCCACCATGGAAAACCATGAATTTTACCCCAAACAATATCCCCCACTGAAACAGTTCTTCCATCTTCTGTGACACATTTAGACACACTTTGGGTATGCAGTCTAACTGTTAGTGGTGGCACAATTTTACGCTCATCTTTTGAAGATGAAGAGACGGATGCATCATCACCAGGCAAAAAGTCACACATTTCTGGTGATGTTACTTCTGAACTAGAAGACTTGGATTCGTCTAGACTGTCATTACTACACACCGATAAACTAGAAGAATCGGCTTTTCTTTTACGATAATTCATAAGGAAAGCCAAGTTATCATGCCCATCTTTACCCTGGGGAAATCTTTTGAAGTCATCATCTTCACCTGAACTCCCTGAAGATATCTCAGCTAAACTTCTGTCTGTGGATTCATCATTGTAAAATGCGCCAGGATTGGACTCCCTGCTGCTCTGAAGGACATTTATTTCGTCAATAAGTTCTGCCTTATAAATTGAAACACTCTGACCATCATTTATGCGATGGGGCTTCAGCCGTATCTTTGGGGGTGGGACATCCGCACTGGAATGCACCGGCCGCGTAAGCTTCAGTTTTGGAATGGAAGCAAGCTGGCTGCCTGCTGACTTGTCCATTAAACATTTGGTTTCTCGACACCGTTCAGAGTCTCTGGTCTCCTCTTGGTCCTCTCCTCCGTTCTGCAATATTCGCTCTGGACAAAATGGTTTGACTGAGCCATGAACCCGGGAAGGGATTTTTACAACTTCGCCTTTCCCTTGTGGAGTACTGTAGGATATTTTTATAACTGGCGTTCGATGTACTAGTTCCCCAGAAAACTTGTCATCCTCTCTCTTTTCTCTTTTGTTCCTTTTCTCCATGTAGTCGGACTCACTGTGCTTTTTCTGCTCTTTGTCCTGAATGCTCAGCTTCCTCCTGGTTTTAGCGTTCTGCCTAGCTGTGTTTGCATCCTCGGGGTTCAGAGTGTTTTTACACTTCTCACAGAGCACCTGTCTTGGCCGTAGCCTGATAGTGCTCATGATAAGCCTTCCTGGGTCTCTATTCCGTGATAAACGCCTCCTCGTCCTCTTTATAGTCCGTGGCGGTGGC
This sequence comes from Haliaeetus leucocephalus, assembly GCF_000737465.1. NCBI lineage: Eukaryota > Metazoa > Chordata > Aves > Accipitriformes > Accipitridae > Haliaeetus > Haliaeetus leucocephalus. The sequence continues at coordinate 671,150 of NW_010973266.1, forward strand.
TGAGGAACCCACTGGTTGTACGTGTGCCGTAGCCATAGCGGACGGGGAAAGGGAGCTCCCTCGAAGTAGGGGGGGTAAGGAGGAAGGCTGCCAGGCGGTGGGGGAGGCAGGAGGGGGGGTACTTGCTCATCACCATTTCCTTTGGGAGGCTTTTCACCAGCAGGCTGCGTCTCTGTCTCGCCCTGCATGGCATCTCCGCCATCAGCAACTCCGTTAGCGCAAGTGTCAGCGGGAGGGTCCTCATGCTTGGGAAAGGAGGATGGGAGACAAAACAATCCGGACCTAAAATGGGGTGAGAAGGACAGGGAGGGAAAGAGACAAAGAGTCAGGATGTTTGAAAGGTGCTTCTCTGGGAAAACTATGCATAACAAACATGCTAGTTTCTTTAAAAAAAAAAAAAAACAAACAACAAAAAAAAACACAACCAAAAAAAAAAAAGCCAACCGCTCCCACAACTTCAATATACTAAGAACGCAACATTTTCCCTTGACTTTTAAGACAAGGCAGCCAATTCTGCCACTGAAAAAAATAATAGCATTTCAAAATTTAGGAAAGGTGTCCTACTCTTCCACCAGAAAAGGCACCGAGATCAAAATCTCTATTTCCATGAACTCTTGCAAAATGTTTTGCTCTAAGAAGTTTTAAGTTTTATCACGCAAAGCAGTTTATTTTATCAGCAGGCTGGTAAAGCCACGAGGAGCGCTGTGATACAGATTATGCAAGCCTTCTGGGAGCTATTAAACTTCCTTTCTTCACACAGTACTTGCACAGCCGATTTTTCAGCTTCTCTTTCAAAATCTGAGCATCTTGACTGGGATGGATTACTTGCGCTTTCAAGCCACAGGTACACCAGTACACAGCTCTGTTCCTCTGCCCCCAGTCTCTTCCATATATGACTTTGTTATAATAAGGAATACACTACTACTTCAGAATAGCAAGATTAAGAATCATGATGTACTATTGTTCAATGCCAAGTCTCATTACAGGCTACCAAAGTCTGGATACAATATCTTGCATGTGTATCAGCAAAAGCAAATCCTCTGAAACGCTGAAACTCACAACTGCGATTCACATCTCTGGATTTCTGCACCAGAATTTATGCCCTTGGCCTGACATTAGAAATATTATGCTAACACAGCACTTGGACAAATATTTGCCCTGAAACAGTGACTCAGAACCGGCAATGGTCACTGTCTTGGCTTTCCAGAGATACTTCTGTAGAGAGTACACCATCAATGAATTGTTACAGCTTTTTTAACAAGAACAAAATGCTGTATAGGTGAGCCACTAAGAAGCCACAAAGAGATGGAGAACAGTTACAGACCAAACACTAGTTTTAGTTTAGGATGCTACGTTTCCCATTCTCCTCCTCGCTAGCCATCACTCTCCTTCCAACCACTAGCAAGGGAGGAATTTCTTAGTGGTGTTACAGGGAGAAGGACTTTGGCAACCACTATGCAGAAGGGCACCGAAGAGAAGCTGAAGGCACCCACTCAGCCACACATCCCCTCGTCAAGAGAAGCACAAAGTCACCGCCGTGGGTTTGCCGATGGAGAGGAGCCTCCTCCTTCCACCCAGGCACCCTGGCTCCCAGCACCATCCCCAGCTCTGCCCTCGGGCTGCATTGCTTTGCTGCGGGAAGGACCCTAAAAATGTCCCTTCCCCTCAGCAGGCACAGGCAAAGAGGTGTCTCCTTCCCAGGAGCACCAGCAGAAAGCAGCGTTACCAAAGGCCATGAACCATCCGAGATTGGAGACAAAAAAGGGCAGGGCTTTTTAAGCAGATCAGAGGAGAATGGGGAACACGGATCCCATTTAATATGGATCTAATTCACTGGCTTCATTATCCTTTTCTCAGACAACTACAGACTGGCTCTCTCTCTCACCTGATTTCCATGAAGACTCCCACCAAGTTTAAAAATAAAGCCTGCATAAACTAAGCAAGCAGAAATTAATCTGATTCCAGTACCAAGTCACTACCCTTCTCTGAAACAAAAAGAACCACTGAGTTATCTGGACTCTGAAAAGTCCTTTCCTATTATTCAAAGAATAAGAGTGCAAGAACTTGCTGTTGAGACGACAGTTTGGTTTAACTGGGAAGCTCCTAGTTCGAATGCTAGTGAGTCAAGAGGATTAAGCTGTTGAAACCACATAATTTGGAACACAGTGTTTTTGTTCCAAGAGTTTTTTTTTTTTAAACAGACACGACTGAGAATGTAGGTGTCTTTCAAATGATAACCGAGAACACAAGTACAGTTTGTACAGCCAAAGATGTCAGCATCATTCATAAAACAATTGAAAGTGATATCATTTCCGAAGCTTTGGCTATAAATTTTGGTTGTTTTGTGCAATGAGATTGTACAATTTGGTCACACCAGAAAACTGTACAAGTTTTCTGTTCCCCGCATGGATGCAAGCCCAGCTCCCTCTGCTCCTGCAGGCAAGCCCGGATCCTGTCTGCTCTCCACAGCCTGGCTCCGAGCAGGCAGGTCCACCAAATCCACCTCCTTCCCGAGGATCCGGCGTGGCACGAAGCTTCTCACTTGGCGGAAGCGAAGCACTCAAAGGTTAACTTCATGGGATGATTTACGCTCGTAAAGTTAACGTACGAGCAAGTCGTAACCCCGCTAGGTTTGAAACGGCCCACCTGGCCGCAGGAACACGCTCCCGCAGACCCCGGCCCCATGGCAGCGTGCGGGTCGATGCCCTCCCTGGGGAGCGCAGCCAGGCAAGAAACGAGCGTGCCCGTGCTCCGGTACCTGTGCCCCGCTGCCGTCGCACGGCCCTGGACTAAGGCTAGCCCAAACCGCCACGGCACTGGGAGCAGCCGCGGGCCCTCGGCAGCCCTCCCGCTCTGCCCGGTGGGGACGCCAGGGCGCACGCCTGCACCGCGGGGGCAGCTCATGACAAGGGCTTCGGAGAAGCGCAGCGGCTGTTGAGCCGTTTTAACCAGAAGCCTTTTGGGCTGGGATCCTGCCGTTTTAGACTTGCTACAAAAATACAAGGAAAAAGCCCCAGATGATCAGGATGAGCCCCCCGGGGCAGGGACTCCTCACCCAGACTCCGTCGTCACCCTGTACCAGGGCACCAGCTCAGCAGCTCTTCAGTCCAAAGGTGCCGTAGCACCAGCGGTCTGAGAGAAAATACACCACCTGCCTTGTCCGAGGGATCACACAAACTGCCACGCTGAACAGCAAGGCAGCTTAAGATTTGTTTTCGACGGCAGCGGCTTCCACGTGGCCAGGTATCGGCTCTGTCAGGGAGGGCCACGGCCGGCCAGGGGCAGACGAAAATCCTGCTGCGGCACGCCGGTGCGGCAGGACGGCTCCTACGCTGGCACCCAACAGCAGCGGGGACAGCCGCGCTCTGCACAGCCATACCACGGGGTGCCGGGCATTGGAAGAAACGCAGCCAGGTGTGCTGACTTTGTGGTTTAAGTCCTTCCCACCCGGTTCTGGGCTTGGGACCCGGCGGCACAGAGGGAGCTCACAGGCTCCCTCCTCTCCCTGCCAGCGCTCACAAGGGTCCCCACCTCAGGGACCTTCAGCAGGGCACCCCGCACCTCACGCCGCAGCCGCGCTCCCTGGACCGGGAGCTCTCACAGACGGACAGCGAGGGCAGCCGTGGTCAGTTACAGCCCCTGCAGCTCCTCCAGCAGAACCTCTGGCTCCAGCCAGGACACCAGGAACCTGCGCGTGCCCCCCCCCGCCGCAAGGTGACCGCACGGGTGCCCCGGCACGCCACCACAGCCGGGGCGCACGGGTGATGGATGTACTTGCTCCCGAGGGGCCCCTAGTTCTTTTCCTTCATACTGGAAGTGTCTCTGAAGGCCAAGAAAGCAGTTTTGCTGAGGAATCGTCCCTTTTCCAGCCTGCCCACCGTGCCAGTTCTGGGCAGGGGTAAGAAGAGTTCTGCCGTCTCGCCCACCTGCCCGCCTCCCCGCGAGACTACGTGCAACCCAGCCCTGCTTCTCAGGCACAGGGGGAAGGAAAACAGCTCCAGAGAAGCCATGCACAGATATCTCTTATCTTGTCACCGTATCGTCAGGCGCCAGCAGCGGCTGTTCAGCACGAGCGAACAACCGCCATCACCCAAGGCTGCTTTCGGTTTCTCTATCCCTCCACACTAGGCGCTCCTGATGGGGATGCACTGAAAGACTCAGCTCCTTCAGTCGTGGGAAGTCCAACTAAAAGCGAGCAAGTCCTACCCTTGGAGAGCGTTAGCCAGCTGCCATGCCCGCAGCCTCCGGTGCTCCCCCCACACCCAGCCTGAAGCCGCCTTCCACGCAGGCACAGCTCCTCGTAAGAGGATTTAGCTCCGGTGCCCTTCCACCCACTGCAGAACAAGAAAGGTTTCATCTGACACACTTCACTCACTGTCCAGGAGAAGCTCACTTTTTACCACAAGGAGAAATAGCAATTTCACTAGCTTTCCCTACGTCCCCCAGACTTTTTCTGCACAAATCCGGATGTCGTTAATGTATCTCTTCTATCTACTTACTGTCACTATTGATTCTGCATATCTAAACCCATCTGACTGAGATGAAGGTGCCTGAATTTGTGGGTTAGGGGCACAAGTGCACGTGCAGGTATTACAAGCAGCAGGAAATACCATGGGATGTGACTTCACCCTGTTTGGAATCCCTCTTTCTGGGGCAGTTGTAGCCAAATGGACTAAGTTACCTCAATCCAACCTCTGCCTGGAACAGAGAACACCATCCTCCGATTTATACACATGCATAATTAAAAAAAAAAAACTAATTGTAAGTTCAGTTGCAACAAAATTGCCAAGTCTTGTTATCAAAACCACTCCAACTGCAGTCAGAATGCATTTAAACCTCCTCATGAGCACGGACACTAGGTAGCTTACTGTCTAGAAGAGCACGCTTACTAGAAGCGCGTAACGGCCAGTCACTCGATAATAAGTACTGGTGCTTGCTGCACGTGCTATCTAGGCTGCGGTCAAAAAGGGATGCCTGTAGGAAGGCAATAACCGTTCTTTCTTCAAACAATTCCACAGCTATTGGAGAAGTCAAGCATGCGTTTTTAACTACATCCCACTGTTCCCAAAGGCAGAGGGGAGAAGGCAGGCTGCAGGCAGGCAGGAAGCAGGCAGGCAGGCTCCTGCCCACAGCCGCTCCCGCTTCCCACGCAAGCTGCCTGCAGGCCGAGCCCCCGCACACCCGGGCAGGCGGTTTCGGGTTCAAACCTGCGCCTGCTTCTTTGTGGCTAAAATAACGGGAGTCCGACAGCCAGGACCTGGATGGAAAGGGATCTCCTGGCTGTCCGGGTGCTTGGGCTTGCAGGCCTGCCTTCCGCTCAGCTCCCCATGTCGCTCACTACATTTTAGGAGAAATAAAACAGACTCATCCCCTCTGTAATGCTAAGAACAGTTTAAAGCACAAAAGAAAGCCAAAGAGCCACCATGCAGGCTTTCCCTCTCTTTTGGGGTTCTCCCCTCTTTTTGTACAACCCACTCTGGTTGCTCCTCTCCTGTCAGTCCCGTCCCACTGCCCACACAACCCCCTCTCTCCAGTGGGGCAGCACTGCCCGCCCGGCATCGACTGCTGCCCCGGAGGTACAGGCAGAGCACGCAGTAACCCCCACGCAGGGCAGCGAGAGACACTGCTCCATCAGCAGGGCAACAGGCAAGAGGAGGGAAAACATCTCTGCCACGTCTCTGTTTTGGACTTGTTTGGGGGCCTTCGAAGTTCAGCACCAAGCTGACAAATTCCTGCTGCCTTTGGGACATATCTCAACTTTTACCTTCCAACCACTGGCAGACCGACTTCTGTATTCTGCTGTTAATGTGAGGAGCAATATCCCTTCTTCCCTCCACATCCCAAATTTAGGGTCGCTGCAGTGGAGCAGGTGCTTTCAGCCTGCTCCCCACGCTCACCCGAAGTCACTAAGGTCCACCAGGAGCCAGGCGCTTGCCTCGCACACCACGCTTCCTTCCTGCTGACCAGCCACAACCAGAGGCCACGGCTCCCCAGCCACGCGTTGGCCAGTACACGTCACGGGCTCCCTGCTGTCATCACAGGCCAGCCAGCTCCAGGGACCGCCATGGAGGGGATGCAGCCCCAGCAGCTGCTCTGCTGTCAAGTTCTGCGCAACACCCAAAGCGGGGGGACCTCCCGGTCCGCCGCCTGGGCCCCGGCCCCACGGGGAGAAGCTCTCCTCCCAGCGCTGCAAGAGACTCATGGAAGCCGAGAAGATCTCTACCCAGGGCTCCCAGAGAGCCAGGCAGGATGAGCTCCTGCTCCATCGCAGCCCTACAGCGATGGTTAAAATGCAGTGCCAGGTGGCACCCAGAAGCCAGGCTGCTTTTCCTTCCATCTTGCTACCTGAAGCAGCACTACCATACCAATGGGCTACGAAATTGGCTCGCTCAAAGATTTTAGCTTCTTTTAAAGTGATGAGGGGGAGCAGCAATCCCATCCCTCTGTAATATTGGGGGCAGGTGGGCCCATCCAAAAGCTCACCTTTCGCCAAGCCTGATCATTAGAGACAATAATTACTGGCACAGGTGGGAGGAGATGGGGGCAGCTATCCTACTCATGAGATGAAACACAACAACAAAACCCCTTCTTTCTGCCCTCCCCATTCCACTTCAAGTGAGAAAGAAGGACGCTGCTCCAGCATCCCCACTGCAGGTCCAGGCAGCCCCCAGCCGAGCCACAGGTCTCCCGATTGATGGGATAGCAGCAGAACGAGCACCAGCCCTCAGAGATAATTCCACTGCTGAGGGGACCGTGGGACACCTGCCGCCCTCCCACCCCAGCAGAGATCAGCATTACCAGCGACGGGCTCCAGAAGCACCTTAAGGCCTGGGAGGAAACACCCGTCTGGTTGTTTCTTGGATCCACCGGGGACAGAGGGAGAAGAGTGAAGAGAAAAAAATCACGGAGAAAGGTTAGGGAAAAACAAAATAGGTAAAGAAGTGCACATTGTCACAGAGGAGGAGGACGACAACTGGAATGTGAAAAGACAGAGACAGCCGGCTTTTTGAACTGACTGAAGAGATGCCTACCGCTCACTGTTTTGGCTGGAACTAGACACCAAGCAGGGTTTATAGACTCTTAATAGAGTTAGATGCCTGAATACTTTTGAAAATCTGGCTCCAATTTTCCAGGATAGCCATGTGAAACTAAATAAACCATGAAAATTAAGTTCAGAAGTCTTGCTTCATACATCTTCCAAGAAGAACTGCAGAGGTGAAGCTGGCTGTACTCCTACCCAGCACTAACCTGACAATTCCTTTATTGACCAGACAGAAACCAAACCCCGCTTCTCGACTCCAGCACAGCACAGAGAAAAGCTGGCCGCCTTTGGCGCGCTAGTCCTTGGGACGGCTGTACCTACCATCGGTGCGTTTAAAAACACCCTAAAAGTTAGCGCCGTTTCGAAATAAAGCCTCCGCCGCGCGACTGTTCCCGTCCTTTGGAAGAACGGGCCTCTCGCCCACCTCGTTTCGAGCGATGCCCCTCTCCGTGCCAGAGGGGACCCCCACCTCTCCGGAGCCGCTGCGACGCGGCCCCGCAGCCGCAGCGAACGGGGGCCGCGGGGTCTGCGGCAGACCAAAGCGAGACACCGGAGGGAGGGCAGATACCCCGAGATTCCCCCCGGGAAAATGATCATCGCCGCGGCCAACCGGAGCGGCAGAGCCGTCGGGTCAGCTCTAACGGAGGGCAGGAGGGCGGCCACCGGGGAGCCGCGGGCAGGGCTGGGCCCGCCGTGCCGGCCCGGAGGACGGGAGCTCGGGGAAGAAAAGCGGGCGAAAGCCGCCGGGCTGCAGCCTCCTCCCGAGGGCGACCGGGCGGCGCGGGGGCGGTCGCAGCGCCAGGTCGGCGGGTTCCCCGCAGCGCCGG
>NW_010973266.1:679662-687107 GCF_000737465.1 Haliaeetus leucocephalus
CCCCCGAGGCAGGGGAGAACCCGCGCTCTGGTCGTTTGTCATCAGAATGACGCGATACCGTCTCGACGGGCTACGTCATCGCACAGGGCGGGGCGGGCTGGCGGGACACAAGGCCGCGGGGTGCAGGGCGGGGGTCGCGGCCCGCAGCCCCCGCACCGCGGAGGGACGAGCCGGCGCTGGGCAGCCCGGTGGTCCGCGGCCCGGGGCGGGGGGGAAACACGGTGGCACTGGAAAGGCTTCGGCGGGGGGGCTCGGGGCGCCACACCACTGGCGCGAGAAAACGCCAGATTTGGGAAGGCGGCGGTGGGTGACCCCACGCGGGGCACGGTGGAGGCGAGCAGAGGGGCTGAGAGTCGGGGTCCGGAGGTGGCTTCCGCCATCCCCTTTGGGAACCCCGAAGGGCTCGCCTGGCGTCTCCGTCTTTGGAGGACAGCGTGATGGCGGGCGGGAGGCACGGCGGAAGGCCAGCCGCTCTGCGGCTTTTCACGCCTCTAAGGAAACGCCTGTAAGTGAATTTCCAGGCTTGTAGAAAGTCCGAAAAACCTAAAACGTACGTGTTAGGGCACCTCCGAGGTGGATTTTTACTGTTTGGGGGCGTGACTCCAGGAGCCTTGTGCCAACGCTGCAGTTCGGAAAACAAGCAGCCTCTGTCAAGGTGAAGTGGACTGCGCATCCAGCTGTGTGCCGTTGCATTTTTGAGTTTTAGCATAGCGATCAAAACACAGCCACTACACACACCCGGGGGTCACAACAACGGCGTGTGTCTAGGAAAGCGAGCTACAGGGCGCGCAGACAACCCAGTCGTGGGCCCTGCGGCTGCCCGAGGACCCCAGCACGCGGCCACTGGTACCAGTGGGAACCCGCCTGCCCTGCGGCCAGACGCCCCAGAAGCGGAGCCTGCCTGCTGAATTGTCATTGTACACAAATGACCGAGACCCTAACGTGAACCGTTGAAGCTTAATGTAGGTTTCAAGTAGAGACTTGCCAAAAAGGGCTAATAAATGTTTACTCACATGAACAGTACTATGCATTATGTTCTCTGTTAATCTAAATGGCATAAGAAAACCAAAAAACCTCAGCTGAATTGGTATTATTTATTATGGAAACTTTTTAATGTTGCAATTACAATATCTAGAGGACAGGACAAGCTGTAGTTCTGAGGCAGCCTTGACTTTCTGCAAAACCTTGAAAATACTTTGAGAGCAACATGCAAGCAGAGAGGAAAGTTCTAATGTCATCAGAGATATCTGTACTGATTTTCAGAAGGAAAAGGATTTTTTCTGAAACATCCTCCAAAACACGGTGATACACTTTTACAGAAAGTCTACCTCCAAAACCTTTCAGAAATTATTAAGGCAGTTTCTACTGTCACATGCACTCTTTAAGTCCAGTGACTCTGAACTTAACTTGGGCCAGATGCAGATCATTTTGGAATATACAGAATAAATCAATGCACAATTGCCAGTATGGAAACAATGGACACACACGTATTACAGACATTCAAAGCAAACTGTCGAAGTGGATCAAAGTAACATCACTGTAATAGTATCCATTCAGAAAAAGCGCACCAAACCTAAAGGAGCTGCTCTGAGCTTTCCATCTGTGTGGCAGCAGAACTGGCTGAGTGAGCCTCGTTAATAACCCCTATGAGATGAGGAAGCACAAAGATGTGTAATTCTGGGTGGCGGAGCCAGCGAGGTGGGCATGGCAGTTCAGTGGTGTTGCTGTTTATTTCCAACATTTTAAGGCATGTAGGCTTTGCAGAAAGTGGAGGCAAGACCCGCCTGAGGTACCTCTGCTATCCTGGGAGGATAAGTGACAGGATGATGGCAGGGGACAACAGAGACAGTGGGGTCGGAGAGAGAACACAGAAAGCGTGGGAGGGAGGAATACCTTTGCTATTTTTTAAATTCCGTACCATCACCCCCTTCCCAGGGCTCTTGTGGTACTGGAAAACCACTGGCACTGGTTCAACTCCTGTAATGCTTTTCTGTAATAAAGCCCTCTCCAAAGTACTGCCACTCTTTTGGGGGAGTAGAAGGTAAAAGCTCCTCATACCTCATCCTGGTAACTGCAGTCTCAGCACTGCGTAGCTCCACGTACCTCAAAGGAGCAACTCTGCTGGGATTCAGGGTCAGTTGTTATCACATCTAGTTTGCCTGTGCTCTCTGATCCCCTGCTCTCCCTGCAGCCAGCATCCGAGGAGCCCCAGCAAAGGCACCGAGGTGTCAAAGGGGCAGCTCTGCTGCTCCCAGATGCCAGCAGGGCTCCCAACCAAAGTACAGACACCCTGAGAAGGGCTCTTGCCTGCTTCCTCTTGTCCAGGAGGAGGACACAGCTGTCATGACAGTAAAATGCAAACAAGCTTATTCTACATTTGAAGACTACCTTTAAAACTAACGTTATGATTTAACATTAAACACAGTGTTTGTGTTGAAAACCCAGACTGGTCTGATTTGACTAGGACATACAGTGCAAGGCCAGAGATGTGTTATTCATGAAATTAGTTAACTAAGAGTACACAGTTCCTTGTTTTAGTAAAATTACAAATGGCTGCTCCAAATCTTAGGGACAACTTTGGAATTTTTATTTTCATAGGATTTTCACAGCCTGTAGAAGCGTGCTTCAGAAGAATGTGCAGAGAGGCTGAAGAAAACACTACAACACTGTGCCACAAATCTTCTAAAAGAAACACATTTTACAGTCAGTTAAAGCAGATTGATTATCATTATAGGTTTAACATTGTCAAATGCAGTCGGGAAGACTAAGTGAGAAGAGGAGGCTTTTATAATTCTCATTCTTGTGAAGTAAACATTTCATGCTTTAACAATTCCAAGCGATCAGTATTTGCTACTAGAAAAGATCTTCTGAGTTTCTATTCTTGGTGAGTCAGGTGGAAACTCTCCCAGGAAGGTTGTGAGACAATACTCCTGGAGAGGGAGTCCCCCTTTTGTTTTTGCTAGCTTGGTCTGCAGATCTTCAACCTTGGATTTAAAACAAAACAAACAAACAAAAAATAAAGAATGGATATAGAAGTATATGTAATTAAGAACAGAAAGTAATGCTTATGTCTAATGGGCCAGATTTTCACCTGCTCCTTCTGCAGCCTCCATTTGTATACACATGAAGCCGTACACAAACTATAACTAGACTATACACTTGAATTGCCTTGTCCATCCACCATGTCCAACACCATGTGTTAACTGTGCAAGCATAACAATGTGCTAGGATTTACATCTCCAGTCCCATGCACGTTTAAATTTAACATTTAAATATGTGCACGTTTTAAAATAGCTGAAATGAAAACAGCAAATACATGCATAGGTCAGTTTGTAGGAATAAAGAAGCTATCGATTATAAAAGAGCTGGAAGCATTAAAGCTCAACAGATTTTTAAAGTAATAAACAGTAACTACATGTACCACTAAACTTATTACTAATAAATATATTTGTCAATAGTCTCAACTCAATATTGGTATGTAAATATATTTTTTACCAGATTAAGATTCATATTCATTCACTTAGATATTTCACAAAATTGTAATAAACTTGAAAGTTGATGGAAATTCAGTAAATCTCTTAAAAGTCTTCATGAAAATATTCTGCTTTTAGAAATACAACTGCAGATTTTAAAACGTTATTTTTTTCCTACTCTGTATGTTATGAGTACTATAGAATACAATACAGTCATATTCAAAGTACCATAACCTTGGGGGTTCCAAAATACTTTAAGATTATCGTGCCAAGTTTACACACGTTTCATACACAAAAGCTCACAGTGAAGTCCATGAGTAGCTCTTTGCAGGCTTTGGCCCCTGACGGTCCATTCCACATATCTTTTTTAAAACAACTTTAAAAAAAATGAAAACAATTAAGCTAATACAATTACATCTTTCCACTGTTTGAAGCATGCACTCCATAAAACATGCTCCTTTGTGCCAGCACGACGCACCCGCTATTAATGGCATGCTGTGAAGCTGAAAGTCACTCAGAATAAGTGAATGAACTCAAGCTCCTCAAATCCCACAGTTCCCCAATTGCCATCGAAACGCGTTCCTTTTTGGGTGGTAATTACCACTTTTAAAATACTAGTAGGCCATTACAGACAGAGCAGTTCCCCTGCTCTGCCAGGCTTGTAGTTTGTGCAGACATACCTGATGCTGCAGCTAACCAGAAGACATTTTGCAAGCCAACCACCACACTGCTGAGCTCCTGGGGATACTGTTAAGGAATGGGATCTCCTGAGTAGCACCAAGACTCTCAAATGTGTACTTGGGAAACCAAAGGGCAGATTGCTAGTGGAAACCACAAAGGCCATGAAGCCCATCCTGAGCTGCAGCCACGTGCTGCCCCGTGAGAGCGGAGAGACCCTCCCAGGGCACCAGGAGCCCACGGCACAGGACACGCAGAGCCCCTACGGAGTCCACTCCTAAATGCCAGGGTGATGTTGTCATACGTGACTCTTATGCCTACCTCAAGGAACGAGTTCCATTTTGGGAGCGTGCAGCTTGCGTTGTGCTGTGCGTGACGTCGCGGAACGTGAGGGATGAGGGTAATTTTAGAACAGTGTCACGATTTCCTGGCATAGGGACAGACGCTTTGCACTATGTATGACTTGTTTGCCCTGTTATGTATAGCAGGGAGGCTGTGCTTTCAGCACATTAGATCGCTTTGGTTTTAAGGCCAAAAGATGCTTTGACTAAAATCAGTTTCTTTTTTCCAAAAGCACACGTACCGTAAAGTGGCACAAACATTGCAAAAATGAGGCTATGAAATCCATGGCCTTTACGTGATCAGTTCACAGAGCTACAGCCACATGTGCATTTCCAGTATTTCTACTCGGTGACTGCCGGGACTCCCCAGGACCTGGAAGCCCGCACGTTAAGTGAAAGGTTTAAACATAGATGACTCCCAGCAGGCACAAGTTCTCACTATTGTGTGAGAAGGAGCTGCAATGGGATGGTCTTTTGATGGACTCCTGCTCGTCTTTGGAGTAAGTAAACAGTTCTGGAGCCACTTCATATTCCTTCTGCATTATAAAAGAGTTTTATTTATTCCTACAATGTAATTCTTTACTGGGAAAAGGCTTTGCCAAATTTAGTACCACTGATACTACCTCTACATATTAATGAAAGTGATTTCTTACTTCATTAGAATGCATGATATGTACACAATGTGCCATGGCATTCAAAGAATCACATCGAGCATTTGTACTTGCTCTGCCCTCAGGAAACATATTTCTAAGTTTGCTTTTTTGAATCTGACAAAACCATCAGTCGGGCACATGACACAGAGGGAACGGCCCTGGCAGGCGGAAGAGAAAGGAGAGGGGCCGGCGGAGCGAGCGGCCCTGCTGCGGGCTGGCTGGTCCCTGGGGAGCTGCCCCGCAATCGCCACCCAGCCCTGCGGAAGCCAGTCAGTATCAGTAGCAACCTCATATCCACGGGAACCAAACATTAGCCCGGGCTCTTGAGGCAAAACTGATTGAGCTGAGTGTCTGGACTATGCACAGCAAACAAACTAAATGCAAAGCACTGACTCATTTTATTGAAAGATATAGAACTTAATTGTGACTAGCTATGCAGTTTGGAAAACTGAAGTAATACTTTCAGTCAAGACAAAGTAATTCCTAATAATGTTGCAATATGCAAATAAATTTTACAGCTACACCAACTTTAATAACAGCTCTCAATTTTCTCTTCCCAATCGGGACACTTACCGATGTCTCAAGGTATACATTTATGAGTCCTCTTTCCAATTGTAAATGGATAATTTTGAATTTCAACTTTTTGCCGTATTAACCACTTGCATTGAATGGCTTGTGCAGCACGTGATAAAAATCATCATCTATGTCCACTGAGTCTTACAGTAATCTTTTGCCATCTTTTATGCTTTTCTTGGTTTTTGTCTTCTATCTTAGAATTTTGGCTTTGCTTTTGAAAGACTCAAAGCGCTACAGATGTTTAAGTCTGTTTATATATGTGCATATTGTGTACATGTACACATACATAGAGAGTTTTAGCATGGCAAAAATACATTGTTTAATTTTTAACAATTTTAATTTTTAAATATTTAGTACCTCAGTTTTTTGTGAAATTAACGAAATGTCAAATTAGCAACTGTTCATCAGCACAGAGTACTGTGTTCACTGTACTTCCAGAAAAAGAGAAGATACTTACTATCTCAATATCTTGTTTTGCTTTCTTCATTTCCACTTGGGACGTTCCTTTTAATTTTTCTCCTCTTGCTTTCATCATTTTTGTGTGCTGTTTGATGCGCTGTTCCAGTTTCTTATCTCTGAGGGATCTAAGTAAACATGGTAAAACTATTATTTCAGTTGTTTTATATTCATTGACCTTTCTGTTTTCAGTTTCACGTATTTTAACACGTTTCTGCCAAAAACATAAATACAGACACAGGGAGCAAAACAAACAAATGCCGTGGCTTTGCCTTTGTTAATACGCACTTTGTGGTGTATGCACCACGTGGTGGTCTTGCACTGCTATATCTTACATTGGCTTTTACACTTGCAGGGATTTACTTATTTAGTTAGTTATGTAAATCAACCCCTGGCCTCGCTCAGTGCATAAGCTCGATGGTGTTCTGGGGATAGGTCCGAGTTTGGCAGTGATGCAGAGTGGTTTTGGTGAGTCCTTTGCATGGCTGCTGTAGAAGCTGGAAGACTTTCAGTGAACAAGGCAGTGGAATAAAAAGAAAAAAAAAAAAGAGAGGCATACAGTCATGGAAGCTGAATGAGATCCTGTAATTCAAGGCAGGAAACACCAATGGGGAGTTCAGCACAAGAAGCAGGTGAAACTAAACAAAACACTGTAGAAGGTGGCTAACAAAACAAGAATTTGAAGGGACCCAGAGCTGTACCCAACGCAAGCGGCTGAGCCACCTACAGCACATGCCAACCACTTCCCAACTGTCTTGCCTGTAAATTTAAAATCATGTTGGGCAGCAGACATACAAAAAAAGAGTACTACAGAACAGCCCTTCCCAATGCACTAGGGATATTTATGCAGGTACGAAAGTCAATACAAGAACAGGAAATATCAATGACTGCTAAATAAATGTATTTACTGTACTTTATGTGCTCATCAGACCTGTCTGGCCATAGCCGTGGTATCTGTAACCACCTCTCTTCCATATTACACAGTAGTATAATAATGTATTTTTCCTTAAATTTGATTAAAATTTTCATTGATTTACAGACATCTGTTTAGTAGTTATGTCCTGAGATTATCAACTAGAACATGCTTGTACAGTTAGTCAAGTTACAGCCCCATATAAAGGTACAATAATTTTTAGAAGTGCAAAATGGAGCAAACCGATACATTTTGTAATCAGAAGAACAAACAGAACATTTCAAGCTTTCCCCATATACGTTAAAAGCAAACAGACCCCCCCCCCCCCCCACCCTCACTTGACTCTCTTCATAAA
>NW_010973266.1:687117-714853 GCF_000737465.1 Haliaeetus leucocephalus
AAAAAAAAAAAAAAAAATTTAAACTTTCCCCCAAAAAATTTAAAAAAAAAAAACCCCCCCCCCCCCCGAAACTTAATTTGAATACTTTCTAAAAATAGCATCAAACATTTTACAGGCTCTTAAGAATTTGGGACATGTTCATACTTCTCCCCTCTCTTCTTTTTCTTCTTCTTTTTTTTTTTTTTTAAACCCTCAAAAAGAAGAATGATTTCAAGTATTTTCCAGCCCAGCTGACAGACTAGAACAACCAAGACAAGCATGTAAATTTATACTCCAGGACAAGCCTGTCAAGGTGAGGCCATCAATCAGTTGAGATTTGTTTAGTTCATTTTGCAAAAAGGACCAGAGATACTAAATTTCTGTTCAGCCCTCTGGCTCACACTCACTGTATTAAGATGATATAGAGATACTATAAAATAGTTGGTTTATTATTAAAATAAATTATTACTATAATAAAATAGGAATTGCTTTAACAGCATGCTTCTTGTCTTGGTATTGCATTGTACATGAAGGAGAAAATGCATATAGCTCAGGTGCAAGTCTCGAAGCGCTAGTGATTATCTATTAAATTTTTATTTCTTTCTAAAGTAAGCCTAGAATTAACTTGCTTATTTCTCTTTTAGTCACTGTGTTTGTTGATTAGGGTGCAAGATTTTTTTACTTCACAGGACAGCAAAAAAGAAATACTTTCATACTGACAAAATTAAATGTAAGTCATCAGTAGCGTTACGTAGGAAGTGTTTATAATCTTATCTTTTTAGCACTCGCCTTGTAGCTTCATCTTTTGCTTTCTGCAATCTCTCTTCTATTATTTCAGGTGTATGGTCCTGTTTCTCAGCTCCCTCTTTCATGGTGTGGTAACCGATGTTATCAGTAGCGTACGATGCATGTTTTGGTATCTACAGCAAAACAGAATGCTAACGCATTGTATGGAAATAATAGCTATTAAAGACTGGTTTCATACTGAAATTAAAAATGTAAAGGCCGTGGTTCTTCGAAGCCATGGTTAGTGCCCAGGGACTGCTGGGGAAATGCTGAGGCTGGTGGTGGGTGGCTGAGCCTCCCAGGCAGCACCCAGGGCCAGGCACCAGCGAGCACCACAGCAGGCTGTAAAACCCACTGGGGACACCCACTTAGGGAGATGCTTTCCATGTGTTTTCCCCACTTGCCACACAGCATGAACATGCTTCCATTTCTGTAAGGGAGCTTAACGTAGAGTCCAGTAAGTCGAAAATCAAAGCTGTGAGAAGGCTTGAACACCTTTTCTTTTTCTTTTTCTTTGTTTGTTTTTAAGTGAAATAATAATGATGCTGTGGAGGCCAATGGGAGTTGCATAATGACTATGCTCAGGAGTTCTGCTACAGCTACAACAGCTGAAGTCAGAGTTCTATAATCGAATTCTGCATTTTGTACTCTTATGTTTTTATTGCCTTCAATTAAGTGGTAAAATTCACAGATGAAACGCAATATTTATTTCATATTTACTTACAAGAGTCTTATTTCCCCAAGATCTGGAGGGAAAAAAACCAGACAAACCAAATCCGTTTAAAGTATTTAAATTCAGATTAATGCTGATGCTTTACATAAACTCCCACCATAAACCAAAAAACTTAAAAATACTATTTAATGACTTCAGAACAAACTATGCAGACCAAAGTGGCCTCCACCCTCCTGCGAGGGGCCGGTAACTGTGCCAGTTACATCTTACGCTCCTCAGATCTCGTAAAACTTGCTGCACCGACGGTCTTTCAGAAACTCTCAACTTCGGTCTGCATGGTTTGTTCTTTTTCAGTAAGATCTTACTTTTTTCCAGGTAGATATGCATTTACCTTTAATTATAGCTGAAAGAGATATTTGCTTGACCTCTTATTACTGAAGAACAGGAAAAGGACTTTCACCTGTAACTTCAGTAGCCATGTTCAGTAGCTACATGTTTAGTAGCCCAGTAGACACAGCTATCCTAATAGCACAGTTGTACTTCATAATGATACCTGAGCTTCAGGAACATGGCTCAATGGCATAGAACTGCAGCCTGAGTTATCAAAGAAGTTAAAAAATAGCTTGTGGTGGTCAAGTTCATAAAACTGCCATCATCCCATTTTGGGACTGTTAACTCAAAACCTTCACCAACATGGCAGCATGGCCCTTGGGGATTACCTGAACTGATAACTAGAAACAACTGAAGATGTTTCAGCAATATGTCTTCCATTTAACTAAAATATAAAGTCAATTTTGTGGAAAAGTATTAGTCTTAAAAACACGTTACCGAGAAAGCATACTTAATGTACTGGCTGTGTATAGTGGCAACACCCTGCAAGTCCAACCCTTGTCTGCAACGCAAGTAACAGATCACCAGAGCCTGGGAACAGGGAGGGCAACTACCTGTTTTCTAATTGTTAGCCAAATCTGGGGAGAAAAAGTAGGTAAGGCAATAGGGCCATTTGGTAAGAAAACAGTAGTTCCAGGAGAGAGGGTGGGAAGAGGTTCAGAAGAGCCGACACCTTGTGTTTGGGATACAAAAGATGGGCAGCTTCAATGTCCTCCTCTGCCCCATGAAGAAGCAGCTGGCACCCTGCCCTTACAGCCTTCTGCCAGATGTTCTGACCACTGGGCTGCACAGTCTCTCTCTCTTTATATCAGAGGATATTCAGTTATTTATAAATACAGCTCTAGTGGGAAATACTGACAGATACTGACTCAATAGCCTTGTGGAGTCACCTGTGGAAGAGCTAAGTCAATGCCCTACCTCCACATTCAACTCACATTCCCTGAAACCTGGTCCTTAGCGCTTGGTTGTAGGGTTAGGCCCTTCCCTCAGAATTTTCCAAATAAAGCTACAAAAAAATTTTGGTTTCGTTCTGCCAGGTTGAATGCCTTTTAAAAACTCAGAACTATTCTGTGAAGCCAAATTATTCCCAGACAAACCACCTTACCTATACTTCCAAGTTAATAAATTCCCAAGGTTTTGCACTAAGAAAAATTACTGAGGTAGATTTGAAATATTTTATAGGCACTTCATTTTTCTCAGTGCAAAAGCTTACCTCCAAACTGGCTTACAATAAAACTGCCAATTATATTTTAATAGTATTGCCTATGACTATGCTTTGCTGCTGCAAAGAAAGTCAATCAGCTAATAGGACAATGCTATAGAACAAATCTGTTTCCAGAACTGTCCCTTATGACATTATCAATTAAGGTGAAGACAGAGCAGAAATAACACGGCATGCTCACGTTGATCTGACACATACACACAAAAAGAGTACTTACTTTGGGGAAAGCCAAGGTATGCAATGGCAGCCACAAGCAACCATTACTCAGCTATCCGTGCCTTCATCATAATTACTGAAAACTAGGATTCTAAATCCAAGACGACCCCATAATCTTAGGAAAAATATTTTACATTTTATTAAGTAAGGGTAGCTGCCTTGTGTTCCTCCCTGCCCCATTCCAACAAGAACAATTTGAAAACTAAAATCTTTTGGGTTAGGTAAAGAATATTCTCTGTAACACGCAAGGAATATGAAAACTGCTTCTAACAAGATGATCAGAGAACAAAAATTCATTAAACTCGCGAGCAAAAATTAGAGATTGTTAACATAAAAATATAAGAATGTGTTGCAAAGCTCTCATTAATTTCAGTATTTATTAGGTGTTGATGTAAACTACAGCCAGGGTAGGTACACTGGTTTGTGTGTGGTCCTGTGGTGCCATCCCGTGTTCAGTGCGTGCACAGGCAGGTACCCACCTTCCAGAACGCTTCAACTCATACATACAGCCTTTACGTCCTGTATCACTTATGCCATTTTAAACCCATCCTTTGTTCTCCCTGTGTATCTATATCACTTGTATCATTGTAAGTACCTAAATAGGTTTGTTTTGTTTTGTTTTTAAAGAAGAAAAAGCTTTTACAGGACAAATTCAAGAACTGTTTTCTGTGAGCGAACACATTACTCTCCCCATTTATCTATGTAGGAACACGGAAGAGAAAAAATGAGGAATATTTAAATGTATCATGTAACAATATACTTACTCTTTCTTGTGTCATTCAAAATTCAATTCCATTCTATGCTACCCAAACTTCTGTAGTCCTAAAACCAGCTGTCAATTTGGCCAGAACCAAGACCTTTGTACTAGAGAAAGCAGACCACACAGCTTCAACAAGGTAAGCGGAACCCCTGGGAGCTGTTATCCATCAGTAAAGTTCTCAGGGCTTCAGCAGGAATTCAGCTAGGAAGTTTTCAGCAAAAAACAATCTGCGTGTTCAGATCTGACCCCTACTGTTCATAGCAGAAAGATGCATTTTTCTCACATAACCTACTTCTGGTCATGCTCCTGCTTTGAGTATTGTGAAATCACCCTTTATGTTGAATATTGCTACACAACAAACCAGTTTCCGGAACTGTTGCACTCACATTATCAGCTTAAAGCACAGATAAAGCAGGAAATAAGTGACCCACGTTGGTTTGATCCACATACACGAGCAGGATAATTTTTCACAGGAAGGCCTGTGTTAAATTAGTTAAGCATAAGTAAATATTATTAATCCCAGCCAGTAATCAGAATGAGCTACTGGTGCCAGTAAAGTCACGGTTAAAGTACTGCTGCTTACTTCGGGACGACCCAGCTGCAAGTGACCCTTCAGAACACATGGCCGTCCTTGCCCTGCAGCCCACGTCGCCCGCACGCACAGAAACCGTCCTGCAAACCTGTTTTGGCACCACAGCAAGCCTACTTTGCTTTTGCTTTATTTCTGTGGTAAGGCTGGCCAAAGACATTATCAGAGATAGAAGCATTACATGTATGTATTTATTTAACTTCCAGACAACAAAAGGCAGCAATGAATAATCACAGTCTAAGAAAATCAGGTTAAAAAGTCTGGTAACTGAAACTTGGGTAACAACTTTGTTGAAGATGGATGAAATGGAATAAAATCCTGCTCATACCACTTTTCCAGCCATCAGTTCCAAAATGTTTTAGCATTGTATTGTATATAGTATCCTATAGAAAAAAATCTGTTTAAATGAAAATTTCTGTTTTGCTAAAGTAACCGAATATGATCTTTAGCACTGCTGCTCAGCAAGAGGGAGGGGGACTGTTGACAGACTGCTGCCTTGCCAGCAGGTTGCCTCTGGTATATTCCCATGGCTCTGCATGTTAAGTAAAGTTCTGCTGCCAGGATTAAGAAAATCTGCTTAATTGGTGGAAAATGTCACACTACGGGTGAGTAGAAAGGTGAAAAAGGGTTGTATTAACATCAATAAACTGCCCGAGTCAGAAGCCCAGGTTCCTGCAGAGTCAGTGAAAATGGCAGACGACTAGGCTCGCTACTGTCAGGTGCCTGCCTTTACCTGTGCGCTGTGAGCCGAGGCTCCTAAAGTCAGCACCTATGTTAGATGGTAAACCTATGTAATCTCCTATTTGATAAACTGCAGTTCAGAAAGACATTTCTCCAAGCACCAATGCATTTAGCAACACAATTTGGCTTAGTTTCAAAAATTAGTTTAAAAAAACCAAAACAAAACAATAAAAAACCTTGTAAGCTGGATATGGGGCTGCTTTGGTTTTACTTTTAAAATATATATAAAAAATTGTTTGGTTGTGTCAGATATTGAATTGCAAGTTTTCCTACATTTCTAGAAAAGTTGTAATCTGATATACAAGGGTCCTTTTTTAATTGTTTGAGCACCAGGTATTGCTAAGCAGGTATCAATAAAATGTAACACTAAACCTGTACAAATCCCCTTTTTTACCACTGAGGGATGTAACTCACTATAATTTAAAACTGCCTGACATGTCAGAAAAATTTGGATATATTTCTACACTTCCAAGGTTAGAAGTAGTATGCCCAGCAATCATGAAACTGAGATGAAAGAATTCATCACAGCAAGAGGAAAACTCTCACAGCATTTCAAGTTCCTTCAGTGATCATCTCTAACTGCCTTACTCAGTGTCTGTGTTACAGTTCATTTTCACACCACAGCACTGGAAAAATCATGTGTATTCATTTTCAGCATCTCATCTTTTCCAGTGCTGTATTTTAAGGAATGAGAATCTAATGGCAAAATGAACGGGATAATTTTTTTGACATTTTTTGTTTTAATGTTTGTTACTTTGGGGAAAAAACTTTTCAGGCCTTTGAAATATGCTCAGAAGGGAACCAGAAGTGAGGTCCCCTCCTTTCATATGCCAGCATTTACAAATTCCTGGGGGAACCAGAAAATCCAGCTGACTTCAAATTCAGTTTGGCAGAGGCAACATCTCATATCGGAGGCGTTCAATAATTTAAAAAATCATATTTCAACATACGCACTTCTGTTTTAACGCCTCCAAGTAGCCTGATTATTGGAGCCACTACAGATTTTGAATAGCAGTTTGAAAGATCTGGCAACTCCTACACTGCACATGGGGCTGCAGCACTTCACACAGCAGCCATAGTCCACATGGATATTTGAGAAAGGGTCTGCAAAGCCATTGCCAAAGTGCTGGCATTTAAAGTCCTGGTTTTCTCTTTTATAAGTTTTGAAATATATGGGCTGTAAAGAAAATAAATCAAAGGGTATCATTAATGGATTGTTTTTTCCAGTGTCCTACCTTGCTATTTTCTGCAACATACCATAGCTGCACTTGTAGGTGAAAATCTAAACGTTTCTTTTTTTTCTTTCATCAACTTCGCTTGGCTGCGCCATTCCTGAAGCATTTCTTTATTGCTGAAAAAGTTAATTTATGTCAAACTCTTAAAGCCATAATTTAAGAGGTGAAGGTTACTGCTTTTGTTTGCATGCTTAGCCATTTACAGCTGAACAACATACAATATTTATTAGACATACCGATTCCTAACAAAGAGAAACAAAATACCAGGGGCTTCTTCACGAAACATTAACTTACCAAAGGAAGATGAGAACTGCAAAGACCCACCTGCACTTCCCAGTTTAGTGGAGGAATATAGCAGCAAAGAGCAGGACATAGATTCAAACAAAAGCCAAGCAGAGCAATGAAACCGCTCAGAGAACTGGTGACAAGCTACATGGTTCATCCCTGGACTACAGGTTAAACTTGGTAAGTTTAGACACTGAGTAAATCTGAGTAAACATAAAGAAGTAGACAGCTGTTCTACCGGATAACGTAATCTCACCCGTCATGTTTTTAAGGTTCATCAACAAAGGTCTCATTAACATGCTACCTACTCTGATTCTGAATGTCCACAGTGATTCTCCAGCTCTTCTTTGTTTCAGTCCTAAGTTTCAGGCTACATCTCCTTGTACTGCCATTGCCTGGCACATAAACAGAGTAACCCTCTTAATTTCCTCTGTTTCTTTAAAAAATACTTGTCAACTATAATAATGCCTAATAAATACTTTAATAAACAAGACATTGTCCCCAGTCTCTTGTTATGGATGCTTTCCTGAAGCCTTCCCAGCATTTCCTCTTGACCTCTATATTCTATCTGTAACTACTCATAAAGCTAAGGAACACTCCCATCAAAATCCAACAAGAAGCTAAGCGAACACCTCCTTTGTGTCAGCATCTCACCTGAGAATGAATGGGGGTCAGAAAAAAAAAGAGAAGAAAAAAAAAGAGACAGCCACAATTCAAAGGTAGGGCAGGTCATGACACGCGAGAGCTCAGCCTTGTTCCCAGTGGTCACTCTACGGCTGTGCACACAACTGGTTAAATAACTCGCAATAGGAGGCGGCTCACTTTTACTGGTCCTGGCCCAAATGATTGCTCACTGCCCAAATCATGAGCACCTAGATACGTGTTTCTTAGGAGCGGGGAATCCTGCTCAACCGACAGTGTTCCCTGCCTGACAGGAAGGGAAAGGCAGACAAGAATTCCCTGGCCCCGCTTCTCTCCTCCTGGTTTTTCTCTCTCTCCTGGTGCAGGGAGGCCCAGGGAGCACCAAAACACACCAGATATAACCCAAACCGCTGGAACACAGAGCTCCGCCATATGCACCCCACAAACCCAGGGAACTTCCCTGTCAGAACACAACCATCATGTGCTTCCCGGAGTGTCACAGAGATATGTTTGTTCTGTAACATGACTTTTATAACTCCAGTTGTAAAAGAAAAAAAGGTATTTAAAATGACACAAATTAGGACCAACGTCTCATTTCTTGGGTCTAATCTGTATTAAGTGGATTGATTTCTGAACAGCAGTCCAAATGTATGCATATAGTGGAAAAATGCTGAAATATAAACAAGTTCTTTCAGCAAAATTTGTTCAATACATATACTTTTTATACCCTAGATGTATCACATTTTTGTCATACGCAGAGTTTGCCCTCTAGCTGTAGCCTTCTGACAGCCAAGATGAAGTTAACTTTAAGTTTACATGTAATGCAACATAGGAATCAACTGAACTGGATTTATTTTCTGCTCAACCGGAATGGCAATTCATGGAGTTCCATGGCCGAGTTGGTAAGAAGCTTGGTTAAGTCACTTTTCTTGTTGCCTTGGAGGACCATATTTTGTAAAAGGCACTCTCTATATTTCCACTTGTAGTGCAAAATATTTGAAATTACTTCTTTCCTTTTAAATAGTCAACCAAGCAATCTATTAAGAAGCTAAGTAGCAACTTTTAAAAGACAATAACATAATACTTGCTTTTTCCTTTGTTCAAATAAAGCTTGTTCTTCTTTCAGCTCCTTTTCTGCTGCCAATCTGCATTTTTCAGCTTGCTTTGCTTGAATTGTCCTATCATAGAATAGAAACTTAATAAATATATTTCTCTGTGTGGACATCCTCCTTTTAAAACGGACAGTTTGATATTGTTAACTAAATACTACATAGAAAACTAAGCACATTTAATGATGGGATATAACCAAAATGCAGGTTTTTATCTACTAGCAATCCTGCATATGAGCAGTCTGTTTTATTTCCACATAACCATTAAAATATTTAAAGTAAAAAACATGTTTTAAGTAATTCACCAAATGAATTACCTAATACAACCTTGGGCTTGCAGGGGTTTTTATGGTGAGGGAAAAAAGTAAGTACAAACTGTGAATTCTGCAACATTTTTTTCCATACTGTTGATACTTCAAAACAAAAAAATCCCTAAAACGTGAGAGTATCACTATCAAACAGTATGTAAAATATACACCATAAAACACGGAGAATAGTGAGAAGTGGGGCAATGCAAGGTTTGAGATCTGGCATTGAGGCACACCATAGGACAGATGGCCACCCCGAGGTTCCTGTCACTTAAGACAAGCCATAGGCCTAACAGTGAACACAGAATGCACGGGGAAGTCTGTCAATCTCCCACATCAATAAACTGCTGATTATTGGAGATTTCCCTCTATCCCTTCCATGCTAATTAAGCACATGGATTTTTGCTATTGACTTACAGTATTTTATGTTTTCTGGAAGCGACATCAGAGAGATGGAGGCAAACGTGAAAGGGCGAGGAGTGAAAGAAAGAAGGCAAGAAAGAAAATTCACAGTAAATATAAAAATCCCTTTCCTATTTTGAAATGTGAAACCTATTCAAATGGTCAATATTTTAAAAAAATCAGTCAGCTCTAGTTTATTAAACACTAGTGTTGAGAAATAATTTTTAAGTAACAATAAAAATGTTCATGGTGGGGGGAAATCATCACTATCATGGTAAATATTGACAAAAAAATAAAATTAAGAACACTTCCACTGTGCTTATTCTATCCTATACACAAAAAGGTACTTTCCTTTTTCAGAAAGGATTCACCAATAAGTTCTCCCAAATAGGGTTTGCATTATTTGCATATTGTGAAATATGATTAAAAAGCATTTATTAAATGCTTTGTATGCAAATGTGAAGGAATTTAATGTATTATCTTGTATTTACACATAGTTATTTATCATATTACATATACTAGAAATGAAAATTTAAGTTACCTGCAGGATTCTACAGTTCTTTGTTATTTTGTATTATAAAATTCTATTGTTTTTCAGTAGAATGAATCTGGACATTCAAGAGTACAATTATCAAACAAGGAAGTAAATGAGAAAATATAAAAGATTGATAGTGGTTTTTAGTTTTGGAGAAAAATATTTTAAAATAGAAAATATAAAAGTTGTTTTGTATTCTATATACTTGTCAGAAATACCATTTATTCATCAAATACATATTTGACAGCGAGTACAATGACACATATTAAACTGCTTTTATATTTTCCAGTAGAAATGCAGAGTTTTCCAGCACTTGCAAGATCCTTATCATATGCCATTGCATGAAGCTTAGTCACCTGCAAAGAGTAGCTGACTCAGAGTAGAGGTGTTCTTGCTTTCTGTGGCTTTTCCCTGCTTCAGTAAAATAATGAGTCGCACCTACATGTTCGTCAGCAAGAAGTTCTTCTTTTTCATCTTTTATAATTTCTTCTTTCAGCTTCTGAAATCTTAGCTTTTCCTCTTCACTAGGCCACTCATCTGACAAATCCAAACTGGACTGCAACAATTCACTTAAGTTTAGAAATGCCACCTGTTGAGAAGCTATGGGAATTAGAGGGAGATTACTGTAATCCTATGTATCACTTAAAAAACAATGAATTTAAGAAAAACACAGCATTTAGATAGTGTCAGTCAATGACTAACAGAAGTGGGATTCATTGGTCTTTTTTTCTTTTAATACATATTTTATTCTCCAAGATTTTTCACAAGTTTAAAGCAACCTGTGTTCTGGAAAAAAGCAACAATCTAGTGATGGATGTGAGCAGAAGAGTAGCTTCCTTTTGATTGATAATTTATGTATCTCATGATTTGGTAAACTCTTCACCCAGCTTTTTATCAATTCCACCATGCAGAAGCCAATCCAACTTCCAATCATTTTTGTTATGTGCTGAATACTTCTGATTTACAGCAAGTTTAAGAGCCACGTGTCCTCAACACCCTGCAGAAATCAAGTTCTCGGAGTAGCATCCATAGCCTTACTCCCTGAAGGTCCCTTGTTGCCTTTACCATGGACACGTGTGACCCAAAGAGCATGGCTCCGTATCACCGCTGGAGCCCCTGCCTCCTCCAGGGCTGACCCAAGACCCATACAATGGAACAGAGAGTCTACCACAGACAGCGGCAAGGTTTAAATATGGCTGTGTCAAATATACTGTATAAACGACACTCAATTCTGAAACAGAGTAGGACACGAAAGTGGAAAATCCCAGCTTTGTACTGGGATCTCTCCTTTGAGGAAAAAAATAGAGTGGAAATTAAGACTCACATAATGCATGTACATATAAGGATTGACTTATATATATATAAGGCTGTATATAACCCTAACTTTTTCTCTCACTTCATTTTTCTGCAGCATTTATAGCCTGCCAATGTAGATTTGGGTATAAATAAGTACTGCATGAACTGTGTATGACTGTAGAGTTCTCTGCATGATGAATAGAAGTTGAAAATATGTTCCATGTATCAGAGGAAGTAAAAAGGCAAAGCAAACGGATACAATAATCATTAACATACTACAAGTGCCCAAATGCAATCTGTGAGTCAAAACAAGAAAGATTTTTTAACATAATCAGTTTAAGTATGTAATGTAATGTAATGACAAAAACCGAAGACTGATGAAGGCTTTAGGACACCTTGCATTTCATCCCAGCTGGCATCTCAGGTTAAACAAATTTAGCATTATCTCAAATTACACCTTTATAGGTATTAATCTTCACACACAACTGCACTTTCGTATTTACATGACGATGACTAATTCTGGGTTATGTCTACACTGCACTCCAAAGTACACAAACTACAGTTACCTATAAGTTCTCAGGGTACCCCAGAAGTGCCAAGCTCAGCAATAGCTGACCGCCACAGAATTCATCCACCTTTCTGGGCAAGTCCATACCCTAGACCTTCTGCCACCCAAACAATAACCACAACAGCAAAATGTATCGCAGGTCACCTTTGCAGTGTTGAGAGATCTTAAGATACACAAAGGTTTGGTTCTGGACAAACTATAGACTCAGGAGTTTCCTTGAATCGTAAAGAAGAAACACACTGGATTTTATCTCCCTCTTCTTCTCACATTTTAGAGAAAAAGCATTATTCCAAGGCACATTCTGTTATCCTCTGCATGAAGTATGTATATACTACTTCTTACACACTGCTCTCATCCAACATGAACAGATGGGCCACGTGGGAGGGAGCAAAAACTCTTGCATATTACAGAAGGTTCCCAAACTTCATGTGCATGCCCACAGATTCTAAATATTAAACTCCACAGGATTATTTTTCTTTAAATATACCACTATCTAAACTAACATTAAACATGACAACATATTAAGTTACAACACTGTTCTAGAGCATAACTTATAACTGCTTTGTCATTCTAATCTATTGTGTTTGAATCAAGCAGAACAGAATGCAATCCCACATTCTTATGCAGACAAAAATCAGCAGAAAAAAATGCTTTTGATTTGCTATTTTGAAGAATACTAACCAAATCCTCAAAATTTTCAAGATTGTGTACCACTGAAGGGGAGTTAAAAACCAAAATAACTGGAGTGTTTCAAGTATATTACATGTTTATTTTGAAAGGAAGCGTATAACAAATGCATAAAGAACTTGGAAAAACAGCTGCAATAGTTCACTTTACAATACAAACACCACGCTACTGTCAGGCACTACTCTGCTAATTTCCAAATAAAACTCTCACTTTGCATACTAACTTGAAGAGTGATCAGCTGTAATTAATTCTAAATTGTTACTGCTGAGTATAGAAAGTAATCTCTGAAAAATAATACTAGTTCACCTCACACAGATAGATAAAAAGATAAAGAGTGGACAGCCTGTTTTCATAGACAGCACATCTTTAAAAACAAAATCAAGAAAGCCTCTTTCAGCTCATGACTGAGCTCCCAACACTATACCAGTATTAGGAGTACAGTACATAAATACACTTAGCCAGATGTCCCCAAGATGAATACTTTCTTCTGTTCAGGGGTTTTACTGCTTTAGTCTAACATTTAAAAAAAAGACATGCTTTTGTTACTATACTGAATTTTTTACTTTAGGTAACAATTTAAAATGCTCAAAGATAAATTAATTTCCGAACTGTAAAGGGGAGAATTCATATCAGTAAGTACAGTAAGAATGTATACTCCACAGAAGTTTTGCTGAAGTTTTGCATGATTTGCTTACTAAAACTCCACTTGAATGCTAGAGGAAGCTTAGTTTAATCAGACTGAAGCATTCCAATGTACTTCAGCCGTGATAAGGATTTGTTACTAAAACACTTTGAAAAGCCATAAAAGGCATAATTTTGAATATCCAAAAGCCACATTATTCTCACTGAAAATTAATGGTCAATGTTTGGCATTTTATTCCCACTCCCAAGTGTTTTCCTATTTTGTTTCTAAACGTTATTCTGCTGTTGATGGAAATACCAAGTAAACACCTACACTTGGCATTAGGCCTATGTCCAGAAAAACAAATATTAGCCTCCACTACATTAAGCACAAATGAAACTAAGGTTTTTTTCCCTTTCATTGTAGTACTCTTTCTAAACAAACGTATCATAATGCACCAGTAAGCATGACAGATTCTGCAGAAGGTACAGCAAAAAATAAGTTAAATGACTAGTCTATGTTCCTATATTAAAATGCTGGTATTTAACAAAAAAAAAGCCAACCCCAAACCCAAAACACTTTATGAAGCTCACCTCCTTCCACAGGCCACTAATTACCTTCCTAGGAAGAGGACATCTCTTGATTCTTTTTCAGAATGTTTAGCAATGGCCTGTTCCAATTCCTGTAGCATAGGCAATTCTGTGAAATGCAGAACTTTGGGGTTCTAGCTCTATCATTATGACTACATTAAAAATTAAACTAGGACTGGACTTCTAAAACAGTAAGATATATTTAAAAGAACAATCTTTCATCTTAAAAGGTCTATTTTAATATACCACTGGTTTCCTTCCTGGAAGACTCTGTAAATTTTTCCAGATGATGAATTTACACTAATTCTGATATGATGTGGCTTGAAGCAGGTATCAGGAAGACCTGGTGCAGCTAGGTGCTGGGCTTGCTTCTGAGTACTTCTAGTTAACTTCATTCTTGACCTACAATAGTTCTCATCTAGCATGACCCTTGCTTGAGGGGGTACCAAAATCAGTGTGAAACTAACAGAATTTGTGGTCTGAAACAAGCCTTGATTTAGGTCTTCTGAGAAAACAGTTTAACTTACCAACCCACTGAGCTACTTAACTTCTCTAATACGTCATGTGAATCTGTCTGCAGATTACATAGAAAGAAGTTCTCTTGCAAGTATAAAAGCCAAGCTAGGAGAATAATACAGATGGTATCTTAGTCTATAACATCACTTGAGATCATGATGACTTAAAATGTTAAGTAAACAGATTTTTACATATTATGTATGCTAAAACACATGTCCACTGATACGGAAAAAGTTACAGAAACATTAAGCACAGTAATGCAGATAAAACTGGGCTATATAGAAAAATGCACTGCTTGCACTCAAGTCATGCTAAAATGTGGTGACAATTGAAGGTAAATAGTGGTAATTAAGCAATGCTACTGCGATATAATTTGTTTATAATTCTTGTTTTGAGACAAGGTCTTAAAACACAATCATGTGAAGTTCTGGAAATGCGCATGGTTCCCTTTAATGACACCATACTTGGAATTGAGATTAATAAAAAAATATAGTCATTATCTTTACATCAGTATTTTGACTTCATTTTCAGTATTATGGTATTTTGAGCTGATATTTTTATATTTCACCATATTGCTTAGCATTTTAAGTGGCTCATTCATACCCTGAATTTACTGCGTTCCCTTTAATTACATCACATTTTAATACCCCTAATTCCAGTCTGATGCTAATGGTATCCACAGCAATTAGCCTTCATTACAGAAAAGCTTAAGTATGAGAAGAGGTCTTCTGTGGGAACATGCCCACTATTTCTATTATTAATGACTTCTAGAATCTATCAGACCATAAATAATGCGAATTATGTTGCATCTTTTCTTCTCTGCTGACAACTTCTTAATTTTACCCTCCTAATGTAAATTTATAACTGCAATTCTGTGGAAAAAATAGAAAGTGCGATACAGAGCAAATTGTGCTTATCTTTGAAGAATGTGAGCTCAAACACAATATGAAAACACAGAAAATACTATCAGGCTTCTGGTATGTGGATGAACAATATCAAGCAGCTTGTAAAGATTAGTTATGGTGTATTTATAGTGCACTAAATTTTCAAGAAGTAGGTTTGTGCTTCATATTGTATACAAATTTGATAATTACGTCCCTACCTTCCTTATGACACACAGGCAGACAGCAGGAACTTCCTCTGCACACATTTTCATTTTCCTTTAACCAAAGGCCGAGCAGACTGGCAACACAGAGTAAGCAGAAAGCTGGTTCTGCAATCCGCCTACAGCTGCCTGACCAGCTGTGCCTCATCACTGCAGCCCTCCTACCTGGAGACTACAGGAGGACACAGATTGGCACTACGCACACTAAGAGGAGACCACTGTCTGCGCCTTCAGCAGCCTCCAGCGCCTGCAATGGCCCTCTGTGCCCCGATGTAGAAGCATCAACTATTTCTCCTTTACCCACCAGGCCTCTGATGGCGTCACTGGAGGCAATTCGATTAGCATGACTTCTTGGGTTTGACATCTGTGGGAGGCTGTCAGTCATCTCCTCAGTATTTGCAGCAGTCCAAGTATCTGAACCAGATCATGTCCTGAAATAGGAGCTACACTGACCCATCTGTAATTTTATCGCCTCCACCTTTTTTCTCTAAGCCAGGTACTATATTTCCATTTTTTCCCCAGTTTTCTATTAATTAAGCGTCCTCTTTCATTTCCCTAATACCTCAATTTCCTCTATATCCCCTATAAAATGTCATCTACCTGTATACTTATCCTCTCTACTATTCTTAAGAAGTGCCTGGCATGCACACTAGCCACTTTTCATCTTAATGAAATGGCCCAACATTCCGTTCATGCTTCTCTGCTAATTCTAAAGAACAGCCTCTGCTGAAAACTTTGTCATCTGTTTTTCTAACCACATCACACATAATCCAGACTTCCTCTTATACAGCCTCCTTTTCTCCACTTAGGGAGTTAAGAGTCACAGTTTGATTTTTTTGTCACAGCATTGAAGCATTTCTTTTTCCTCATTTATCCTAGCCAGCAATATCCCTTTCAGATGCAAAGCTCGATGACACCCATTAGTGAAAGAACCCATAAAGAAAGCATCCCTTGCTTCACACTTTTTTCAAAACAAATTATAGTAAATGCATACAAATATATCCCCAACATACCTAAAACGGCTGGCTCCATACAGAGTAGTTTTCCATTACCAGAATCCTGAAGAAAGCACAGGATGGATTTTAATCCCTTTTGTATGATATCTTTAGGTGGAAATTCAAGGGGACAGTGTCTCAGATTCAAGGCTGTCAACGAAGTTAAGTCTCCTGTGAAAACAATATAATTTGCAAACACAGAATCATAGAACAGCCCTGGCTGGAAGCGGCCGTGAAAGATCACGGGGCCTGACCTTTCAACGTTTTGAAAGATGGGCAAGTTTTTAGATATATATGGCAGTTGAGTCAAAGTGAATGACTGGTATTTATTGCATTTATGATTTCTATGATAATTACCATTATTACATATGCAGATACTATATACTACCTTAAATTATTTATTTAGGCAAGTCTAGTGATTTTTAGGTTTTTGGTTTTAGAGCTACAGATAACTTTTATATATGCATAGTATTACTAATACTGTAACACCCAAGACTATGACTGAATTCCTGATGGGCTTTATTTCTCTCTTCAAATATCAGGCTATTCTGGACAGACTAGAGTGAATTACATTGAAATGTTTGCTTTCTCCTTGAAAGTCACTCCTCAGAACATTAAAGTTGTTGATTTGCTGTGCTTAACTAAGGCCACCTTCAGACTGAGGCTTCTGTGAAAAAATAAGTCAGAGTTGAAACCCAGTTCCAGAGTTTGCACCAGATGTATAAAGAACAAAACAAACGTGTGTTATCACTTCATATACTTTTAACTGAAACTCAAAACTATCACCTTTTCTGTCAGGCACTTCTGCCTTTTCCCAGCATGGGAACATCTCCCTGAACTGAGCCAGAGATGTAGCATGCAGCTGGCAGGTACCCTGCCCCTTGATGACTTCAGACATTTTATATTGTGGTTTCTGAGGCATTTCACATGAATTTGTATAAAACAGACATGTTGTGATTGTTTGCATGCTTTTTCTTTTTTCCTTTTTTTTTGCCCTTATATTCTCCTGTTGCTTAATAGCATTGCAATATTTTTTTTAATTTGATTTTTTAAATTTTAACTATTTAATTTCTCTCTCTAAGCAAATTGTTCACCCCATTCAAGATTAGTCTAGACAAAATGAACTTTCTCACAACAGCTTAGCTAACCAGTACACCCCCCCAGCTGCTGTTCTTGTGCTTTTACTCATGAACAAATGGAATTTGTGGTGTTGATAAATCAGTTTTTTACCCTACATTAATTTTTTCATATGAAAGGAAAGAAAATAAAGATTTTAATTCAAGTTTTCCTTCTTTTCTTTCTAGTTGATCACTCTGATTTTCTACTTCTGAAATCATTAGGTCTATATTGCTTCTCGCTCCCAGCCTCACTGTTAGCTATTCTTGCCCAGGGAAACAAAGGGCCACCATCTCTTTACGACAAACAAGAGAGGGACATAAATCTTCAGCCTCCCAAGGGCTAATGAGTTCATGCATTTCACAGGCCTGCCACTGCCTCCTACTTATCTCGTAAGCAAAAGTATATGCCGCACAGGTTACACACGTAAAGAGAAGATGACTAGCAGGGTGGAAGTCATCTGTCATGTTCTGCTTACTGTCTGGTGAAATGGGAACAAAGTGCAGAATATGCACAATCAATTTCAGAAATCAGATTTATGGTGATTATTTATAAATTATGTTTCAGAGAAGTAAAATGAAATTAGCAATTTTCCCTTCCTAACTAGATTTGCAAAATTAAATAATACTTTCAGTCAGTTTTGATTCAAACAAAAGCACAACAGTTGAAATCTTAAATCTTTCATAAGATAAATGTACCAAGTCTCTAAAAGAAAGGTAATATCATACTTTGTCCTGACATATATTTTAGATTGATTTATGGTTTATAATAACGTATTTAGGAAGTGCAGCACTGAAAGCCATGTTGACAATCTTGATCTAGTGAATTGGAATATATTTTTCATACTGTATTACTGGAGTCAGACTTTAAACCTCCATTCATTGCTTGACTGTACAGTCTAATCTGCCTCATTTTCTACAGGTTGACTGCTTAAAATTCTGACTGTGCCTATCTGCTTTACTCATTACAGTATGAAATAGTGTATTTGCTCTTTTAAAATGTTTTTGTAAAACCTTACTTGCAGAAATGACAAATACATTACTAATAGCACAGCTATTTGATTTTAAATTACCGGTAATTAAAGCTGAAAGGAATGTTACAAAACAAATTTTACAAGGTGATTAACAAATCCATTTGACATTACTTCTCTAGAAATGTCAACTACAGCAACATTGACAAAGTACACTTAAAAAGAAAAAATAAAAACCAGCATGAAAGCAACTGAAGGCAATGAGCAGCTGAAGTAGGTACTGGGGTTCTCTGGGAAGCTGGGGAGTGCAAAGGAGTTTACCAAGCATCACGATGGGGACAACTGCTGGATCCTTCCAGGCACGTTCTCTTGGAAAAGAGACTCGAGACCCCAGGGCAAATGGATTCTTCACATCAAGGAGACAGTATGTGCAACCTGCAACATGTAAAATTATACCACAGCTACACAGAGAATTTACTGTGACATCCTATTACCCCCATGGAATACAGATTTTTTTCCAATTTCACTGAAATGGCAGACAAATGCACTTAAAATGTATTTCTTTCCAACTACCTTCCGATTTTTCATTGCTTATCTGTTTTTTTTAATAAGCAAAGGGTAAGAGCCGACTGGTAACTTACCAGTAGCATAAGCAAAATGGAGCTTTGCCATCCCAACACCAACAAAGTTACTTACTTGAGACTTAAGGAACACTCAGCTCAAATCTCAAAACCGTTTAAAACTTATTTCCCCACCCCACCCCCCAGACCATAGCTAGAACTAGAATTCTCAAATTTTAATTGGAATTATTATTTTGAAATTGAACTCAAATGGAGAACCAACGAAAACCAGAACTGTCTGAATCATTATCCTGAAATTGCACTGAAATTGCAACTGAGGTGATGTAGAGAAATTGAATAGGAATGGGACTGAAAAAGTTATTTGTTAAGATCCCTGGGGAAACATTTAGATGAAAACTGAACTGCACTGCATGTGTACCACATGCTGACTGCAAAACAGATATGTTGTTTTAGTGTAAGTTAAGTTTGAGTGAACAATGCAGAATCAGACTGCCTACGCCTCGTGAAAGGACAAGAGTTCTGAGGAGAGGTCAGAAAAGAGGAATTATGGGGTACCATAGGTCAATGGAAATACTCCAGGCAGACAAACTGCCCCCCCCCCCCAAAAAAAACCCCAAACCACCCCAAAAACCCCCAAAACCACCAAGCACAAAGGAAGAATTACTTGACTACAAACGAAAAACACAACAGACCAGCAGTGCTGTATATGTAATTATATTAGAGTCACATAAGTGCATAAAATTGAAAATCCATGTTTACTGCACAGAGACTGAATACGCTGTTGTGCAATTATTGCTGTTGGTTTTGTGAAGAAATATATCCATAGAGCTCACATAGGACTGTATCACTGTCAAACGAGCAAGCATTCCCAATGCTCTAAACAATCGTATTACTTGCTGTCAATATGGCATTGATGATAAGGAACGCTGAGGTTCAGAAGTTTAGCAAATTGACTGTATGCTAACAACTTAAAAACAAAAGTTTGCTCAGTGAGCTACAATTACCAGAATGCCTTTTCATACAGTCATGATTCACAAATTAGAAAATTACTTCAAATAATCATAAAATATAAACGCAGAAAGGAAGAGCTACATTATTAACAAGAAGAAACAGCGTTGAAAATGCACCTTTTAAAGCATTATTTGGGAATACAATTAGATTTAAAATAGTTTAGTATGAAGAAATTGAATCTATTTTTAAACAGAAATGATCAAAATGAATCACACAAATTACTTCAATATTGGAAAAATGAAATCTCTTTTTTATCTTGCTGAAAACCACTCAGGTTTGAACATGATCTGAAGGCAGTGGGGGAGTTACACAGGACATGCAGCTACAGCTCATGCTTCATGATGTGGCAGGTTGCGCTGACTTCACTTGTATGCCTGGGAGGATGGCAAGTTGGTACTCTATCTTTCAGCATCCTTTTCAAAATCATTTACTCAAGTTTTAAACTGCATCACCTACTGAGATTCTTCATGCTTTAGAATTGCTCCTAAATAATTCTAAGGAACACTTAGGTAGATGCAGCAATAAAGTTATCTACCTCCTACGCAATGCTTTCTTCAGTAGGCTTGAAGAGCTTTGTAACAGTATCGTCATCGCCATTTTACAGCAAACTGAGGCATGGGCAGTCTGGTGACTTACCCAAAGCCAGGTAACTCTCCTGACTTATCCAGCAAGCCACTGGCAGTCCTGGAAACAGAAGGCACATATCCCAAGTTCCCCACAACACTGCCCAACTAGCACACAGTACACTGGAGTTCGAGATAATTTTTTGAAACATGTTGGCTGGCAATGAGTTTTTCACCTTTGATAATTAAATTCAGAACACATGATAGTTCTACACAAATCAGGTGAACCAGTATAAATGCTCTAGGAACAGCCACAGGTGAATAACAAAACTGTTTTGTTACCATTCAGACTTCTGCTCCCCTCCCAAAGATTTTTCATTCACTGAACAAGTAGCTTTTAACAAAAAAAACCCAACCAACTGACCAAACAAAACAAAAAAAATTTTCAATGAAGGCAAACATTGCAAATTCATTCCACATCTAGGTGAAAAACACACCCAAGAAAATGAAGACTAACGGCTGAGATACAGTTATCACAGATCATCCTCCAAACTCATCTCAGTTTACATTACAAACTTTATGTTTGGTATTGACAATACCAGCATCATAAAACTAGTATTCTACTTACTATGAAACAAGAATACAAAGAATCACAGAATGGCCACTGCAGGACAGTAACTGATGCTGTCAGCATTAGCTCCTACTTTCTTTCTTGACATAGATGGATACGATGGCAAGTGTACAGACAGGAGAGCAACAGGGAAGGGTGGGAGGAAGAGCGGGCTGGGAATTAGCTCACGAAACATGACTTTGTCAGAAAAAGCTGTCTTGTCAAAACATGAGTGTTTTGTAAAAATACACTAGATTTTGACAACCCCCCACAATGTCACAGCACAATTCCCAGGTTGTCTCCCAGCTTACCAGGTGGACTGCTTGGTAATCTCCTCAGGTCCCCAAGACCGGAGAAGCCTGCGATGCAGACTGCCTGGGACCTGCAGGGGTCCTGAAGTCCTGACACACGCAGCTCCACCACAAAATAAGAAGCCTTTAGTAACCTGGATTAAGGCAATCCTTGCATTATGAGTACCATCACCTAGTTAATGTTCAAACCGCTGTGCTGGTCCAGGTCTCACATTGTCCACTACATAAGGAGTCAAGTCTGAAGCAGCTCAGCTACTGTGGGGCAGAGGGAGGCATTGTTCTGCAAATCACGTGTGTATACATACATGCACACACACATATATCTGTATGTATTACGCAGTGGCAATTGTGGTATATATGACTACGAGGTGGCAATGCCATGGACGTACAGGCTCTGTCAAGGGAACAGATCATCCAAAGTCAGGCATGTGGTAGGACAGCATCACCCCAGCACAACAATCCTGCCAGCCTTATCCTTGCAACTTAAAGATACTGAAGTGGATGTGTGCAAGTGATTAAGGCAAATGATACTGAAAGTCCTGCTAGCAGAGCTGGCAGAGTGGACCAGCCTGGCTTGGGCCACCCCTACTCAGTCAGGGTGTCACTGCACCACTTGCTAATGAGCGTATACGTGACTTTGGGAAGCCTGGCTGCAGCCGGCCTCTACAAATATCTCCAGCCATCTGTCATCACTGCACAAAACCTGCCCTGAAAAGCCTGCAGCACTCTTTACCAATTGCTGTGGCCTCAACAAAACCTCCAACCCAGCAGGAATGCTGGCTTCCTTTTTTTAGGTACCTATCATCAACAGAGCCAGGAGAAATGGATAAATGTCACATATGGTAGGAATTCCCTCATCTCAATACCAATCTGGGAAGCCTGTAATGACTGAAGTACTGCAGTAGAAGAGACAGTCCTGATCTAGGATCTGTCCAGAAAACAGCATCATATGAAACAAGTTTTACTGCAGAAAGGCCAGCACACCAGTGGCCCATTCTAGTTTGAGAGACACAAGGATGTTTAAATCAGGAAATGGTATTTTTATTTTTTTTTTATTCAGTCACTGCTCAGCTCAGGGTAGAAAGAGCAGAGTTATTCCAGGAACAGGCTGCCTCATGTGAAGCAGGAATGGAACAACTGACACCTTTAGCTTGGGCTACCAGCTCAGACAACATCAAATAGGGATAACCCCCACCCCAAAGCTTATGCTGTGAGGACTCCAAAAGCCCAAGGAGTCCTGACTAGACCATCCCAGGAATCCAGGCAACCTGCTCTCTTTTCCTTACAGACATTTAATTTAGAAATACTTGTTATTCCCAAGCAATAACTGCTAATACAAAAAGAGTCAGTAAAATAAAGTTACAAACTGTAAAGACATCCTTAAGTGTAAGAAACTGCTATAGAAGTTCTCA
Source organism: Haliaeetus leucocephalus (assembly GCF_000737465.1). Lineage (NCBI taxonomy): Eukaryota > Metazoa > Chordata > Aves > Accipitriformes > Accipitridae > Haliaeetus > Haliaeetus leucocephalus. The sequence continues at coordinate 709,943 of NW_010973266.1, forward strand.
ACTGTGATCAGATTTAGTTATTTATGTCTTACTATGCAGACGTCCGAGATGTCTGAGATCCAAGACATGTTTTTTACTTCAGCCTTACTCAGAGAAACAGTATTGAGTACTTCTGACCAGAACACTAGAGACATTTTAATAAAATTTTCCCCTCTCAATGAAGGCAATCATTATAAATAACATTAGTAACTTTTCCCCCTCTCATAGCACATGTTTGTGGTAAATTAAAACCATTCTTTAGAAAAATATCAAAGTATTTTGAAGTCTAACCACAGAATTAAACACTAAGAGCCAAAAAGTGTCTATGATATATTCAAAAAAGAAGTGAATACTTACCAAGCTCTGCGGGTAGCTGTTTTATAGGATTCCCTTCTAAAAGCAGAGTTTTCAATTGCCTTTTCAATAAAACAGAAGCAACTGTAAGAGCAAAGTTCATTTAATTAAATAGAAACACAAGAATATTTTTCATCCTTAGTTTTTTTTCCTTCTCTTGTTTCCTACTACAGAAAGGACTCCACAAGGCAAATCCACACTTCTCCATTGCTAACATCAGTGCTGGAGAATAACACGCCCCAAAGCTTTCTGGTATGACAATCTGAACTTTGCATTTATGCCCATTTATTATATACTACTTCAGTATTTAGTATTTGATCTTTCTCTGCAAAGCCTGCTTATTGCTTTTAAGTCTGATACTGACTGTACCAATTATAAACACATCCTTTACAGTTGTTTATAATTTTGCTGAGCTTCAACTGTTTGGGTTGTCGAGTGCGTTCCTCAGGCTAAATTTGAGCTAAAACTGCTCAGCCATTCTTGATAATGAGATTAGAAAAAAAGATGCCCTATTTGTATTTAATTTTGTCAACTTCTTTTTTTAAAAGCTCTAGTGTTCCTATTCTTGGAAGCAGCCTAGAAGCTTGGCATGGGTCATATACAACATATATGGCATTTATGTCACACATAAGATAATATTTTTTTAATCAGAAAAGTCTATGCTTCTGGAAAAGTGTCAGTATGCCCACGCTCAGAAAACAATTGGTATCGCTTAGAAAGTAAAATGCCCAGACGTGCTGTATACACTGCTGTTTAGAGCGGCTCTGATGGGACCTCTGGGGTACTGCATGTTTAGGATACAGGGACACTTTGACCAAATGCAGGGAGGGTGTCTCTTTTTCCCCTTGTAGCACGCAGCTGCTGACCCCCAGGCAGCTGTGAAATGGAGACTATACAGAAACCATACTTCACCCATTTCCTAGTTTTTGACTGCTTCATTTTGCCATTTTGATAGCATTCTTTTAAATAGCTTTTAATATCCAGCAACATATCAGATCAAATGATATTCTATTGACAAGGTTCTGGTTTTATTTACTAGTGTTGCAATTTGACTTGTTTACTGTTAAAATTCAACAAAACAAACAAGAAGAAAGCTTGGTAGTTTCTGTCATAATATTTCTTTACCTCTAGTAAAGAAAAGAAAAACAAAACAAACATTTTGGCAGCTGTTCAACACCAGATTAACATTTGTGGCAATATTTTAATACATTCCAATTCAGTCAAAAAATGAAAGCACTGTCTCAATGTTCTCATTTTTGAAGTGCAATATGCAACTGCATTTAAACCAAAGAACTAAGTGAAAGCCACAGGAGATTCTAGACTCCAAAACCTGAATTCCGCTGCAGTTGGAGGTGCCACAGTATGCTAGGGTGATCCCACTGCCTCAGAACCCCTCAGCATTTATGGCCCTGCGCACGGAGAGCTGAGGCCCTGCAGCACAGCAAATGCTCATTCTTGCCAGCTCTTACCTGAATGCAACCTCTGCGGCACTGATGATGTGGAACATGCCCTCAGCTGATCCCTGCCCAGCTGCACATCCAGATCTCACAGAGATTTCTAGAGAGAAGTGTTAGAGTGGTACCTTCCCTCCCTGCACGTCAGGCTAGATGCCATTTCCACAACTGAGGCAATGTTTTTGTTTGACCTGAGAAACTCTAATCAGAGTATCTATTAAAATCAGTGAAAAGATTCACGAACAACTGGAATGGTCAATCAATCAGGCCCCAAACTAGCACAATGTTTCAATGAGTCTCTGCTTTTAATGGAAACTACACTTCCGGCTACTTCTAGAAAAGGATACCCAGAGAACATCTTAAACTACAGCTTACGCTTCAACATGTAATAAGGATAAAATGAAACTAAGTAATATTCAGTGAATATTTCTGACGGGCATTTTCTAAAAGCTAAGCTGCTGTTTGAAGTCAGTGGAAAAATACAAACACGATAAAGCATAATACATGTAGGGACCAATGACTGACATTATTTTCAAGGAAGATGTACACAACACAGAGAACATCTTAATCTCAACGGATTTCAACCACTCGTACAAATTCACAAGCCATGTTAAAATACTGTAAGTCCTGTCCAATTTAAAAATAATTCATGAAAGCTGTATTTAAAGGATTTTAAAACATCATTAAACTTGACATTTTTGAGCTATTTTTAGAGGCATAACCTTTACTGTATTTTTCTAATCACAAGTTGAATATATAATGATTCACAAACAAGTGATGTTAAAATACCTTTAAGCACCTTGTTTCAAATCACAAGATGCCATGATTTATTTTTTTTTTTAATTTCTGTAGCATATATTATTCAAGTGTTGCCTCCTTTTCTTCCTTACTCACTCTTCACAGAAAGGTTTCTTTTAGAACCACAACAAGCAAACTGTCCCATGTGGTCTTTTTTTTTTTTCCTTCCAGTAACAAAAGAATTTCTTTGTTCCTGTTAATTACCATATATTGTGATTTGTGGTCTTCCACTTCTGGAGTGAGAAGCAAAGAATTGTCCAAGGACAATAAAAAAAACACCGGTGAGAAGTTAGTTTTGGTGATCATGGCAATGTAGAAGCAAGTGCACTTTTCAGGGTCACAGCAACATGGTGGACTTTCTTCCTCGCACACTCCGTCTGAATCAGTGACAGCCAATTAATCCTTCCAACAGTTAATTCCATGTCAGAGAACCATCAAAACCAGATTAATGGGTAACATTCTTTGACTAAACTGTCCTTGATCGTCACTTTGGAGCGACATGAGGTTTGTAACTGTGGGTGCCTGTTTTTACCTCCCCTACCACGCTGTAAAAATAGTCACCTACAGTTCATAAAATGAAAGTGTTGCAAAACTTTCATGCAAAGACTAACAGGTCTTACATTTCTCAAGATAAAAGAGTTTAGAAATTCACTATGTAATATTAATTGGACTTTTCAGTTCATCTGAGTTTTAGTAAACAAAATTAAGCTTATTTACCACTCTCCTGCACTGAGGTCAACGCCAAATAAAAGCATATAAAAGTCTGGCTGTTACAATGAAATTACAGTAAAGACAAACAGAAGACAAATACAATTGTTATTAAATTAGCTGTATGACCAATGATCTTACCTGTGGTAACCGATTCCAGGGGGGAGAGCTTTAATCTTGTTATACCGGAGATCCAGCCAAACAAGATGTGGCAGCTTTTGAAATAAATCCTCAGGAATTGTTGATATGACATTTCCTTCCAGATGAAAGTACTGCCAGAGAAAAACATAAAAATGTTTTAAATCCAGAAAGAAAGTGGCCGTTCCTTGGCATGCAAAATGTTGACTGTGAAAACCGTAAACTGCTCTATGCTTTTATGGAAAGAACACTATTAAAGGGGATTAAAGGATACACAACTCTGTAAATTACACATGGAAGCGATTTATTTAAAGACTTTTTCTTAAAGGAAAAAAAAACCAAACAAACCCAAAACCAGAGATTAAAGATCATAACTAAGAATCTGTAGCTTTTCCACTCATCTGATAAAGCAATGAGCCCTGAACTGCTCTGTGCTGTACTCAAGCCAAAGGTATCAGAACTACTCATAACAAGTTACTCACCTTTATGCTGGGCAGTCTATATATTTCCTTAGTAAGATGCTTAACATTTTTTCTGCTGACATCAAGAGTACTTGAAGATGATGACAGACACTGTTCAACAGCCTTCCTGATCTCTTTTGATGAATTAGAACTGGACAAATTTCTCTTTTTGAGATGTTTGGCTCCAAAATCATCACCGCTGCCATTAAACTCTTTAAAATAGCTGTCATCCATTTGTCAGCAAGCCTGGAATACCGTCTCAGTATTTCAAACTGATCAGCCGAAGGCAAGTCAGGAGCTGAGAAAAACAATAACGTATTTTGGAAAGAGCATACATGATGCAAGTTTCTTTTTTTATGTTATTAATTTGCAGGTTATCCCCAGCGCTATGTACTCTTTGTATGACACAAAACAGTCAGAGTGTTCTTTATAGACATACACACTTATAATAGCGATACAATTTATCATAATATGTATTTGAACGCATAGTAAAGAGGAAAAATCACCGACTGGCCCTTGCGGCTACGTTTTCCCCACATCACATCATGCGTAGGCTTGGCAGAAACACCGACACGCCTATGTGCGTCAAATAACCTCCCTTCTGACAGCACACAGTCCTGCCCTCTCGGACTCCCCTCATCACCACCTCCATCCCCCCGTTCTACTAGCTCCGATACGGGCACTCGTGACTGACCGCGGTCCCTCGTCGGGGTACGGGGCGTAGCGAGGTTTTGGGGAGCCTTCCCAGCTCATCGGGAAGGACGCGGGTGCTGTAAGGGCCTCGGCTGCTTCGCCCGCGCTGGAGCACGGGCCTCCCCAGGTGCTGCGGCCTTCCCTGCCCTCCTTTTCCCCAGAGTTCAGCTCAGAGCCGCTGGCAGCCTGACGGGGACGACGGCCGCCCGGTTCTCCAGCGCCCAGCAAACCTACGGCTCCTCGACCGGCTCCCGGGAGGGCCTCCCTGGCCCTCGCGACCCCAGGGCCGGCGTGCAGCTCTATCCACCCTACAAACCAACCAACGC
>NW_010973266.1:715276-725517 GCF_000737465.1 Haliaeetus leucocephalus
CCGCCCGGGGCAGGGGCACAGCTGCCGCCCGGCGCGGGTGTCCAGGGCTGCCGCGCCTCGCTGAGGGCGGCCCCCGGTTCCCCCAGCCGGCGGGGTGTCCGGGGAGCAGAACCGGGGCCGGGACGGACTGGCCCGCCGCCTCCGTACGTGGGGAACCGCGGGGCAGCTGCTGGCCTGGGCAGGGCCTCCATTTGCGGTGACTGGAATGGAAACCCTCACACTACCCGAAAGGGCCCTGCAGCATCTCCGGCCCAAACAGGTAAACGCACGTTGTTCAGTGACTAAACAGAAGTACCTGCACCCTCCGAGCACCTGCTCGAGCCTCCAGCAGCCTCACGCCGCGCTCCCCTGCACGTCGTTGGCTGGGCTTGGTGTGGGGGTTCATCTCCTCGCTGCTGGGTCAGCCGCCCAAGCACAGTGCTCCTCGCCTTCTCTCAGAGGCCGCTTCTAAAACACTTCCCCCGCCTCCGTTTCCCATTATGACTACTTACTGGTTTGTCTTCCAGGGCCCACATCCCTCACCCAAATTAAGCAGCTCTGTCGGCAGGTCTCCCTGTTTGGGGAAGTCCCAGGGTGGGTGCATCCAGAGGAAAAGGCAGGAGCCTTGGAAAGAACCCTCCCGGCAGCACAGCCCTGTCAGGGATGGTCGCTGGCTCTTGTTGAAGTGGCAGCGTCCCCACAGGGCCTCTGTGCAGTGGGGTGAATAACACAGAGATTCGCCAGGGGTTGTATCGGTCTGAAATAAAAATATGTTCTTAATTAGCATGATGGTAGAAATCCAAGACACAGAGTACTTAATCTTACAAATCCAGATAATTATGTTCCCAGTGACCTGACCAAGTTTGATCAGTAGCATTACTAGGGTTTAAAACACACAAAATTAAGTTCCAGAGTTTAGATAAATGATTTTTTTCTCCTGACATACTGTGCTTAATAAGTGAAATGAGAAAACAAAGCTATTTTAGTGGGATTCCTTTAGCAGCTATTTCCTTACAGAAGTTTTTGGTTTGGTTTTTTTTTTTTTTTTTTAATTCATAGAAGAGAAACCAACACATTTTATTATAGTCTGTAACCTCAAATGCATATTGCACTCCATAGGAAAGAGCATCTCACTAACTGTAAGAACTATCACATGGCAAAATACACAGCCTTGGCAATTATATTTTGAGGCAAACAAGTAAATTTAGAATTGTTCTCACCTTGGCTCACTTGGAACAATCCCCTCATTTAGGAACTTCTCACCTCCAAAGACTCTCCGGACAGGACCCCCTTTTGTAGTAGAGCATGTTGAACCCTGAAAACTTCCATTTTATAGGGATTTTGGGGAAAAAAACCAACAAAACACAAACAACCCCCAAAACCCCCCAACAACAAAGAAAACCCTGTTGTCCTGCAGTGACCTACATTACTGCTGTTTTCATGGGAACAGTTGGCTTAAATGCATAACTAAATAGGCCTGAATCTTCACATTTCTTTTGTTACAGGGCCACAAGCTTCTGAAAAATACACCGTTACCAGGGGTCAGTAAGACAAAGCACCTATTCCTCAGCCTGAACACACCTCCACTTTGAAACTAAAGATTCTACTAATTAGACTACTGTTGCTGATTTTAAGAAAAAGCAGGTATGACTAGTTATTTTATTATGCTTTTCCAGGAATAGATTTTCTTTGAGGCTACTTAGGTGATTAAATCTTAATTATGAGCAATGTTTATAAACCAGAGGGCAAAATTTGTGGAAAATTAAAAAATGGATCAATGGCAAAGCTGTACTAAAAGAAGTATTGCTTTGCATTTGTTTATGCAAAACCAAAAATATTTTAGGATAATTTATTTAAGATTACGTAAGAAAATACATTAGGATTGAAACCAATGACATAATTCCATTATTTAGAGAGGGGATTATTTCAGCTAGTTTTGATCTCAGCATTCTGTTTAGAATTCTGTAACACAGTAGCAATGGAGAAACACTTTCATAGGCATTTCAGAGAGAAAGTGAATCCGGAAAGATACCCGACTTAAGTAAATCGTCTTAAAACAGGAGTTTCAATGCGCCTTTTTCAAATCTGGTTGTCCAGTTCAGCCTCCTTGCTGAAGCTTGAGTTCTCTATGCAGCATCAGCACAGGAGCATAATACTGTTTCTGTAACATAACAGCATCTAGGAAGATTTTATCCTAATGAGAAGGCAAAAAGAATTAATAGATCAAAAGTCAATAAATATATCCCTCAATAGGTTCATTTTACTTTTAGTAAGCCAGAGTTACAAGCTTCAGTTGCAAAGCAACAGCCAGTATGCATATTTCAAGCAATATTCTCTATAGATCATTTCTGATCTTGGGGGATAACTGGGGGTTTCAGCTTTTTGTATTGGGAGTTCCCTCCTAGAAGCAAAATCCACCCAGGGATTGAATGTACAAAGAGAAAACCATGCAATTGCTGTGCAGACAGAAATATCCCAAGGGCAGGCTGCAGTAACAGCCTTGTCCAAACGTGGGGGGATCTTGACCCAGCATGTTGAAATGCAGTCAGATCTCCACCTGGAACAGTCATCTTAGCACTAGCATTTCACAGAGAAGTGATGTCAGAACAAGGAGGAACAGTGATGGCCAAGAGCTTGCATGGGTTTGCTGAAGACCTACATTTGTGTCTTTTGACAAACATAGAACCTGTCTGGACATTAAAAGAAGATTTTCCCATAGGTGTTAGGTTTTTTGGTTGGTTTTTTTTTTTAATCCTTCAGCTGCAGTGACACTAAAAGACTTCATGATGGACCAAAGTGATTGCCAGATTGTCTCCAAAGATGTATCAGTCTCTACTTTTGGACTCAGCTGGTTTGCTGGGTAGAGAAAGGAAGTGCCATGTTTCATTTGACTGAATCACAAGTTTTTTTATTTTTTTTCCTTTTCTTTTAAAGGATACCAATCTCGGAGAAGACCAAACTTGGGCTCTGATCTCTTGTCAGGTTCTAAGCTGTTGAGTCTTCATACAGAGGGCTCAGAATCAAATATTCTGGGGTGGACACTGAATCAGAGCCCTCCCTCATCCCCAGTCCTGGTTTCAAAGATGCTGCACTTCATATGCACCAGTACCCTTGGAACAGAGGGAAGCTGCCCCCACATGGCATCACATATTGCCCTGGCACCGAAGCACAGAGGCCAGCTGTCTCCTACGACTCAGCCATGGCCTGAACAGGCTCCTCTTCATGTGTATTATGGCCACCCTGGGGCACTGTGAAGCAAAACTGATGTCTTTACAGTGCTTGGTCACTATTGTATCTGTCGATACCACCAACACTTCTCAAAAGTGTCATAGATTGATGTGACTGACAGAAAGAATGGTGCCAGAGATACTCATGCAGGGGAATTGTTTGATTATGGACTTTAAGGGTACCACATCACCTTATAAAGTTGCAAGTGATAACCAAGCTTCAGAGAGAAGCATTCAGCTTTTCTGCCCAGCTACTTGTTCAGCTTGGCAGGCACCTATGCTACACAAGTTTTATTTGCATTTGACTTCAGATAAGTTAGGAAGCAAAGGGTTTTTTCTCATCTTTCTAAAGGAAGGGACACTGAATAATAGATGAAGAGTCATTGCTTTCTATATAAAACTACTTTCTATAGCTTTGTATGGATTTTTTTAATACTCCCATAAGTGAAGGAACTAGATGAGCAAATTCTAAGAATGCATCCTATTAGAATATAGTAACATATGGTCTTAATTTCTTAGCAAAACATTTGGTTAACCTAAATAAATAAATAACATAAGCAGAAAAGCAAACAGACATGTAAATGAAAAGAAAAACAAAAAAACAGAGGCAGAAGTCACCAAAAATTGAAAGGGCTGAATTACTGAAATAGTACCAGAGATAAAAATCACTCTTTCACAGGATTAAGCAAGAGAAAGCATTACAGTATACAGAAAATTAAGCAGTATATATATTTTACACTGTAAAAGGCCAAACCAAAAAAAGCAACTGAACTAGCACACACTTACCTCAACAGCTTAAAAAGAAGACAGTTAACAGTGAGGGAGGCAGGCACTTTTATCACTCTATGGGTTTGAGCACCAGCTGGTAAAAGGCATGTAATCCCTCTGCACTATAGCTGGCAGCTGTGGAATCAACAGGAGCCCTGCCCTGCAATGAAAAGGGTAACCCTTCTTCGACCAGTCTGGACAAGCTTTTAGTTTTAAGGTTGCATGACAGCTGTTTCTGCCTGTTCATGCTTACTGCGGGCCACTGCAGGTGATCCTAATAGGAGAAGGTTATTAGTTAACTGTGGTCGTGTTAAAAGACTTTGAAACAGCTGGATCAGAGTGATTACTATTAGCATCCTTAAAAATAGAATTGGCACTATTTACAGAAACACTAATGATAGGAAAATGTGTGACATTTCCCCCTTATGTAATGTTTATTGAAAGAATTATGTGCTCTTTTAGAGGAACTTTTAAAAATAAACAGGCTTTTCTCTAAGGGCCTTCTTCTTGATGAAGAAGGCATGTGAATTTTAAGAATCACAGTAATATTCCTCTCATCATCTTAAACATGTTGCAATTATAGCCATTATATTCAATAAAGGGCTTTTATCAGGAGTGTAATATCATGGTATATTGGCCCCCTTGTTTCTATGCCTAAATTAGGAGTGTCTTCTAATATTTGGCTTCTTTGCAGTTTTGTGATAATTGGTAGCATTTTTGTTTAGAAACCATTTTCATCAGCTCACTGAGAACAGATAACCATAAAGAATGTAATGCTACTTCAGGCAGTTCTATTTTTACTTACACTGGTTTTATTCAGGATAACTTCACTGATACAAGGGAACTTGATCCTGATCTACAGTGATGAAAGAAGAAAACGATCACCGTGCCACGCAACCAGAAAAAGACAGAAAGGGAACCGTAAGTAATAGCTACCAGTGGAGCATAACGAGGTAAACTGCAGGATGCATACTCTTAATTGAAGTGTGAGATCAACAAACAAAAGTTGAAATATTACCATCATTTCTCTCATACAAATTTTGACACGATACAAAAGCTCATGATGCTTGGGAATGAGAATGATCAGTCATTCCTCAAAGGATACTCATTCACTTGCAGAACTGAGGCATTTGAGAACAATTGGATGAAATAATTCCTGATACAAATTATTTGATTAAAAGAATAATCCTGGAATTTTGTAAAGGATTTATTTGGCCTGTCCTAGATTAGAACAGGTATCATGTCTCCCAGTTAAATGAATGCACGTTGGCTTTGCCTGTTGAATGTCAGTGTGATTTTGATGAGACACAACATAGGTGGTACTGGCTATACAAAAACCTGATGAGTTGGGTTCAGCATATGTAATTCCTTAAAGTTAGAGATGATTTCATGGCTGGTGAAATGAAAGAAAACTCCAATTGCTTGGAATCCGTGAGAAAAGAGAGAATATGCAAAAGTAAACACAGATGGGAAAAGACAAACTCTTCCAAACATAAGAGTGGTTGCTCTGCCTTTTGCAAGTCTCCCCTTGCCTTTCGCAAGTCTCTGCTTACACCCAGGTGAAACACAGTCATGCAAGCCTCATCTTTCCAAGGCTGCAATAAGGCTATTACGTAGCATCTTCTCTATAGTCTAGTCAGTAGTCACATATGCTTTGATCAGCTGATTTTCCAATATCGTATCCCTTGAAGTACAATATAAATGGATGTGCTTCAGGTTTGAATCCATTTCCACAGTAGGAGAGCAGGATGACGCCCAGTTTGGAGTGCAGCTTGCTTTAGCTCTGTCTGCTTTGCAGGCGTTGTACCATCCCCTCCTGCAATACCCAGCATTAGCTAGCTATCATCAAGCAGGATGGCGGACTAGATGGACTTTGTACGCACAACTGACCACAACAGTTCTGGTTTGCCTAAGGTTTTTCTCCTGCTTTACCTAGAAAGAATCAAACCTTCTCGCAGCTTTTCTTTCTTTTCTGATTTAAGAAAATCACCAGAACTGTTGTATATTAACAGTTTCCAGGAGAAACAGACATGCATATAGTATCCCCAAGACTTTCACTAATAAAATGCCTAATTGTCTCTTAGTATAATATAAAACACAAAAAGAAGAATGGAAAATGGAAGAGGAAAAAATAGAAAAAAGGAGTAATGAATTCTTAGTGGTTTCAAGAACAGTCGCTCCTAATAACACTTTTGGTCACCCAGCTTGCATGTTTCCCCCTTAGAGGTTTAGTTAGTTACATCTAAAGATGTCTTAAAGAATAAATCATTGTAAAAGTCAGCTTTTAATTAAAGTTCCTCATTTCAAAGCCGAAGTGGATCTCTGTTTCCCTGGAGACCAGGAGATGTAAGATGACAGAATCTTATCTCCATTTCCCTTTCCTATATTGGACCACTACAGAGCAGTTTTTGTATTTTACTTTTTTCCTCCTGCAGGATTAGTATTAATTACTGAATGGACATTTTCATAAGATGACTGTAAGTGTGTCACTGTGGTGGGTAACCTGCACTGATACTCTTGACATGCAGTTGTTCACTGAGGGGATCAACATCTTTCATTGCACGTTACTACACTGGTTTTGAATAGTGGAATCAGACGCAAGTGCCCACTGAACTGAAAGGGAACCTTGTTTTCAAGTTTTAGAAGTAGAAAATTAATACGATTCTGCTGCAGAAATAACGAAGGCATGTCTGTTTGGACCTCCAGCACACTTGCACGGGGGTGAGAGCAAATACTGTTGTCTGAGAGAAAACAGGAGGGCTACCTTTAGCATTTTTCGCGCTAATTTTCCACCATTGTAAATGACTGTGTGCAGGCAGTCGTGACCCAGCATTCTCTGGTTCCCAAACTGGTCTGAAACAGTAAGCATTTAATCCTTCTCTCAATTTCTGGTGTTACTGAGGAGGAGACAACAACAGAGCTCCGTCTGAATTACTCGAGAGTAGATGGAGAGTTAGAATTCTGAATAAATTGGAATTTATTTGCAATTGTGTTAAAATATTGAAAATTGAAAAGCTTATCTAACACCATTTGTGATAAATATTTGCAAATTAAATACAGATTTCACTTTTCCTAATGAAGTGAGCAGCTGTGGCAGTTTTTGCCCAAAGGAAAGACCACCGCTAAATGATTTAGAGCCTGTATAAGAAACGCCATGTTTAATGACAGTGTTGTTTTTCTCCCCTTTTCCTTCCACGCATCCCCCAAAGTCAGTGTTCATATGTCTCTCATTTCCCCTCCAACACATTCTCCTTTTCATCATTCAGATATTGTCAGATATGACTTAAGACCACAAGCAAAAATACTGTTTTTCAAACTGGAACATCACAAACAATTCAGATAATCAAAACATAATTTCCGAGCAGAAAATACAGCCAAACACCGTTATTAGTGGCCCAGATTCTTTGCCATGCCACAGAAGTCTGGAGGAACTTTTCTAAACTCTTTTATTTCTTGGTTCTACCATCTTTGTTGGTGGCAGGTCAAAAGGCGCCAGCACGGCACAACAGTCTCCAAATGCCAGGTTTGGTATTTAGAGTAAGAATATCCTCTCCCAAATCAAAGCAGAGGGCAAAAATCAAGTTAATTTACACCTGACAAGAACTGTCTGATTCAATTCATGATAAACCTCACCCAGTTTTCTGGTTTAGGTTAAAACAGGGCTTAGGTTTCAAACACGGGCACCTTCTTCCCGTAGAACCCCAAGGAGAAGTCAGTGGCTCTCGTGGTGAGTAATGGGCACAGGACCAAACTCTTGGTAGTCATCAGGGCAGCTCCTGCTGTTTCATTCTGAGCAGAGTAAAGCCTCCGTAATTATGGATGGGTTTAGATATCAGATAGGTCTTCCCTTAAAAAACAAGACTAAAATTCTGATTGTCTTGGCTATGCAATTAGGCAGGCCTCGTGGACAGGCAGACCTCATCATGAGGATGATAGCAAGATGATAATTTTCTTGGGATTTGTTAGGTGTTTGTTAGGACATGTATGTATGCCTGTTGTTGACTTCCTAGAAAGCAGGAGTAAACGAGAGGACCTAGTTTTACTTAGCCCGTATTATTATTAAGAATTTTCAGCAGCGCTTAGTCAGTAGCATTCTGAGTAGCACTAAAAAAACCCCAAAGCAACTTAAAAGGTCTTTTTTTTTTGTCTTCTATTCAACTTACCTCTGTGAAGGTAAAACTACTTACTACATTTCTAATGAAGCAAAAATTAAACAAAGCCCCATGCTGCACCTTCTTCCATTTCACAGGTAAAGGAATGAAGAAATGTGGTGGAATTAAACCCTCCTCTGGTATTGGGACAATCACATCCTTATTTCCCACTTTTTTATTCTACACTACATCTTGCAGACTTCTCGGAAAAAGACTATGATTCTATGCTATGGATTTGATTGTCCAAATATGAGTGGAGAATGAGAGAGAAATGACAACTGAATGGCAGACAGGCTGAAGCCGTTTGATGGCATCTTTCATACTTTTCCTACAGAATGTAAAGGCAAGAGAAAGGGAGGAGTGAAAGCTGATAGCTCAGAGATTTGCAGTATATTTAAAAACAAACCTATCCCTAAACAAAGCAAAAATTACTGTCTTGTATAAAAGTGTTCTATCTTTTTATTTGAGAGTGATTCTTTCTGATTTCTCAGAGAAATATTCTTTAAGAACTATTCTTTGCCTTTGGAAAACTGTTCTTAAATTACACCTTTCAGTTGTAATCCTTTTACAACTTTCAGGCTCTTTTAAATAATGACTAACTCCTAGCAAATTTTCTGGAAAGAGTACAATAACTAACATATCCATTTCAAAACATGCTATGAAAGAAAACAGCATAGATTTTAAATTAAAACTTAGGAAGCAGCATCTCAGAAATTATGAAAGTACTTATGGATGGTGTAACAGATACAATGTAATGGCTAAAGAGTTGTCACTTGCCTTGACATTTCTGATGCGGTCTGCTAACATTATAAGTTATTTCTGAGAAATGCATTTAATGAGACTTTCCATGAGACATTTTAATTCAACAAGGCATAAAAACCGGGGTCACAAGCACATTACAGCTCAGCATCCTGCAAAGTCTGTAGTGACTTGGGATGAATTCTTTTACTGAGGAGCTTTGCAGCACTCCTGAGTTTTATCACCGACAAGAGCAGGAACTCCCTAGAGCTAGCGAGATACAAAGACTGATAATTTAGGTGATGTGGCTTTTCCATTACATAGTGCTACACAGAACAAAAATGCAGCATAAGGCTCCTCATCAGAGCTCGCCCTCCATATGTGTGAACAGTTCATGCAGCTGAATGGAACAGTTGCCTACTTTGCTATTTGCGTGTTGGCAGACTGTTTGTGGCAGTGGCTGTGGGACGTGCTTTTTCTCTTGACTACTTGCAAGTAAAGTCGCAGGCCCAGTAGTTTACGGAGGAAAACAGAGATCTTCAGGACATGCTTCTGGGAAAACGAGGCACCTGGGTGACTGTTTTAAAGCCCTGAAGCAAGTCTTGGAGGCTTCAGCCAGTCGAGCGAGGGACTCGGCAGTGCAGCAGGAGGTGCTGGTTTTGAGAGGCGGTGGGACATCTGGTTCTGGGCTTCTGCCCCTCCCCGGGGCTCATGTTCTACCTGGGGAAAAGATGGATGTTCCAGCACTAACTCTTTTTCTAGCTTTTGTTTGGTTTCTTGTATTGTACCTGTTGCGGTGATCAGTGAGAACCGTCATTTCAGGCCTAAAGGACTAACCTCAGGCTTGTTTTTCTTCTCTGTATTGAGACTTCCCACGTAACATCTTCAGACGCAGCGCAATAAAGATCTCCACAGCGAGGCAGCTTCTGAAACGCTGTGGAATGTCTATGCAAGAAAAACATTTGACTTTCCAAGCTACCCACTAATTTAAATCAAGTCGTTATTTTATTACAATTGTCAAATAAAAATCAATGCGGCTGTCTTCACGTTAATGAGGTTAAAAATCAGTAGCGAGTACGGGTGACTAATTTAAGATGAGCTGTTTGCGCTTTCATAAATAACAACCAAGTGCTGGTAAAAGGCTCGGCCATAATATAACCTGATTGCCTTTCACATCGGTTGCGATGTTTATGGATGAGTTTAAAAATAACTATAGACTGTGTGAGACGATAGCTGCTGGCAGCCAGGATGCCCCCGGGAGCAGGAGCGGTGGGCGCCGGGGCCGGGCCGGCCGCAGGGAACCGGGCAGGTCCCGCGGCACGGCGGGGAGCTGCCGGGCCGGGATCTTCCCCCCGCGGCCCCGTCCTGGGGCACCGCC
>NW_010973266.1:726106-824766 GCF_000737465.1 Haliaeetus leucocephalus
GCGGCGGCTCGTAGCGCCCGGTCCCGCCCGCGGGAGCCGCCGGGCCGGCGGGGAGCGGCGCGCAGGGCATGCCATCCGCCTCGTCCCGATGTTTCACTGGGGCAAGTGGAAGAAGAGGATGGGAGCGAGCGCCTCCTCCTCCAAGAGACCCGTCTTCGACGAGCGGGAGGACGGTGAGTGCGGGCCGGGATGCCCTTGCCGCGCGATGCCCTTGCCCCGCGATGCCCTTGCCCCGCACCTGTTGAGCCCCGCTCCGGCGGGTCCCGGCTCGTCGCGTCCCGCCCCTGCTCGGTGCCGGCCCGGGGGGGAGCGGGCGGCGGCGGGACCGTGGCTCCGGTGCGGGTTTGCCGGCCGGGTCCTGCCTCCCGCGGGGCGCAGGGACCGCGGAGCCCCGGGCAGCGCGCTCGCTGCCCGGCAGGCAGCCCCGCAGAAACGGGGCGGCAGCCCTTAAAATAACGGGTGCCGGAGAAGCGGGCGGCGAGGCGGGGGACGGTGTAGCAAAGGGAGTTGCAACCCGTGCGAGGAGATCTCGGGTTTTAACAAGGAAAGATCGAGTGCAGCTAGTCATCAAACTTCTAAAAGCTCCTTGCCGTTGGAAAGCGCTGCTTTGGGCTTTTTCTCCCAAGATACGAGTTCTTTGTAGAAATACACCATGAAATACCACGGTTGCATTAGGTTTCTGGGACGCAGGGTGGAATTTCAGGGGACCAAAGGGAGGACGCTTTGACCGTGGGTGGGGGAAGGCTTGGGAGAGGCGTGGGGCCAGCAGATGGGGTGCTGGATGGCTGGGAGCAATCCCGACGTACAAAGAACGCTGCACTGGCCCTAGGACACCAACTGAGCACTGGCAAAAATCCCCGGGTGCTCGGGGTGCTGGAATTTTGCACTAGATAAACTTGGAGTTCGTGATACATGTTAATTTGAGCCTTCAAGGTATGGTGGTGTTCTAGCTTACTGAGCACTGGGTCTCCTGCATCCCCCTAGTGAGGGTGATCAAACCTGAAACTGACTGTGCTGCTTCTGGCAGCTGAAGGGGTGTTAAATCAGGTAAACTTTTACTGGAGAAGCAGCTAGTTGATATCACCAAGTATTTATTAGCAATTCAGAGTATAATATTGAGTTGTTAACCCTTGCATCTCTTACTACAGAAGTGTAGAGAAAACATGTTAGAATGACACCTCACTGCCCAAGGGGTGTGCTGTGGTGTGACTGAAATGCACAACAAAATTGCTGTTGGAAGGAACTGCAAAATCCATCCAACCTCCCGTCCCTTTATACTAACGCTGTGCATGAGAAGGGGTTGATGTGGCTGCTGGGTGCCTGCAGCTCCGGTGGGCTTTACCAGAATTCTGTGCTCAAAGTGGAAAATGTGATTCATCTTGGATGTGGTGGGTCAGCAAGCGAGCCAAGTAAAAACACTTAAATTGGAGGCTTTGCTACATAATTCAGAAAGCATTTCATTCTGAACTGAGCCTGTATACAGCAAATATAGGGAAATTGAGCTTTGCAGGTGAATGACCATGAACCAAAACCTGATAACATCTCATAAGGTATTTTCAAGCAGCGCTTTTGCAGTAGCGGAGACTTATTAGGACATTACTTTCTTAGTATTGCCTGTTTTTTCATCGTTGCTTGTTAGTGTGTGCTCAGAGCAATTACAGTGTTGTTCTGGTGAACTCATATTTACTGGCACGGCATGGTTGCTATGGAGATCTCTTAAGGCATTCCAATAACTTCCTTACATAAAGAAACCACTTAATACTTCAGTTTTGTGTGTGACATAAGGTGGAAGAATTGTTAGTAATGACAATTAAAAGTGAAATAAATTTTTTAAAAAAAAGGAGAAAGGTTAGTATATAAAATTTTCCCCATAGGTGGTTCCTAGTGATAGATATACAAGAATGAGCCCGACTCTCTAAATCCAGTGGTTAATCCCTTTTAATTATGACAGGGTGTATGTAGATAGAAGGTTAACACTCATTCTAGTGAGTAGTAACACAAGGCCCAGTATTTACTCTCAGATGAATCGAACTCCAAATGTGTAGATTTTTGAGGTGAGAAAACCCTTACAGTCCTCTTGCCTGAATTTCTTGGGACTGGTTTCAAGACTTTACTGAATTACTGCCTCAAGTCAAACTGGTGTGGGTAAGCCAGAGCCTGGTGGGGTTTCCTGGGGGTGGGCAGTAACGTGTTTGCTCTCAGTGTAAAACGCCTGGCCCTGGAGGATTATCCGCTGTTAACCTCACAGTTAGAAATCGTCTTTTCTCTCCAGTCTGCATCTCCAACCCCAGCTTCCTGCTGTTGGGCCTCACCTTGATAAACCAGAGGAGTTTCTGTTGTTGTGCCCCTGCCTCAGTGCAGCAGCAGGCTGGGACCGTGGCCACCTGGCGTTGTCGTCAGTGGGATGCGTGGATTGAGCCCTCCGAGTCCCTGACTCTGAGGGTAAACATCATATTCCTGAGTCTGTCCCATGGATATTCTCTCAACCTTCTTTGTTTTTTTCAGCGCTGTTTTTGTTAAAGCTGGGACTGAACTCCTTGCTTCGGCAGGGATTGAGCCGAGGGCAGGTCGGTGCTGATGCAGCCTGGGTGCAGCTCTGGCTCGTTGTCCCTCCAGGGACAGGGCGGTGTGGAGCTGTGCAATGGGGAGTCGTGCCCAAGGAACAACTGTCCTCCTCCCTCCTTGCTTCCCGTCCTGGGTGCTGTCTTGTCCCCTGCCCCCCAGTTTTCCACTGGTTCAGGTAATTTCTCTGGACTGTGAAGCTGGGCACAGGCCAAGTGCAACTGGTCCTTTGCATTTCATCTGAGCTGCTGGCGGGGGGACGGGGCACAGTGCATCTTTCTGACACCCTTTTGGTGCTGTGCTTGGCTGCAGCGGGCACATCTTGCTGTTTCATGTTTGCGCATACAACCTTTGAAATATTTCTGAGCATTTCAGAGTTGGGATTCAACTACTAGAAAAGCTGACTTTGAAAGCAGAGTGTCTGCGTGTTTTGTGGGTGCTTCCAGAAAGCACTGGTACATGAGAGATTGGTTCCCCTCGCTTTGTGAGCGTTGGCTTCAGCTGGTTGCTTTTACACAGAAAACTTGGCATGTTCAGTAGCTGCTGCATACGCATCAGTAGGATGCAAGGTCCAACCTGTCCAACTTGAGATGCTGCCTAGTGATGCCTTTTTGACAGCTAGTTTTCGGTGAGGTACGTTGTACCCTGTGTCTGAACGGAGGAAGTTAATGAATGGGGGGGGTTGGGGGGGAGAAAAAAAAGAAAAAGTAGGGGAAAAAGAATATGAAAAAGCTGGAAGCAAGAACATAAGGCAAAAGAATAGAAGGGCTGCAAGACTGAGCACTCTCAGAGTTATGGTGTGCTGGAGTAAGGTCGCCTCAGTAAGCTGCAATGGATCGTAGTGGGCTTGTAGATTTACCATTATCACTGTGTGCAGTTTTCCATTGGGCAAAACAGGCCTTTGTCTGTAAGGGCTTTTTAGGGTTTCTTATTTATACCTGTAAGAACCTTTTAAAAGCTTCTTACTTGGTCAGTGAATTTGTTCGCTGGAACTGAAGAAGGCCCGGTCTGGGTGCCAGCTCTCTCTCTGCCTGTTGTGAACCATCAGCTCCTCCATGGCAGGGCATGGGGCACTGGAATGTCTCAGCACAGCGGTCGCAAGGCCTGGTTTTCATGTGGGCAGAAAGTATTATCTGTTGTCATTCTGGGAAATGGCCAAGCCAGTTTATTGACAACCCCCTCCTTTTTTTTTTTTTTTTTTTTTAATTTTTTTTATTTTATTCTTTATACTAAGTGGGGAAAACCTATCATTGTGAAGCCAGTGGGAATGTATCAATCCAGATACTTAAACATTTAGCAGAGTTGCTAGGACTTGGGAAACAGGGCTGAGTAATAGGAAATACAAGGCACGCTTACACTTAGTGCTATTAGCATTGCCCACAGTGGTGTTATGTGAGAGAGGGGGAAAAACACAGCACGATGTATCTTTATATGCAGTTATATCTAAAGAGGAATTTCAAGAATGCGTTTTGGTTGTGGCTTCTCCTGAATCAAAGTGGCTTACTAAAAAAGTGTATGTAAATACACATGAGAATATGTAAAGCCATCTGCTGCTTTATGCTGAGCTGTTCCTTCCTTCGCTTACACTGAGGTGAGTGGTCCAAGGGCTTTCTGCTTGTTTCCTGACACTGAACTAGATTTCCAGCTGATTTTCAAGGTTTTAATGCTGCAGCCCAATTACTTGCATCATGATTAGTATTTTGTCTTGATGACTTCTTTACCTATCCTTTATTTGACCCTCTCCGCCAGAGTGCAGGTGGCTTTTTGTAAAGGGGTCAAGTGCAGTCTCCTAGGTTTATCCTACTTGCATAAAAATCAACTTTTTGAAGCAAGGTGCTGGTTTTACAGCCCACAGGTACAGCTCTTCCCAGTAAACCAGTCCGACTGAAAGAAGTGTGTAGTCAGGGTTAGGCTTCGGGTGTGCAAGTTTCCAAGCTGAGAAACACTATTCTGTAAAAATGTGTTTCTTGTAAAACAAGAAAACTGTTACATATCTTGATGATGCTTTCCTAGCCGGGCCGTTTGCTGAAGTGCTCCAGCTTTAGGGATGTGCTGGGCCCAGGGGGCTCTTGAAGCCCGAGCAGTGCTGGAGGGACAGTCCCCGCTCTGCATCCCGGCTGGCCTCATCCTCCAGGGCCCGCGGGAGGCTGGAGAGCCTCGGCAGCTGCGCAGCACGGCGCCCGTCCCCATGGAAACGGGCGAGAAGCTGCAAAACCTGGGGGAACGTGCTTAAAATAATCCCCATTTTAATTTCAAACCATGTGTTGGCAGGCTGTAGGGTTACACACGCACCAGAGTATGCATCCCTCCTGCCTCACCCGGGTGATCGAAAGCTGGAGTGCTTCATTCGTGGAGCTGTTTGATGTACAGGGAATGAACCGTGCGTGCTGGTGCCAAACCTGCCTCTTGCTCGGACCTGTCATCCTGCAGCCACCTTCTGCTGAGCCTGCACTGGCTGGGTGCAGGGTGCTGGCTGCTGCTGGGTGCCGGGTGACTCCAGCTGCAGCTTTGGGGAGGACTGTCAGACCCACGCATCATTGTCAGCTTACATCACTTTGAAGTCAAGAGTTCAGTCGTTGCACATTGGCAAGCTGTATAAGTTCCTCCTTTTACTACTTCTTTTCCGATCCGATGGGAGGAAGATGTCCAGCGTTCTCCACAGTGCTACACGTTTGTCTTTCAGATCGGGATTCTCCCCCATAATTTTGTTCCAAGGGTTGGGACCTTCAGGGAAACAAGGGCATGCCGCCAGACTGTTGGAGGTATCTGGGCGATGGAGGTGTGGTGAGGATGGGAAGCAAAGCCTGACCTCGTCGTGCATCCCTTACCTCTGCGGCGACCCAAACCCCTCCCTGCCACGTTTGCCCCAGGTCTGGGGGCATCCCACTGTGCTGCCAGGAGAGGGACCCTGGGAGATGGGGCCACAGTCCCAGGAGAAGTTTTTCCCTCCTCTCTTAAGGTGATTAGTGCCATAAACCACATGCTGATTAGGGGCCTGGCGGGGTCCCCTGGTCCCTGGGGGCTGGGGCTGCCCCGCAGCACGGTCCCTGCTCCAGCTGCTGCTGACGCGCTGGCTCCTCTCGCAGCCGGGCGCCTGGCACCAGTTCTCCCACCCATCTTCGTTGTCTCAGCTGGGCAGGGATTTCAAGCCCTGAGCAGGAAACGTTGCCCTTTTGATTGGAAAACTATGGGCTAATGCCCAGTAAGGCAGTTGTAAAATCCCAGATCTTGTTTATTTAGGGTCAGATACAGATGTATTAAGCTTCCATGCTCTGCAAATTACTTACTAAAGTAATCACTGATCAGATTGCAAGGCAAACTTTTTTCATAGCCTGACTGTTATGTGGCTGTGGGTTGGGAGCACAGATGCCTTTCCCTGTTATTTAAAAACAAGAGAAAAAAGCCTTTATGTATTATCAAAGTGGTAGCTAAGTAAGTGGGGGGAGGAGGGAGTGGGAATTACAAGGAGGTGTCAGAAAAGCTGTGTTTAGTATTGTCAGCAGTGCTTTGTTTTTGCTTTAAATCTTGCCTCCCCCAGATCCGTGGCTTTTTGTGTGTGTTTCGCCCAGAGACAAGCTGTTGCCACATGCTCACTGCTCCCCAACCTCTGCAGTGGAGCCTATGCTCCTTGTTCAGTCTAAGGATTGAAAACTTTTCTGCACGTGAAGCTTTTCACTGTGTCGTGTAACGTAGAAATAGGTTAAATCCAGACAACTCGGCAATTGCAAGTCTTGAAAGCATGTGGTAATATGTACAACGTTTGGGTTACTGGCTCTCTTTCTGCTTCAGAAATAATTAATAACTTTGCTGTCACTCTCCAGACTGAAGGCCGTGGTCCATTCTCAATAGTGCTGAAAGAAAACTGAAGAAAAACCGTTCTGGATTGTGCTGATAAAGGGAGACATAATGTCTCTCTTTGAACGCTGAAAATTGCAGTTAGGGAGAACCGTTGCTATTGCTCACCTAAGACCATGCTTTATCTTTTACTTGTGTTGGCTTAAGAACGTATCTTTAAATCTTCTCATTTACAGCTATTTACAAAACTAAACTGCCTTTCTTAGAGAGAATACAGTATGCCTAAACCCTGCAGTATGCCTAAACCCTGGAAGTGTCACGTTTCCAGCATTTTGTTAGGTGTTTTGTTCTTTCAAGTCCTTGTAGTGTTTTCGTGTTTCCTTTGCCATTGCCCCTTTTACAAGTCCACCCCTAACAGAGGTGCGGATGGGTGTTGTGGGCTACTAGGAGGACAGTTAACTCTGTCCCAGCTGAAACTAGGACAATGGGATCTGTGGTGAATCGCCACCAGAGCTCCCGCTCCGCCGCCCTCCTCTCGCTTGGCCTCTTACCGCCCGGGGAAGCTCCCGTGCCTTTGCCCGGCGTGAGCGTTGAGGTGGTGCCCGCTGCCCAGCGCAGCGGTAGGGTAAGCAAGGTGCAAATTTTCCTACTTCTGCATTTTGTGGAGGTCCAGCACGCATGGCAGACCTGGCTGAGACAGCCACAAACGTCATTTCTCCCAAGCGGAGTCCAGCATCTCTGCGGGCGTTCCGCTTTGGAGCACGGGGCAGTGGTTCCTCTGGCCGGGAGGAGCGGCAGCCAGTGATGGTGATGCTCTCCGGTGGGGGGTTCCCGAGGGCTGGGTGTTTGGGGTCACTGCACCCTTCAGGTGGTGCCTGTGAGGGACCGATCCGCGCAGCGTGCCCGTGCTGAGCCTGCCAGCTTTGTGCCGGCTTACCGGCTCTTGGCCCATCCACCCCAGTCCTGGCAGTGTGTGCCGGCACTGCCGGGAGGCAAGGGCTGTGGCAGCTCAGCACAGAGCTGGCTCCTTTTGGGCGCTCATTTGCTCTCAGGCAAACGCAGGTTTTTGCTGCCAGGTTGGTGGGACCCTCCTCCTCCTCCCCAGCCGCCAGACCCTGAACACTTGAGTCTGGCTCGCCTGGCATGCAGCCGGAGGGGTACGCCCTGTCCCGCAGGACCTGCGGAGCACGGCCTGCCCCTTGGTGCTGAGCGGCACTGGACGGGGATTTCATGTCCTCCCTGCTGTAGCATCACCCCAGGCACCTTCTGGAGCCGAGGAAGGAAAGGTCCGGCGAGGCCTCGAGGGGCTCGTGCGTCTATGGGAGGTCTAAGGAGAAGATGGGGGTAAGACAAATCCTGAGGGCAGCTGAGGCTGTTGGCATGAAGCTAAGTAAGAAAAAATTAACAAACCCAACTGCAATTCATGGGACACTTGACTGATAGGGAGGGAAAAGGGCAATCAAGAAAAAGTTACTGGAACTACAGTTCAAGTAAAACGTTAGACCAAATTAATGCCTGCCCTAGTCCATGAAGGCCACAGTCCTCACAACCAGCTTGAGACAGGCTTTCTGTAAATTCAGAATAATGTGCAGGAGCATGCTGCGAGGGACCTAAACACCTTACTGACCACGTTCCCAATGCTGGCGTGGTGACCTTCCCAGCTCTGCTGGCATTCCCACAGATGCCTGCAGCTGTGCTTTCCACACAGGTAGGTGGATAATGTGTGTTTCCTTTTAAATATCACTTTATTTCTTGTGGGAATGCCTGAAATTGGGTGTGGTGGGTAACATTTGCGCAGAACAAAGATGCTCTCTTGCAGCGGTGTTCCTCTGCCCCCGGGTCAGGACTTGGGCTTTCCACTCACCATGGCCATGACTGAGTCTCTGTGAGTGTGGCCTGTCTGGATGTCCTCGGGCAGGGGACGTTGCTGAGCCTGTAGTTCATGGTCAGCCTGAGAGATGTAAAAGCAGGTACGACTTTTCCCTTTCTTTTCCATGGACCTGCTCTCCAGCCGCAGTTTCAAACGCTTTGTCATTCAGCAGTCTATGAAGCATTTCATAGCTGTGGTTTTCGTTAATGTGCGGTTTCTACCACCTTACCCTAGGATCCTGTAACGAGGCACCTACATTAATCATGAATAATAACTTCCTGTTGTGTGACATGGCAATGAGTTATAGCGAAGTAATGCAGGGTGCGGTGGCAGTAACAGAGGGATGGCGGATGGTGTGTAAATCCGAGATGCTCTGTGTGCCAGTGTATAGGTAGGTGCGCAGCAGGGAGAACAACAACGTCGGCTAATCTCTGGTTTGGCATTTATCTTGCAAAGTAAAGAGAGGCAGGATAGCTCGCGAGCGGCTTAGCTTCTCCTAACAAGAGGAGATAAGTGTCAGTGTCCTCTTTTCCTCTCCCACTGTTCTTCAGGAATTAAATTGCTTTAGGTGACAGTTAGGGAAAATTAAAAGTGCTTAGGATGTGTGGGAACAGACGGCTCTGAATACTGCTAAGCAATGAGATATGACAGTGTGTGAATGTTGATGTGCTAATTTACATCTAGTCTGTTGTTCAGGGTCTTTTCCAATACCTGGGACTAGTAAAGAGATGCAGGCACTGAATGATGTTCTGAATTTGGCGGCTTGCTGATTTGACTGTGCACACCCAATCCTTATAGGCTGATGATTAGCCATGCTGTGTGGTTAAATTAAACAGCAATGTAATGTATTTACAGCTCAGCTGACAGTTCTGGAAGCTGATAATTTTCATTTATTGTTCCAAAAAATACGCTTACTTGGTTCTAGTTGCACCAGCAGAGAGCTGGTGGGCTTCTGAGGCTGATGGTGCTCTGAGTAGCTTTCAGGTTAACCTGCAAAAGGCTGTTCCAACATAGAAAGTTACCTTATTGTCTAAGGTTTTAGTTTTGTTACAGCGTAGCTGTCTAAAGATGTAAATGATCGTTTATATTTATATGGGTTATGTGCTGCTTACACTGTATTGGAGCACTGGAGAAAGTGCACTGAGTAGCTCTGAAACAAAGTGGTGAGGATAAGAGCAAAGATGTAAAAGCATGGCACTGTAGACGGTGGTGCATTGCTTTGGGTCTCCCATTTCTGCATGGTCTGTATAAGGGAAAATACAACTGTCTTTGCTCAGAAAAGAATATTTCTTTCTTCCTTTCTTCATTTCAGGTTAACTCTGTGACCAAAAAAACATCCCTCACCTTCCAACAACCAACCAGCCAACCCAAACAAAATCCACAGCTAAACGAAAGTTGGCATCACTGCTTAAAATACTGGCGTATGATTTATGTCCTGTAAATTTAGAGGGATTACCTGGTGGCAAGAAAGGGCCATCACATATATATATTTCAGATACCTGGGGGGGACAAAAAGGAAGGTAACAGGGGAAACTCAGTAGTAACTGGGAAGAAACTTACATTGAAAAGAAACTATTTCGGTATTCAGGAACTTACAGCCAAGACACTTTCTAGCGTTGGCACTTAATGTTATTAGCATATAGGCAGGATATTCAGTATAAGGCCATGTGGAGAAGTACTTAGGTCCCCTTTTATGGTCACTTGCAGAATTCCCATGTGTTTTTAATGCTAGTGCCTGAGTATACTGACAAAAGTCAGAAGGTAGGGGCTTGGAAGGGCTTGGACTGATGCTTTGGTTCCTCCTCTGAGCAAGCAGTTCTCTGTCAGGATTAGGTAAAACACGGAGATGTGGGCTGCAATGAATGCTAATTACAATTATCCAAAAAATTGAGTAAATTATGTAGTTGGAAAGTGTCCTGCATTCGATGTCAGTTAATCATCCAGGACCATCAAGGTCAGTTAAGATCCTTCCAAATCTTTTGTACCAACCACACAAGTAGCACGATACATGTACACAGCTCTGGAGTCTCTGGATGTTGGGTGAAACACATTTTTCTTTTCCTCGCACATAGCTTTTTATTGCTACTACCGTTTCTGCCCTCTTTCAGGTATAGAAAAAACACATTGGAAGCACTGGATGGCAAGTGTGCTGCTGAGGTGTGATGCTCCCCATCAGTGCACGCTGCAGACACCCGCAAGCCACTGCCATGAGAAATTAAACCTGCCCCAGTGCACCGGTGGCTGCGGCGCAGCGTGGCTGGGCTGTGCTGGCTGCAGCCTTCCTCCCGCTAGCTGTGGAGGCACAGCCACCTCCTGAGTCAGAGTGTTGGCAGGTAGATCTCTTCTTGCTGTCGCTGCAGCTGATGTTGGTTGGACACAACATTACCTCTATGATTCAGTGCATTTTTGCTGTCAGAAGGATATTACATCTCTTCTGAAAGAACTTTTTTTAAACTGTGGTATGTAGCACACTAAACTACCTTGTATAACTAATGTCGTATAATTCACTAGAAGTCTATATACTACACATTCGCTTTATATTTTGCTGGTTCCCCAGTCTTAATGGAAACTGGCAGGCAAGACCAGAAAGTAGGAAACACGGAAAATGATACACATTAGACTCAGATTGTTTGCACTGTAGGAAAACGTGCTTTATGCTTTACAGAAAATAAGGCTAAAGCCTGGTCCCAAATAATTTGCACTTTAAAGGCTTGATGCCGCATGTTGTAATCATATGAATAATTCATATACATTCAAGCAGTCCCCATAATTTCATATTCAAGCCTGATTCTAGATTTGCTCAAAACTCTGAAGTGCCATCGATTAGTGGCTCCTCCAGCACAGAAAGCAGCTTGGCAGGACCTTCAGTGCAGGGATGAAATGGCAACCTCTCCAGCTGGTGCTGGTTGTGCGTCTCTGTAAGGGCTGGGAGCTTTCCCCATTTTACCTGCTCAGGCAGACTGGCCAGTCGCTCTTGACAGTGTCTAGAGCTCAGTGAGTCGAGTACCTCCTGGGTCTGACCTTGACATGTTTTCATTTGCTTTCATACATCGTTGCACCATTAACCAGTAAGTAATAAACACTACCAGGAGAGTCAGCGTGGGTTTGAGCTGTTGCTATGAGCTTAGCACAATGCTTCGAGTTCCCCAAACGGCAAATGATGCCTGTTTAAGAAATGAACCCGTGTTGTGGGAAGAGATGCAGATAAAGCAGCACGCGGTGGGCAATAACAGGGAGCTGGTGAGCAGGCATTGACTTGGGTTTTCTCCCCCAGTATGTGAGTGAGCTTGGCTTACCCCTCCAACACAAGTACTGCCTGTTGGCTGAATACTGGGATTTCTGGAGTAACTCGAGAGTCCTGAGGTTTAGGCAGAGCTGTACAGACGACACAGGCAGGTGTTCTGGGTGGAGCTGATGGGCAAAGAGATGCTCACGTCAGGGTGCTGATGGTGGTACCATGCTGCTCTGCTCGGACATCCTGGCTGGCCACAGCTCTCCATCTGCAGGCTGTGGCTAATTCATGAGTTAGACCCACTGGCAGTCTGGAAACTGCCTTAAGTTGTCAGTTACTGCCAGGACAACAACATACTGGATATTTGTGATAGTCCCTTGGTAACTCCTTAAAAACCAGTGACAGCAAAAAAGCTCTGTCATCAGTTCTGGTATGGTATGCGCAGTACAGGGCGAGTGCGGGATGCTGGGGGCACCTGCAATCACTGTTCATTTTGTTCAGTTGGCTTTTATTGCATGTTAAATGCCACAGCAGGAAGATTGCAAGCAGGTGTCAAAACAAGCACAGTTGTGGTGAGGCAAACCTAGGGATTGATTAATGAATATTTTCAGTGTGTTGTATATTTTTCTACATGGCTTTCTGATATAAAGATCAATGTGTGAAATTATTTAAAAAATAACAGGTTTCTTTCAACTAGAACAAAATACTTCTGTTTATCAAGATGTTGACTAACATCAGCAAACAATTCAATTGCTTATTGCCCTTCAGTAATACTTCGGAAATAATTTCAGTTAGTGTTTCTTCTGGCCTTGGATTGGATTTTTTTATGCGCTTAGTTCAACACCTCCAAAGGTACCCCCGCCTCACCCCCTCCTCTCTCTGGGAGGCCTCTGTCCTCCTCCTCTCTGCGGTGAAGTGGGAATTTTCCGTTGCGGGCTCTCTTCTTTCTCACCGAGGCTGCACAGGGATTTATTCCCAGGGGTAAACCAGTGCGGGTGGGAAGCAGGCAGATGAGCAGCCCCGGTGGTGTGGGGTGTTGGTGGTGGGGATGCTGAGCGAATGCAGAGCCCTGGGTGATGTGCTTGGCCCCGCAAGCCATCCGTTCTCGAGTACCAGTGCCCTGAGCTGCTGTGCCGTGCGAGGAGAGGGGCTTTCCCGGGGGTCGTCTCTGCTCCCCACGTGCTCACTGCTGCAGTTTGTAACGGGACGAGGGCTGCACCCCACAGTGGTACCTGCCGCAGGCGGAGGGGAGGGCGATGCCCTCTGCTCTGCGTGCTGCTGCAAGAGACAAGGCTTCCCTCTTTTCTTGTGTTTGAAGTCTTTTTCAGGAGAAGTTGTCTTTCCAGAGTGAGTTGGTATCTAACCGTGTTCAAGAGAATTTCTTGTCACAGAAATAGGATGTCTGCTTTCCCCAGAGAAGTTAAACCTGGTGAATAATTCTGTTTGACATTCCCAGTGTCTGTGAATTGGGGTCTGCTCTCTTGTTGTTGAGTTGAAATGGATCATGAGCAGTTACGGTCATCTGTCCCGTGCTCCTGCAGGTACTGGGTGGGCAGGCTCAGTCCCTGCCATGCTTGGCACACTTGCATGCGTCAGTGTGGTCTGTCCACTGAGAACATCTGTTCTGACACTTCTGAAATAAAAAACAGATTTGTTGTTGACTTCAGGGAGCACCAGAGGGGATCATTGCTCCTACCTGGGGTCAAGCCTACCCCGGCAAAAGTATCTTCAAGTATTCATGAAGACTGCCCCCCCCCCCAGCCTGAGGAGCGTGCTTTGTCCTGCTGCGGTGTTGGTGTTCGCCAGCCTTGGAGCCGACGGCTCCTCGTGCTGTGCGCTGCTGCTGGGCTCGTTGTGGCGCTGGTGCAGCAGCCTGCTCAGGATGGTTTGGTTTCCTTCCAAACCCTCGGTGACCCGCTGGTGCTGCTGGCCCAGGGTGTGTATCCCGTCTTCGGCTGTATTTGTCAAAAAAGTGTAGGTCAGTTGAGTAGCAGCATTTCCCACAGGCATTAAAATGCTGCGGCAGGTCTGACGAGCAGCATGTCCATTGATCCCAGCGGAAGGTATTTTGGGAGCACGTCTGCTATTCATGAGCCTCCGGGACAAAGATAGGACCGTGCGCCTAAAATAGCGCCGTGGAGCCACGCACGCAGTGCAAACCCCACCGGTGGCTGCACTTGGGAAGAAAATCCAGAGTTTGTTTTCAAGTCATCATCGCTGTGTTGACAGGGCTGTCTTAGGGAAAGCTATCTCAACTGGGAATGTATAAATTAACTCCAAGCACGATGTACACACATGCAGATATCGCACACTGCTCACATCGCAATGTAAGTAAATAAAGGACTTGTTAGCTTTTTACATATATATATATATATAATTGCCTGCCTGTTGAAGAAAAGGCTTTCTATTGTTGTAGTTCAGCACATACTCTACTCTCTCTTAAAGCTGTCTGTTGAGGGAGCTCCTTTGGACCCTCGTGCCCTGAGGGCATCGTAGCTGTGCGTGCTCGGGGCTGCGCTGCACTGCTGCTGCGGCAGCTGGTGGTGCCATGCCGAGGTGACCCTTCCTGTGAAGCACAGCACCGCTGGTCTGCTCCTGAGCCATGCAGAAATTCATGGTTGATGCCAGTGCATTCATTAATATGCATATGTTAAAAAACCAAAACAACCCGCAACCAGACCTCAACTGTACTTCCATAGTGCTAGTCCATCCAGTTGCCAAGAAATGAATGTAGCTGACAACCCTAGCCCTTATTTATGAGACTTTTTTTTTTTCTTTTCAATTTTCTTTATGGTACTCAAGTGGAATGAAATGCTGTAGCAGAGACCACCCTTAAACACTGTAATTGTGGTATATGCAGCAGTACTAGAGTTACAGTATATATGTGTTAAAAAACAAGGAAACTGCATTTCACTTTTAAGTGTTTCCTCCATTGCAGCTCTTGCCAGTGCAGTACTTCTTAGACACCCACAGGTGATAAGCAATGATAGAAGTGTATCTGTTAACTGAGCTACTGCTGAGTTAGTGTCTGCTTACCTTCATGTAAAAGCCAAATGGTTTGTGCTCTTAACCGTATAGATTCACTACTGGGATAGAAAAGTAGACAGACTGATCTGTCTGGTGCATAAACAACTTTTTTTTGGTTTATTTTCCCAATGTTCTGATAATCGTTACCAGACACAGTGAAATAGCAGGAGGAACAAGACTGTCTTTCATATCCCACAATGAATTTGCTGGTGTGACAAGTAGTAAAAGCCTCTTTTGATTAAAAACCAGAAGCAGCTGATTGTAGAAAATATTCTTGGACATTCACTGTTACAAAGAGTTCTTGTCTCAGGGCTGTTACACTCTGAGTCTGCAGGAAACTCTTAATGTTTCTGGATTTATTTGGAAAAAGCAATCATAATCAGGAGACAAAATAAATAATAGAATGTATGATATTGAATAGAATAACGAAGGTTGTTCCCCAAAAGACCTATTTTTTCAGTCTCAGACCTCTTAAAGGCTGTCTTGTAATTTAAAAAAAAATGGTAATGCTGAATTCTGTCTTGTTTTCAACCATTTTTAACTTCTCACTTAAAACCTGAATGCTCCGTGCCCTCATCAGGAGTGTAGTAAGGGGTGGGAAAATGAAGGAGTGTTGGATAAAAGACCAGAAGTGTGACTGAAGAGGCGCCAATCCAACTTTACTAATGTAGTTGTGTTATGGTAATGCCATAGAAGCCTACAGTGGAATTGGAGAGAATCGTGCAAAGAGAGACAGTTCCTGCAGGAAAGAAGTTACAGTTAAATAGACGTGAGGGAGTAGAAGAAATAGGTGCAGTTTTGGTGAAATTGGTGGAAAGAAAGCATATCAACAGAGGTCTGGGGAGAGCACCCTTGGGCTCGTGGTCTGCGGTGCTCCGGTGTCGTGGTGTCCCATCAGCACGGAGGGGTGCTCGGCAGGCACCGGCCGGTGGTGCGGGTGGGCTGGAGGGGAGCAGAGCCCTCTCGCAGGCTGGCAGCCGGGGAGTGGGGGATAGCCGCCTGTTGGATGGGAGGGCAGATGCCGGCTGGGGAGCACGGGATGCTCCACGCGGAGCGGGATGCTCGCCTGCCTCTGAGAGCTGTGCTCGAGCCGCGAGGCCGGGGTGCAGATCCGTGTGCCCCAGCGCGGGGCCGGAGGCTCGGCCAGCACTCGGTTGGAGTGTGAAGCCCTGGGGTGCTCTGCAGGGAGCCAGGGGATTTTCTGATCTTTGCTTGGCCTTGTGTGCACGTACCACAGGACTTTCAGGGAGGATCAACTCCCACGGTACAAACAGCTGTAGGGCTATTTATCCTAAAAATACTGGGGACTTTTCCTGCTAGCATATGATCAGTCACATACCAGTTGCCGCTGCGAGCCTAATAATTTTTTCACAATAGCTCAGCGTTTGTTTCTGCATAAAACATGAAGTTAAACAAGAAATAGGTAGCTCCTTTTCTTTTCTGCTTTGAGCAGCCTTTGTTGCTTTCTTTAGGTACACAGAAAATATACGGCAAGTCTGGGGACTTCAATTACCTATGGTTACTGAATTTAATGTGGCTCATTCTTTCTTGGAAAAGCATTGTCAATTATTAATATTGCTAATTTTCCTATTAGTTAATGTTTAAGATCTTCCAAATATGGTGTCAGGGCCTTTCCAAGTGATACAGTACTAAGATTAGCGATGGTCTGTCTACTTTGAATATTCTTGTAAACCATTTCCCTGATCTTTTAATACAAAGCATTGGTTTGGTTTTTTTTGTTCTCCAAAATGGCTCTGATTCTCTAAGACACATTTGTGTGATTGCACGTCAGGAGTTGGGATATTGTTACAGCATGATAAAGTGCATTGGGTTTCACGTTAGCAACTGGTGCATCTCTACAATTACTCTTGCTGCTCGTTATTATCTGTATTTCCATAGCAACTAGAAGGTCTGGTCACGGACCCACTGCTGCTGTGTGTGGTGCTGGAGAAGCGCAGGAGCCGACGGCAGGATCCCCTGTGCCATTTCAGCCCATGCTCCTTGCTGGTCGGGTATCGGTGCCGCTCAGCGCTGTAAGCAGGGCTTCATCTCTCCATTCAGCAGAGCTCCATCGGAGCTCTTCTCGTCTTGTAAAAAGCTACTGAAACATTTTTTTTCTCATTTTTCTTAACCGGATAGCATCACTCCTTAACTTCCCATACAGTTCCTACTCTGAATCCGGCCTCTGAGCTATCCAAAGACCCCGTCTCCATGCGCGGTTGTACCAGCAGCTAATGAGAGGAGCCAGGCAGCCTGGGGCAGCTGGGCAGGAATATCTCCTGCTCTTCAGTGTACATCTTGACAAAGAAGTTGTCAGCCTGTTAGTGGTAATACGACCTGACAAGCCTTAAAAAAAACATGACTGGAGAATCTGTTCTCCTGCAGTCTCGGGGCATTGCTTTCCACAGGTTGACTGTTGCTATATAAAGAAAGTCTGTTGTTTCTAAATTTACTTCGTTAATGTCACAGAGCATAAAGAAAAATGGCAAGAATAAATTGACATTTACGGCAGGGAGTGATCCAGGGAACAGGCCAGTTGTGGCCGTACCAATCTGGCTGGGCACTCTTTGGATGTTTGTTCCTCTTTCTGTTTAATTACTCAAGTCTGGAAAGTCATCTGCATGTATGGCTTTTTGCACTTCAGGCATTACTTCTGTGTGTGCTGTGCAGTTGACTCCGATTTTAAGCAAAATCCAGATACTGTCAAAATTTTTAAAGAAACTAAAAGGGGAGCGAAGCGGCACACCGGGTTTGCAGTTGGTTGGGGGGTGGTCGTGGGGCTGTTGCCTTTCCCTGGGCAGAAGGGAGCGGAGCTGTGCGGCAGACGGGAGCCAGAGTAGGAGCTGAAAGCACCTTCCGGGTTTCGGGGAGGCTGCCCCAGGGGTTTTGTTAGTGTCCGGGCTGTTGTCAGTCTCATGTAAGCGGGTGCAAGCCTTGGCAAAATCTGGATACAGGTGTCGTGCCGCCCGGAGTTGTTTTCTGACCAGTACTGTCCGAGTGCTCTTGCCTCTTCTCTGCCGCCAGCAATAACCTTCTCACTGGACAGGGAAAAGGTCAGGTCTGTAACTGCAGTCAAGAATAATCATTAAACATAAGAAATTACTTATGTTGCCCTAAATAGAGGCCTATTTTTAAAAAAAGTAATTCTTCTCACTAGGATATAGATGTAACTGATCTGGACAACGTCTCCTTCTGGCCCTTAGATATCCCTCAGCTTGACTCTGGTGTTCCTCGTACGGACCTGCTGTCAGGAGTGCACTTGGGGTTGTTCCAATAGATCCAGGATCAGACTTCCCATGTCTAACCTAAGTGGCAGCTCCATTCCCCAAGTTTGTTTTTTAAGGCTTTTTGGGAATCCCCAGTGCTTGCAAGTTCTTTGTGTGCTAGCATGTTGCAAATTTTGCATAAAGTTTATTGCAAAAGTAGGTCTTGATACAACAGCATTTGGTAGGCTTTCAGCTCAAGCAGAGCCTTTACAGTATTGTCAGGTATGTGTCCCACATATGTAAGTTCCTTCCTACGAGTGCTTGAGAGGATGATGTTTGATACATGAGGATGTGGGGATGCACCTACCCACAGATGAAGTCCAAATTACTTTTGTTGGCTCTGACCACACAGAAATCCTCGCCCAGGTGGTACCAGCACCATCCTGCAGCGACGCTCTGCAGAATGAGCCCCTTGGTTAGGCCATGTTGGTTTGTCCTTGGCCATGAGTGACCCTTTGGGTCTCCTCCTCCATAGGTGTGCGAGGGTCTGGGTGTTACAACCGGCCAGTTTGACTGATGAGATGGGGTCCGAGAAGAAGTGATGTGTTAGACCGTGCAGGAAGCGCCCGCTGAATTGGGCTCGGACCTCCCAGGCTGGGCTTTGCCCCTGTGTTGGGCTCGCGCTCCCCGCACTCGGCACCGGGAGCACGAAGGGGCCTCATCGTGGGCGTACAGCAGGAGTGTGCAGCCGGTGTGCTGGGAAATAACTGGGGGAAGAAATAGATGGAACAGGAAGATGATACCTAATTCTTCTGCTGTCTGGAGCTTCTGTTTCTTTTAGACTTATCACTTAGTATTATTTTAAACTCATTCCTCTCTGTGAGTCCCTCTGACACTGAGGCTCTTTCCCAGTGCAGTGTGGTGGCTGTCCACCAGACATCAAACCTGAAGCCTGTTTGCGTCCGGCCACTGGGGTTTGAGTTGCCTTAGGTGGTGTTACGGGGATCGGTGTGCCCCGAGTAGGGCGACACACGCAAATCCTCCTTTTTTTCTTTCTCTCTTTCCCGGTGTGTCCAGTGGCTGCATTGATGCAGTGCACGCAGCATCTCACCAGCGGGTCAGTGCCGTGGAGGTGGGTTTGGCACTGGGGATGCGCAGACCTGCTGGCCTGGCCAGGATCAGCCCGTAATTAAAACACACCACATTTGGAGGGTAGTGAGAAACCATTAAGAGGCACTCTTCTGAGGCTGCTTGGGTGATGCTAATTACTGGCAGTTAATTAAAAAGCAAGTAAGAGGAAAGCTCTTTCAGGGACTTGAGCGAGGGCGTGGGGCAGCTCGCTCTGTTGTTCTCCCTGTGTTTTCTGGTTGTAACCACACGCGGCTCCGTGCCGGGGCTCGTCCATCTCAGACGTAACTCGTGTCTTGCCAGAGGTGCTTCCTTTGGCATGCAGGCAGCCCGCTCCCCTGCCCGCGCCGCCGGCTGCCTGCGTCCTGATGTCCGGCCATTGCTCGTCGCCCAACCTCGCCGCTCCCCGCCGCAATTCTTCCATCCGTTTCCATCCTCCACCCAACATGTTCATTTTTCTGTTTCCACTGTGAATCTCTATCAGCAAATGAGCAAAATAAATGTTGCTTGTTTGTTTTGACAATTACAGTACAGATTTAATTACGATCCTTCTTCCTCGTATACTGCTGAATGTTATGTGGTATGTTTGGCATAAACAAAGATGTTCTGCTAATGTGAGATATGGTTATTAAAGATACACTGTCACGCTGAAGCCTAGTCACTGAAACTGAAGTCAGCTGGAGCTGAACTTCCAGTGTGTATATTTTCATGTTCAGTTTTTTGCAGCCTGCGTGCAAAGAAGAAGCAGATGCTGTGCAGAGATGTCACTGAGAGTGGCTGGGTGAACCTTTGGGAAGTGAGCTAAGGAAACTGAAAAATAAGAAAAGAAAGAGAGAAAACCATTTCTCTGTCTTCATTTATTTTGAGTTAGTCTCAGAGTGAGTTGTCTGTTCAAAACAGTGGGTATCTTCAAATGTCACTTACCATGAAAAGAGCCTGATTTTCCTGCTAATCATTTACTGCCTCTGAAGGATCTGTTTTAAAGTCTGAGCCTATTGTGTCAATATGAAAGCAGCTGTAACATTGTCTTGCCATAGTAAATTGGCAATGACTTTGCATTTCATAATTAGTTAACAAGGAATTGCTTACAATGTACACGTCTTTCAAGATATTGAAATGTGCAGTACACGTTTGACACACTATTAATTACGAATAGGATTTTCAAAAGCTCTCGGGCAACAGTTTCCATTTCCCCTCACTCAGTTGGGCCATTGACAGAGATGAGGACGAATTAGGCCAAGGGTTTGAATTTCTTTCTGAAAAATACTTTGGAACTCAAGGGTGATTAAGGGGGGCTTAATAGCCCACTGACCACATTTCAAATACCCCGAGGGTGGCACTGAAGTGAGCAGCCCTTATCCCCTGGGGCTTCTGGCTGAGGCTCTGTGAACTCCCCCTGTTCCCGTGAAGGTCGCTCTCTCAATTACATCTTGTCAGAAAACCTCTCAAGGAGGTAATTCGAGGGAGAAATTATTTCTAAAGATTCTTGTCAAATTACAGAGAGTCTTTAATTAAATGAGTGTCCATTACTTAATGGCAATTGTGGAGAGAAAATCCTTACTTCTGAAGAGGCAAATCTCCAGTTCCCTAACAAAAATTTGCTTTTTAAAATAATAAGATAAAAATAGCTTATTCTGCTCCAGAACTGAAGCCTAAAAGAAATTAATGTCTATCCTTGGAGGGATTTAATTTGGAAAGTGAAAAACATTCGCGTTAGCTTTCTGCACGCATTTGCTGTGGAAGAAGTCACAGCCGCAGAGTGAACCATAGTGACTTGTTCCCAGCTTGGTACAAAGCTGATTACTTAGTCTGTGCTTTCTGGGGGTACCAGTGCACCAGACCTTTCCGTGGGTTTGCTGTTCTTCCCCTACCATTCAGAAAATTTCCCAACATTTTCCAATCAGCCTTGAAACAAGCTGTGTCACCAAAGGGGTGAGATGGGGGTGATGGTGGGAGGATGCAGAGCCGAAGGAATGCCGCGGTGGCATTCGTCCTCCCGCAGTGTTGGGGCTGCCCCTCGCGTCGGGGGGGCTGGTGTGAAGAGCCCCCCCGAGCTCGGGGAGCCGTGTGGGTTTGCGTCCCTGCCAGCTGCTCCACGGCTCACCCCGATCATTGTGCCATGTCTCATTGCAGAGTTTGGTTGGGCAACAAGTGAGAAAAAATGGCCCAGCCTTGCTCGTTTAGAACCAAATGAGTGTTTTTAAGATTTGCCTCACATCTTTTGGGTATTTTTATCGTCTGCCTCATTCTAACGGTCTCGTCTGAGTCATCTCATCCCTAGTTTAGATTTATACTCCTTTCTGCGCCTACTCCCAACAGGACCTGAATCCACCAACTACAGCCTGCTGCTGGCCTCGCTGAAGTCATGCAAGACTGTTATTATTAAATTATGTGGGATCGGGGAGTTATGAATATTGATATATTTTATTTAGCAGCCTTCTGAATTTAATGACTGTCTATAATACAGTTATTCATAATTTATCATAAATAAAGACAACAGATTAGGTTGCAATTTAATTATTGCTTATTTTTGTAGCTGTTGTGGGGTTTGTGTAGCAAAATACATACAGGAAAAGCAACCTTTCCTAAATTACAGCCCTTTCTTTGAGAAGTGAATTAGGTGAACATCTTAACTCCTTCCAGTGGCACTGCTTCAGGAGACAATGTCTTTGCTCCAGGAGGGGTTGTAGGACCATCTTTTGATTTCCATGTGCATGAATGGCGTGAGGCCCTAGCAAAGCTGTTACGGAGTCACCCCATTGTTGTTGAAGATGCGCTGTCATCTTTGGCTCTCCTCCCACAGCCACTTGGTTTCTGCTTATTTAATGAACAAAAAACCCCTCCAAGAGGGGACAATGGACAGCTGCACTGCTCGTTTTATTCCAAACGGTGGATCTTGTATTTATGATCGAGAGATCCAAACATGGTCCATCTGTTATGTGTTATTAAGCTGTTCACTTCATAGAGAAGAGAACATTTCCGTATCTCTCTCGTGATGTTCACATGAAGAGCTGAATTTTTTTAAAGCTATTTAATGTTTTTCTTTATGGAGTGGATGCTAACACATGAAAAATTCCACAAAATCACGCACTTTGTGTTCCCGAAACGCCAGGGCTGCCAGCGCGCATCAGTGGTGATGAAGTCTCGCCTGGTCTCCTGCGTAGCTGCGTGTGCCGTCCGTTCTGTGCCTCGTTGCGGCTCATGGTGACCTCTCCTACGCGCTCACGGATCAGCCAGCTCCGGCGGGAGGCACCACTTTTACACCTCTCTTTTCCAGTTATCAGTGCCGTAGTGCCAAGTTGCTAGGTGTGTTGAAACGGGGCAAAATCGGGCAGAGCCGTCTTGTGAGCGCGGCTGGGCTCAGGGCGGGCGCTGGGGGAGGCGATGGCTGATTCCAGTGGGTGTTGGGGAAACCAGTGCTTGTTTCTCCCTGGCATCTCCTCGGCTGACCGTGCTGCGCTCCGATCCGCCCTGCAGCTGCTGTCAGCTGGGCTGAAGTTCGGGTGCTGAACGGAGGTTTCTGGCTTGCGACATGATTAGAGGAGGATGGTACAAAAAGCTTTAAGAAGTGGAGGAGGTGTTTGTTGCCAGAGGACTGTAATTTTGCATTGAGCGTAAGGGGAGCGGAGTCAGATGTAATCAAGAGAAAGCTAGAAATAGTCCAGAGATAACGTCCCGTTTTTCCCTTTGAAAGTATCAAGAGTTATATGATTGATTTCAGGGGAAGCAGCACTGGAAACTAAAATGAAAGTGTGTTGTGGAAGATGGAATAGGTCAAAGATGAGATGATTTAAAGGATCAGTGAGCTGAGAGTTGCTAAGAATAGAGCTCGCCAGAGACAAAGTGAAGTGTCAGGTAGTCTTATGGGATGCTCATGCAGATGTGGTGTCTCCGGTGATGACAGGAGTGGCAGAGCGATGAGTGATTTGGAAGAAATTGTTTAGAGAGCAGGAAAAGACATTGTGCCTGGAACTGGTGGGGGCTTGATCAATAGTGAAGCCTTGACATTGCGGCTGCTTGGGGAGGGACTGGAGGGGACCACTGCCAGTGACCAGGACCTGTGACCCATGAAGAACGGGTGAGGGACTCGGCCTTTGGTCTGGGACAGGGGGACAGTGCTAGAGGGAGGGACGGGATGCCTTTTTCTCCATCTCCATTGGCAGCAGAACAAGCGATAGCTGATTTAGTAAATAGGAAGGAAGTAGTGGTTGGACATTGTGGAAGACTTGCCGGAGGCATGGACAGCCGGCTCCGCAGGGCAGGCTTCCCAGGACGCTGCAGTTTCTGCGGGTGCAGGGAGCAGTGCCGCCGAGGGTGCTTCGGCACAGTGCCAGTCTGGGAGCCTGGGACAGCAGCTGGCTTCTAGACGATGTTCTGTCGTCCTAGGAAATGTCCTAGGTGGAAACCACATCTGTGCAGCTGGAAACGTGCTCAAAGCGTGGCTTCTCCTTCTGTAGAGCTTGCCAGGATCACCAGCTAAGAAAGTGGATTTCTTGGTAACGTTAATTAATCTCACAGTACTCCAGTAAAGTCTTGTTTTTCAGCTGCGGGACTAGGGTGATCTCTCCGGAGAGCACGGTGCCGACCCGCTGGAGCAGGGAGCGGCAGAGCGCTGTGCCAGGCCTGCTGAGCCGAGGAAGATGCGGTGTAATGGCTGCTCCCCCCTTGGGTCTGGACTTGCTCCGTAGCCTTGGCTCCTTTCATCTCTGTTTCGCTTTATCTTGACTCAGGATGTTTTCTGACCAGAAACCCAGCTATTTCAGTGCGAGGGTCGTCCCTTACTGTATTTGCAAAACTCTTAGCTTAGTAGAAACCTTATCTGATTTTGAAACTGCAATAATCATTATTTGGTAGGCTGGTCATAGAGAGTCAGTGACTCACTGACCCAGATTTATGGCATTTTTTGTGCTTGCATTGACTGGTAATCTGTTAATATTTTTTCAGTTATTCAGTGGTTAATGTATACCACGTTTTTTCCATACAAACATTATTTTTCTTTACTGTTTTTGAGGTGATGCTGGCCAAAACCATTGGATTAAGTTGATGGTGAGACGTATGTTGCTTCACATCTCCAGGTCTTCCATAGTGCTGGGATTACAGACTCACCATGTCAGTGTGTTTCCCTTCAGGCTAGGGAGGCCACAAAACCAGCAGACCCTAACGACTCCTGATTTGCAGTTAATAGTGTTGCTGGACACGGTCCCTGCTACCAGCCCTGCAGAGCTGTGAGGATCACCGGGTCTCTGCGTGGCAGACATGCCTAGCTAGGAAAACAAACCACTCTACAAGTATAGCTGCCAACTTAATGCTTTTCCCTAAACTAATTATTATTGTGCTTTAGAAACTGATTTTCACTAAAAATTGTTTCTTAAGAATTCTTGATCACCTCAGTTAAAAAAAAATAAATAATTTCAGCACACTTCAGAAATGCATGGGCACAAATATTAATTTAGCAAAGCCCTTGATTTCCTCCAGGCGTGATGCAGGCTGCCTGGCAGTCAGGGTGTTCTGTGAACAACTTCTGCAATTTCCATTTTCATAACACACGCATTACATTAAATTTTGATTCACATCTATGACATCTAGAAAATTGCTCCTTAACAAAAGGAGCGTAATAGTTGTGCTATGAAATATAGGCGTGGTCTGGCCACATTTTGGATAACTCTACCCTATTCTTTAGAAAATTGGTTTTATTACTGGTAATTGGGCTGAAAGGAAGACTATTTAATCCTGGCCAACCCAACTTTCTGGGACATTAAGTTCTAATAGACAGATATAAACTGGTCTTAATAGATGAGTCTGACATCATCTGGCTGCTTATTAACTATTAAACCTTGTTTCAGTAATTCTCTTGGCAGCTATGTGTGTGTGTTGCCATAGTTTCTTTGTTAATAGAGCAAGGCATTAATGCATTTTGAGTACTTCTTGCCCAAAAGACGTGAAAAAACACCTTATGTTTAAAGATACAAAGTCAAACCCGTTACAAGAAGTAGGCAGAGCTAGCTTGCCATCTGCGGATAACATCACATCCCCACGGCTCTGCGTTTGTTAGCATGCAGGACGTAGGTTTGCACAGCTAGAAAAGCATTGAAAATCCCCCTGACGTAGTCTCTGCAAACCTCGCTGGACAGTCATCTTGCAAAATTTATGTTGCATTGGGTGGACTACCAAAGCGGAGATTCCCTGACAGCGTAAGGCGTGTTTGGCTGGGGACCCTCGAGGACCCTCGGGGCTGGGCAGGACGGGGCTCTGTGGATGTCCCGGGGGCTCGGGCAGGAGGGGGCCGGGGAGCACTGGGGCTCGTGCCTGGCTTGGGTACCATTCCCCATTTTTCACTTGTGCTGCTCTGCAGGGAGGAGAGCCCAAATTAGCCGTACCGTTTCCATCCCCTTCCTCCTTTGTTAGCCTCCAGCATCTCCTCTGGAGCACATTGCAGGAGGGGAGGGACTGCGCGTGTCAGCAAGGCTTTGGTGAGCAGCGTGGAGCCGAGCCCTGCACAGCCATGCAGAGCCTTGTCATGAACTTTTTGAGGTCTTTCAATAAGCATAAGTAGCATATATTTCTTCTCTTCTCATCCTTGGGATAGATCAAACTGGAGGAATAAATAGGTTGAAATAAATTCACATCTTCTCAGATGGCAGTCTTCGGATTCAGCCTGAACTTACTTAGGGAGAAATCTGTGGGAGATCTGTACAGTAATAAAAGGCTTTTGTAAGTAATTACAGGCTTAAGGAAAGTTGTAGCATTGGATAGCGACAAGTGGTATTTATTCCATATTTTGATCAATATTGTAAATTACATACTTATTAAAAAAAATAAAACGGGCAGATACAGGGCCGCTTCTAAACCTGAGTCCCCAGGAACTTGGGGAGCACTTGGGTCTTTGGATCCACAGGTGGGTACGGAATCTGCTGATAACCCTTCTCTAAAAGAAAGTTGAAAGCGAGCAGGTCTGCAGTGGATCCACAGAAGGGTCATGCTGAGCAGTTGGCTGGTGGGTGTTAGCTGGGTGCTGTCCCCCACCCGGGGCACCAGCTGGACCAGTGCCTCCTCCTGCACTGGGGATGTGGGAGCAGCTGTGTCTCGGCTCCCCCACTCTTACAGGAGCTCAGTGAAGTCAGCCAGCAATTAACATGGCAGTTTTAAAAAGAAAAAAAAAATGCCTACATATACGCAAAGTTAGCCTTCATTTACTTAAAGTGGCTGGGAACTGCCTTTTCGGGAGAGTTTCCTGTCCGGAGATGATTCAGTGTCAGCACTTAGTTCTGTTACCCTTAGAGATGCTTTACATAAATTCCAAGCAGGTAGCTAAGACATCTGTATTGTTTAAAAAAAAAAAAAAAAAGGCTTAAATGTTGCTTTGCTGGGATGCTGGATGACGTTTGTGCTTCCCTGGTCTGGATGAGACAGGCTGTTTTGAGGGGCAGATGTGCCTTCAAGAGTAAACGTGTGCAATTTCAGTATTACCAAATAGGCTGCACATTTATGGGCAGTGTTTTGCCTTTTCATAAAAGGGGAGAAAACATTCACGGCAATAACTTTCTCTTATGTTTGGAGGAATGCTGAGACCAAAATCTGATTTAATATAATGCTTCTGTTTCTTTTAGAATTTCTTCTCACTTTTTTTAAAATTTTTAATTATGCAGATGGGTGGTGAATGGTAAAGCGTAGTGAGTGATGGAGAGAAGGGGAAAAGCACGATTCATTCAGACTTCTGCAGTTTGTTGTGATTACCAGTGCAAGTCGCATGACAGGTTTCATTCTGTGCTTGGATAAGTGCAGTACTAGCTCAAGAGCTAACATCTTAAAATATCTCATGGAAAAGCAGCACACTAAGAGGAGGTAAAAGGCAAGAAAAAGTATGGAATTTTTGGAAATGCGGAACTTCCCTCCCCCCCGCCTTGTTTTTTCCCCCATGGCCCCATAAGTGTCTTTTGTGTGAACAAGGCTGTGGTAAGACAATGATTTTAAAACTGGAAGGGACAAATCAGGTTGTGTTCTCACAGCTTTTCCAGTAAGGGTATATATATGTGGGCTCTCTGAGACAGTGGCACTCCATTCATACCATGAGAAGGAGACTTGGCTGCTCCTCTGGCAGACGAATTCTTTCCTCCCAGTGATCAATTATGGTGTGAATATACATATTCTCCATTATATGGAGATATATATATCCATTATAATGGCTTTCTGAATATTTCTGGATACTATTAAGCTAATTTAGGAAGCATTTAGTCTTTCTCTCTCTTTCTTCTTTGCAAGGAAGCAGATTTTAGGCAATGTTTTTCCCCAGGCAGTAGGAAAGTAGTATTTGCCTTTAGTGAATGAGGAGAGAACCCTTTCTGTTCATTAAATCTAACTGGAAAGTGCTCAAGGTGTCAGGTATGAAAACGGAGGCTGAGAGAAGGGAAAGGTTTTGATTTTATTCAATTGACTGTATCATTTTTCAGAATTTTTTGGAATTCAATAATTAAGGAAAAATCTAAAGAATCTATTCTCAATGCTGTTCATAGTGCAGTGGTTGCATGAGATGCACAACAGAAGACATGGTCCAGCCATAGGGAAACAAGACGGAGTACAAGGAGATGGAGGAGGGATTTGTGGCAGTGTTACAAGCAGGTGAGAGGACTAAACAGTGCATCACCTTCCCTCGGTGGAGAAGATTTTAATGGTAGAAATAGCCCCCTGTGTTGGCCCCCCCGCTTGTTCAGATTGTCTTTTTTTAGGGATGAAACCTACCCCCTTTTTCTTGGGGGGAATTTGCACTAGCTTGAGCAAAAGCAGGACCTCATCATTACGCCGGTGGTGGTTTTTTTCCTAATACACCTTCATTTCAGCTTGCCGATTCCTCTCTGCCACGCGGGCCCCCCAGGTGCTGCGGGAGGGCTGGGCTGAGGCAGGGAAGCGGGGGTCCCGGTGGGCGACAGCCTCCCCGCTGCGCTCTGCCGGTGCCAAGCGCCGCAGCGTCGGGGCGGCTTCTCTCCCCTCAGATGCGTGGCCGGCGGCAGCGCTCCCGCCCGGGCATGGCGATCCTGGGCATCTCCTCCTTCACGCCAGCCCCGGGGCTGCCGAGGCACCTTATGCAGCTTCACGGTTCGCCCTGTTCTGCTGCGCTCCAGGATGCCGACGGCCACAATCTCTGCGTTACGTGTCCCTTCGTGCGGCACCCGGGTGGGTGACCGTCCCCTCTGCTGCCCCAGCCCTGTCCCGCTGCATGGGGGGATCGTCACAGGTTTCGCCACTTGGGGAAGGGGCTTGTTTCCAGCTCCTTAGTAGAGAGGTGTGCTGCCCTGTTGCTGGCGGTGATCTCTCCTTAGTGGGGGTCTTAACTCTGCCTGGCACACGGGGCAGTGTTTTTCGGGATACTGAGGATTTCAGCTTCCCCCTGCTGTGGATGGTAATGAGACCTGCTAGTTTGAGTCATGTTCTGAATGTGGAACAGACATGGTTGGCTGAAAATCTCTTAGTTAAGTGGAGAGAATGTGAGAAGAGGGCAGGGAGGGGACGGGAACATCTCGATGTGGGTGCGTTTCTGTCAAGGAGCTGCTGAAGTAAGCTGCAGGCAGCGAGGACAGCAGTGGGATGTCTTGTCTGAACCGTCCTGCGAAAGACAGCGCTTCCCAAGGGCTGAAAATGATCTGACGAGACCCCATCTGTGCTTCCATTGCTCTCTTCCATTTAAAGATGCTCCTGGGATCAGGGCTGCGGGTACCTGGAGATCAGGACTTGGTCGTCCCCGTACAGGCTGTGCAGGGGACAGACACATCCCTGTTCCCATTCCCAGCCTCACAGGAAGGCAGAGCCATTGCAGAGGCACAGGGACACTTTGTGTTAATGACTTCTTCCACCTCTAAGCAATTGTGCTGCCGTATTAAAGAGTGAAAGTAGAGAAAAATCATCAAACGCTAGCCACGTGGTAGAAAATTAATTACACTTTGAAGAGTCTTTCTAGTGTTCTCCAATTACTAAGAGTTCATATGAACCGTGTGAGTGAGATGACCTCTCCTGAAAACTTGCAGTCAGAAACCCTGTAGACACCATCTGAAAGAAATGTGGTTTAGAGTGTGATCTGTGTTGGCACCATCTTCCTTACTGCGTCCTTGAAGACCAGTGTGAAGTGGCCCAGGAACCCTCTGCAGTTCATGATCTCTCCTGTGTAAGGCTGTCGCTAGACACAAGAGTTACACAGCTGTTGCCTTTCTGCACTCATACACAAAGCTGCAGTTTATATACCTCATGTTCTTTATTAAAAGGTCACTTTGGTCTGCAGTAAAAGTACTTAATTTTTTTTTTTTCCCCCTCTGGGAAAAAAATTGCAAAACTCTGTTTACTGTGATTTGTTGGATCAATTTTAATCAAGAATATATGGATGTCCACTGGTAGACAGGTACATTTCCTCAGGCCTCAGAAATGGTCCGGCACCATTGTGCAGTATTTATTTGGCTGAAAAGCTGTGCTGAATACTGGCATTTTATGATTCTACTATGTGAGGTGTAAGTCAGATATAGTGGGTATCCTTACATTTATTGAAGTCACAGTTTCAGAATAGCCAGTGATACTTTCCTGTTAATATTCCTATCTGTATTAAGTAATACTATGTATTCACTTATACATTCTGAGCATTAAGAGCATCCTTATTTTCCAGTTGATAGGTATTCACAGGACATTTCATAATACCAGACTTGTTCTGAGATGCTCGAATACCCCCGAGTTGGTTTTACCTGTAACAAATAGCGGTGATGGCTCTCCTGCTCTCGCTAGCAGGCACGGCACGGGGGAGCAGACGTGCCATGGCCTTTGTGTCTGCCTGAGTCTGGTCCAGAGAGAGACTCGAGGCCAGTC
This sequence comes from Haliaeetus leucocephalus, assembly GCF_000737465.1. Taxonomy (NCBI): domain Eukaryota; kingdom Metazoa; phylum Chordata; class Aves; order Accipitriformes; family Accipitridae; genus Haliaeetus; species Haliaeetus leucocephalus. Next base: position 755,766 of record NW_010973266.1, read on the forward strand.
AGCACTGCTGTAGCTCTGCATTGCTTTGGTAGGTCTTAAAGCGTGTGGGCTGGCTCATGGGTCAGTGTGCTGTAATGAGGTGGAGTAGTACCTGCCATATGGAGCAGCTCTCTGTTGCGAAGTACCCACACTCCAGGAAAAAGATGTTCTTCCACTGTCCAAGGTCTGCTTTTGTGTCCTGCAACTCACCGAGCTTTGCTCGTGGCAGCTCTGGGCATGTTCAGTAGCAGACCAGCCATCGCTAGGAGGGCGAATACCTCTGTGGTAAGGGGCTAATTTAATAATGAATAGTTTGACTAGCTCTCTTTGCAGTAATGTTGGAAAGAAGCGTCACCTACTGTGATAGAGAGCCGTTTGTGTAAGAACACCGTAGTTACCTATCTCAAACTTCAAAATGATCTTTTCCAGCTTTCTCTTGCTGGTGTAGAAAAGTGGAAAGGATTTTACATGAATTAATACATCTTGATCAGCGTGTTTCCAGCAGGAGCTGAGTACCAGTTTGATACAGTGTTTGAGTGGGAGGAAAGAAATGTGAATTTGTAAGTGAAATAAAACAGGAGAGGGGGAATAAAGTACAGGTAGGGGAATAGGGAAGATGAGAGAGGACAGTTTAACATCAGGATCTGGCTAAACGTGTATTTTAATTTTGTGTATGATTCTGTGGTCTTGTCATCTGATGATTTCACATGATGTGAATTCTGTGTTTTGAGAAATGACAGAAACACAGAATTTAGGTTTTCCAGAAAGAGAAGGCTGGTGTCTTCGTAACAGGCATGAATTTTTGCAGTCTGAAGTCATGTTCTGGGCAACACCTAATGAGACTGACCTAGAGGATTTGCAGTCAGTCCTTTAACAATAGTGTAGGAATAATTACAAGTGAGTTGCTTCTTAAAGGGATTTGGTTTTGAAGCTCTTTTTGTGCCTGCGTGGGAGATGATGGAAATGCCTCTGTACTGGCAGGAGGCACCATCTTTTGGGGAACCTGATTCACGTTTGCCACTCGCTGGAAGGCTCGCCGTTATCCAGGCAGCGAAGTCTTTAGCTGAAGCAGAAGGCAGCTGGGACACTCGAGGCCGGCGGCGGGGCAGAAGAAAGTCTGTGGTGACCTACTTCTGGGGAGATGCCAGGTGTCCCCGGTGCTCACCCCGGGCACCAGGGCTTGTGGAGCCTCTGCAGAAGTTAAAACCATGCCATTAGCAGTCTGCTAGCTGAGTGCTGCAGTGAGTAAGCACAATTTCCTTCTCAGCTGCCCAGAGCACTCGATGCGTGCGAGGGAAAGAGTGGATGTATTTTTGAGATGTGGATTTGCGGGAGCCTGGAGATCCAAAAATAGCAGCCGTGTTTTCTGAACGGAGAGGAACCTCCATTGGATGTGAGCGGGGTAGGGTCTCACCCCTCCTGGGGTCTCCAACCCCACAGGTCCCCGTCTTTGCTGCAGCGTTGGGGCTGTGGGGATGCTCGTGCCCCGCCGCCAGGAGGGAGAGCCGTGCGAAGCGAGGGAGGTGGCCTGGCTGTGGGCTGGTGGGCAGCACTGCGCTTTCTGCTGGTGAGAGTTTTCTGCTGTTCCTATCTGCCTGCTCTTTCAGAAATAGCTCTGTGGTGGGGAGGAGCAGAAGGGAACCTGACAGACCGGTTCAGAAGGTACAGGACCTCTGCAAGAGGGTTTCTCTGTGCTGGGCAGAGCTGCCAGCTGGAGCTGTTCTGTTACATTTCCAAAATGATACCCATCCACAATGTCTGAACCTTTGCTGAAGAAAAGATCAGCCAAGATTTTAAAAAATTGGAATTTTAGCAACAAAGCCTTTCCTCGCTGACCTCAAGAGAATCAGCTGCTGCCCCACTCCATGAGGACGTGCACATACGTGTGTGCGCACGCACACCCACACACACACATAGGCATTTGGGGAGGTAGACGCTATGGGGCATCCTGGCGTTGAACAGGTATCTGTGATCTCACCAAGGTCTGGGCGTCCCGTAGGATGACACTGCTGAAATGTTCAAATCAGCTGTTAGGAGGGCTCATGGGATTTACACTTCAGAATTACAGAACATGTTACTAGGACATTTTTTTTGGTCTTTCTCTTAAGTGCTATCAAAAGAGACTTTTTTTGTAGGCCATAAAATTTTTTTGGGAAAAAAAAAAAAAAACCTGTTGGCACAAGTGCTAGAAAGCAGGTCAGCTGCCAGAAGGAGAAGCAGGCATGGCTGGCTGAAGAACAGCACAAAAGTCTGCTGCTGCTCTTCTTACCCCCTGCACAAGAAGCAAGGAGCTGGATCCGCGGCCGGGATCCAGCGGACTCTGTACAGCTGCTGGAGCGGTCCCTGCACGCTCCGCTGCCTGTGCCGAAGCTCTCATCACCGGGAGAGGGGTCCCTCCTCTTCTCCTGCACATCCATCTGCTCTCGCCCTCTGTTCAGCAGCACTGCTCAACCCGCGCAGGCGTCCCCGCGGGCTCCTCGAGCTACGCAGCTGCCGTAGGAGCCTCCTCGCCTGTGCCGTTCGCTCGGGATTCATTGCTGGGCTTTGTCCTGGTGGTGCGTCAGTCCGTGCATGTCCACCTGCACCGTGTGCAGCAAAGCTCGTTGCAAACAGAGCTGCGGGTTTCCTGCTAGAAAACGTGTTTCTGGTTGTGCCCGTGTTACCGTTGTGCTGCAGCGATGGGCCTTAACACAACACCGCTCCCTGTGTGCGTGCAGCACTTCTTCTGTAAATGGGGGGCCCTCTCCCCCAGAACTGCCCCGGCGGCAGCTTTCATTAGGCTTGCGGTTGTTTATACAAGTGTGGAAAATGGCACTTTCACTCAGGACTAGGTGACTGGTCCTTGTATGGCTCTTTACCAAGCCTCTCCGAGTGGATGATGGTAGTTTAAAAATGTTACTCTGTTCAAAGAAAAACACTGAAACTTGGGCTTTTCTGATACTAGCAATTCTCTTCCAGTTTCTTTTTTGCTCTGACAAGTCAGATACTACTGAGCAGACTGAACAAAGATGTTATTAAATTAGTTGATGCGATTCAAGAAAAAGTTATAGACGAGCATTTGTAATGTATTGCTGAATGTTGTCACTCTTTTTGGAAATGACAGAAGGAAACCCTGAGTTTGGATTCATATCTTTAATCAGTAATATCTTGGTACAAATTTAATGGTTTGAAGTACTTCTTTTTGCAGACTCTTAAAACAGGTCAGCAGTTTCTCAGAAAGCAGGATTTCCTAACATTGTTCTCAAATGTGCATTTTTAGTACCATAATCGTGCAGCCCAATGTTGTAACAAATAACTTCATTGGCTCTTGAGAATATGCAAATTCTGCCTAGCTTTTCTTGGTGGCTTCTGTCTTGCAGATGTTTGTTCACATGAGCTGTAGTTCCTTGGTCAGGCAGGCCCATCACTTTCTGGAGAAGTTTCTGGTGAGCGTTCAGGAGTAAAGCTGGCTCTGCAGCTCCTGCCCGCAGGCAGCACGGCCGGCGCGTGCGTGCCGTCTGCTCATCTGCTGTCCGGCATGCCTTGGTGAGACCACGCTGTCAATGCATCAGCAGCGTGACCGTGCAGACCTGCACAGGGTGCTCGAGGCACATCCCAGCCCTGCCTGCTCTGGAGAGCAGCTGCTGGTGGCACTCCTGCACCTGCTGGGTGGGCAGAAGAGCCCACATAAGGTCTAGGAAGAGCCCATGGAAACACCGCATGGAGCATTAACATCAGTATAAAGATGAGCAGCGCTTTTCTGGTTGGGGGTCTTAAGCAGTTGGTACAGGAGCATGCTGAGACATGGTGGAGCAATTGCATAGGGGCGTGGTGGAAGCAGGAGCTGGTCAGTCATTTCAGTCTCTGTTTCCTTAAACCCAGAGGCCACATCCAGTGACTTCATCGGTGTGGCGATTCCCGCTGTACTTCCCCATTAGCTTTCTGTGGTGGTGACCACAGAATCACAGACTGGTTGACGTTGGAAGGGACCTACAGAGGTCATCTGGTCCAACCCCCTGATCAAGCAAGGTCACCTAGAGCCAGCTGCCCAGCACATGTCCAGATGGCTTTTGAATATCCCCACGGATGGAGACTCCACCTCCCAGGCAACCTGTGATGTCTGTGGGAAACCTCTCTGAACTGGTTCAGGAAACTGATCTGGCTTAAAAATACCTGCCTGCAAAGAAGTAGAGGGAAGCAAGCAGGTAGCAACTCGACACCCACAGTGCTGCTGAAAAAAGGGTAGATGGGACCACAGCCTCCAGAGTAAAGCATGGTCCAGCCTTTCCCCCCTGTCCCCTCTCCCACCTCGAGGGCACAGACAGGAGCGGGACAGAAGTTTCATCCCTGTAATCCCAACTCTGTGCCAGGAAAGTCACAAACTGGAGTTTTCCCTTCCACATGTCAGTGCATGGACTGGCGTAACGGACCTTCCTCTGGGTCAGTAGCCCGACAGCACTATCTAGGAGAAGACGATTAAGTCCTCCTGCCTTCCTGATGGGCAGTTCCCCAGCTGTGACCAGGAGCCAGCGTGGCTGCTGGCCACCCTGTGTGTGAGGCTGCTGGTAGATGCCGTGGATGGATGGCCCTGGGGAGATCACAGACAAATGGCTGAGATGCTCAGGCATGCCTTGGCAAGGTGCTGGCCTGATGCTCTTCCTTGGCTCGCTTCTGTTCCCTTGGCTTACATTGGAAAGCTTGTACCATAGCATGGCCAGCTAACATGCACCAAAACTTACCATCTTGGGTTTAAACAGCGTGGTAAGATACAGTACGATTAGGTTAATGATAGATCAGCTAACATCTAACCTGTATGAGCATGTGCCCTTCTGATGTTCAATACCAAGTCACGGATGGAGGAATTTATTTTGTTTATTGCTTGTATTTTTAAATTAAGCTTTTATTTTATTTAGCCTTTAGCATAATCCATTTCAAAGTATCTAAGCGAGGTTTCAGTTTGGTTCCTGGTTTGATCCTCTTGAAACTGGAGTCAGTGGTGTGAAACACTTTGAAAGCCCAGGAAATGGAGTGTTCAGTATTTATCTTTTGAGATATTTTCATTTTTCCCAGCAAACATTATTGGGTTGTTGTAGATTCACAGGAGCAAGTTGTCTGCACAGAATCTGTGCTGCACAGTATGGCTTCTAGAACATTTTGTTTTCAGTTTAGACAACACTGAAAAAGTTGAGCTCAGCCCTACAGGAGTCCTAATTAGCTCCATCAGCGTATGTGCACCAAAATCATTAAACGTGTGTTGTTGGGTTTAGCTAAGGAAGAAGGAATATCAAGTGCCACCTGACTGCACATAATTAAGTTTAAAGCATGAAGAGTTAATCCTGCTGTGTATTAGAATTTGTGCTATTTCAGTGTGAACTCTGTATTTCTCAATATACGAGTATTAAAAGTTAGTAGGAATTAGTGTAAGCTGTTTGCTATTGAGCTGAACAATTGGTTTGAATTGAATGCTGGAATAAGATTGTGAGCAATACTATTATTAGCACTTGTTTTCCTGAGTTGGTAATGATCGCTTCGACCTGCTATGGGAACAAAACGATGCGGTAATTAATCCACTGCATATGGCAGGGCAGGTTTTATTCCGTGATCAGCATCTCTCTTACTTGGTGTGAATCACAAACAAATAGGATCTCATTGCAAAGTGTTATGCCTGAAGGACCTGGTTTTGCCGTGGATTCTCTGCCAGTCTTGCGTCTGTGGACCCTGCTGAAAGCAGCCAATGTTAACTTGTGTGAGTCTGGCTTAGGGCAGATCCCTGGTGCTTAACAAAATTGAACACATGGCTTGTGCTTTTTGATGCAGTGAGATGGGCACCTTCCAGAGCTTTACCAGGAAAATCATTGTGTCATTAAAGTAAGTCGGAAAGCCTCCTGTTGATTCTGCCAAGCCAAAATATCCCCAAGCTCTGCCACTGCCAATGTGAATAGAGTTGAATTTGGACCATAGCATTCCCAAACAACGGTTCATGGACCTCTTCTCATTATTTCTGCTCTTTATCCATCTGGGAGCTGCAAGCACTGACCTGCAAGCAGCAAGCTGCCCAGTCCATGTATAATTCTACTCCGACATCTTTGCACAGTTTCTGTTGAGAATAAGACCCCACTGTGCTAGCTCCTGTGTGGGACATGCACTGCAAGGCATGCTTTGCACTGCAGAATAGGCTTTTCAACAAGCAACACAAAGAGAGAGTCAGTTCAATTCACTTTGGATCAGAGACGGAGCCAGGAATAGAGCACAGGGCTGGTGGCTGTCCGTGTCCTTAGTAACATCTGCATGGTGCTGGGGGCCCCCTCCAGCCTTCTTTGCACCTGCCAAAGTAGGTTTCCTTTACTCCTCTGACTGCATGCTGGGCTTAGATCTTGATTTTGCTCTTTATCATCAATTCCAGTGATGGTATGTTAAAGATTTCTTGCTTTGTAATTTGGGTTCATGTGCCGTTTGTTTCCTCTTAGTTGAATCCCGTTTCCCGGAGGCTGGAGATACCAGTATGATTTCCATGTAATCAAATGCTGGCAAGTGCCACCTCCGCCTGTGCAAGCATAGCAGAAACAGAAAGCTTGAACAGGGCCCTTGTTCTGTGGTTCCCAGCAAGGAAAGATTTATGTGGACCCAATAGGCAGCAGCCTGGGCATATTATGGCTAACAGCTTGCTGAGGAACAGTCCTTAGAAAGTTGCATTTAATTTAGAAATGTGTAAAAACAGAAAATTAAATGTACCAGCAAAAAAGGGGTTTTTTTTGGTTTTGTTTTTTTTTTTTTAAAAACCATCGTGTTAAAATCTGCGTATTTTGGTGGTATGTAGGTAAAGAAGAAGAAAAGGAAGAAAACTGCAACCCCCTCCAGCGCAGATGAAAAAACATCATGGCCAAGGGTGGTAATGGTTAGGCTCCAGGCAGGAGGGAGTTTTCTCAAGCTAAGGTAGCGGCTTTGGAAAACTCGGGTCATACCCTTTGTAGTTATCATTAAAGCTTTGCTCACTGTTTGTGGGAATACCAGCAAAAGTTGGTCTATCAATTTAGTTGCTGGGTGCAGTTTATTAAAAATGTAAAGTCAGGGCACGTTGTGAAGACTGTGGGTTTAGCGTGATGGAGCAGCATGAAAAATGCAGACAGTTTAAATTTGGCCCATCCTCACGTGGAGCAGAGCTTAAAAATGGAAACTGGGGGGGGTGGTGTGAGAAGCACATGAAGTGTATGTTAATTCTTCTATGGGATGAGGATGACCTATTTCTGTAAGTCATTCTCGATTGCTAACTCTAGGCAATGAAAATGTATTTTCTGAACGGTGAATAATTTAGCAACTTTAAAGTGATTAACATAGAGAAGAAGCTATGACATGAAAGGTAGCATGCTTTTGGAGCAAAATACGTTCCTGTGCAGGAGGGCAGCACGGATCCTTTGCATCCTTTAAATTCTGTGAATTCGCTCAAAGAAGGTTCCTGTTGAAAGAAGAGATGAGATTTGGTCTTGTGCTCATCCTCAGTATAAAGGTGAATTAAAGACCTGAGGATCTGAAGCAGTTTGTAGTATCAGACTCTCAAAGGTGGCTTTGTCACTGTTCAACTTTTGTTTAAATTGTGGATTGAAATGACTTAAGAATTAACTTCTCATTTCATGGTTTCCCTTCTACAGTCAGAACCACAGGGTGAGCTAAATTCATGACAATAAGCAGACTTTATTTCTGATATAAAACATACATTTATTACACTGCAAGTTTGGGTCACTAAATGAAATTATTACTGTGGCATAAATGTGAAAAGAAATCTATCCTTGTTTTATTAGACAGGACTGAAAAATGGTTAATGCTTTAAAAACTGTGCCAGAAAGCCACAGCTCATCCTGCTCTTAATCCATTTAATGTATGTTTTATTGGCATATGCAGTGCAAAGCTTTAACTGCACTCATGCAACACTGAGCGTAACAGTTCAGTGCAGACTAAGGGGCCTGCACCGCTGTCTTTGATTGCCGTGCTTTCTAGAAATTTCAAATAAGGCAATTAAGTTTTGTTGACAGAATTGCTTCCCCATAGAGCAGTAAAAACTGGCATTAATTATTTTCCTAGTTGTCTTTATAAGAGAACCCCAGAAAAGCTTCCTGCTATATATACCCAGGAGTAAGGTGAAACACACTAGCTTGCAGGTCCCTGTGATAATTTCTGTCCATGCACCATGAGCTGTGCGATGTTGGTCTTCCCCCTTCTCTCTTGGAGCCTCATCCATCCCAGGTGATGCTAGAGTTGCTGCCAAGCAAAAAAATAAATGAGAATATTGCTGTTGAAGAGGTTGCCATAAGAACAACTGGTTCTGGTCCTTCTGGTTGGTAGCACCTCTCGGATGTCAGCACAAAAAAGGCGTTGGTGGTGTCCTCAGGACAGAAATCACAGAAATGCCTGCTCTTTGGCAGGTCTTAAGAGACATCCTCCTTCCACTTAAATACGGTTTTGCATAAGCTTAGCTGCAAACCCTACTGGCGTGCCCATGTTTTCAGAATTCATCAAGCATCGCTGGATGGGCTTAAATATTTTACAGTTCAGATACAGCTCGAGGGTGCAGTGCAGGTTTTCTTCACAAGGGTGGAGGCTGAGGAATGCTGCAATATCCATATTTTATGAGGTGGCAGGTCTGATGAGGAAGGTTGTAATGAAGTAGCAAGCCACCGTGCCGATTCAACATCTGCAGCGGGTGACAGGTTCTGTGGAGGGTGGCCAAGCCTGCTGCACTGCTGCTATGGAGAGCCGGCCCTTCTCTGCCTGGCTCAGCACCCCAGCCCTTTTGGGGAGGGGAAAACCTGAGGACTTGAGCATTTTTCATTTCCACGTGTTACGTGTTCCCGGTGTTATGGCTAATATTAAAATACAAAGATGTCGTTGCATTACAAAACTTGGATTAGCGTATTTTTAATTCTTAGTTTCCTTTCTCTAATAATCATAATGAGGACTCTGTACCCGAGAGATAAGTTCAGCTCAATTGCCGCGCGTGCGATGCTTTGTGTGGAGTGCTGGGGCTAGGATCTTGGGGCTGCCGTGCGTGCCTGCTGCAGCCAGCAGCGTGCCCAGGAGCGGGGAGCCCCGGCTCACAGCCCCAGCCCCCAGGCTTTTAATTATCTGGTGGTGGTGGCCAGTCTGAGAGCAGAGAGATGGTGTCCCGGGCAGCAGTGTCCTGACATGCTGGTATAAAATTTAAGATGGGTGGCTGGTGTGGCTGCTGGGCTAAGGTGACTTTTAGAAGAAAATTGGATTTCTCTGAACGGGCTGCGGTAACATAAAAACTCTCTTGCTGGCTCTGTAGAAAGCAGTTATCTGGAGTTATGTTTAAGGACATGAAATGATGAACTGGGTTCCCATGAGGCTAGGCATGCAGCCCCATAAAGGGGAAAAAAAATCCTGCATCAAAGGAATTCCAAATTAAATTACTTTCTCAGACTTTTAAAAGATCCATCTCTTTCATATATTTTTTAATTTAATTTTGCAGATGGTTCTTGAACTTTTACCTCCCCAATTTTATTACAAACTTTCAAAATGTTTCCTTCTTTTCTACTTCCTCATGCTATCTGCTTCATCAAAAGAGTCCCTTGTGGACATCTGGTTCATCTGTAGTAGCTGCCTTCTCATAAAACTCCGAGGATTTGAGCTGGCTTACTATAGAAGTAATAAGTTTCTTCCTGGAAACAGTGTATTTCTTTACTGGCTGGATTTTATTCGTGATTACTACAGGTTTCTGCATCCTCCTATGAAAATTCCTTAATTGTATTTAAACTAGCATTGCTCAGCAAACCTTACCACTGCAGAGCCAAAACATACAGTATGTACATAAAACATTAACATTTTTCCCATGGATGGAAGTGAACTGAGGCTGACAAACCCCAAACTTTTCTGTTGTGCTGAGCAAAATAGATCATCAGCTTTCAGTTTGAAATGGAAATGGCAAAGATACCCCAAACTTTGTTTTCAGCCTAGTTTTTGAGAAAACTTGAAACATTTAAGTTTGGTGGGTTTTTTTATGAGAGTGTTTTCTATCAAAACCAGTTTCGACAGTTGTAAAAAAACCCCAGTGTTTTTATGAGAGTGTTTTCTATCAAAACCAGTTTCCAGTTGTGTCCTGGAGAGTCACAGCGAATCCGCTTGGCAAGGGTGGTCGCTGAAGCTGGCTGCTCTGGCGCTCGGAGGGGTTGCAGCCCGGCGTGCCGGGACGGGCGCGTGCTGAGCAGGGCTGGAGCTGTGTGAGGAGTGGAGAGAAGGGGGCTGGAGCTTCAGCAGCATTTCGGAGTAAAATACCCATTTGGGGTATTTTACCTGAAATCCACGTTTTTCAGCAGAGAAAGTAAAACTTCATTTTGGGTCAAACATTTCATTTCATGTAATTATTTATTCTTTTTTATCTTTTAAAATTAAAATGCAAAGGAGGTCTTAGGTACAGAAAAGTACTGTCAAGGTCAGTTTTGAAAACATGCCAGAAGAGAGACTTTCCCATCTCCCTACACACTGTAAAAAAAATGAAGTTAAATGGAGGGAATGAATTCAGTGTTTTGGTATAGCCAGCTTTACAATTTTTGTTGCAATAAATTTGTCTAAAACTGTTTAGCTTCACTAAGGTGCTTTCTGTTCACTTCAGGGTTTTTAGCAGTCATAGCCTAGCCCTGAACACAATACAATCTAAATATTTTATAAGGCACCAAAAGTCATCCATTTATCATTTATAACATATGTTGCAAAAACATTAAGTAACGTTTAGCAGATGTTTATTGCTAATGTTATGCTACTATAAACGTGCTATAAAGACTTTTTTTTTTATGGTAAATCAATTTTAGTTACTTCAAATAAAATTTTCTAAGCCATAGAAGTGGGGGAAAACAGCAACAAAACAACTAACGGCTAGAGTACACATCCAATCTGTCAGCTTGATAAAAGATGGAAGCTGAATTTGGTATTAATTAGATTTATTTTCTAATGTAAAATGCCATGCCTTCAAGGAAGGAACATCGTAGTACATTTTAATGGTAATTTTCACCATCTGGGTAAAACGTTTACCTGCTTGGCCCATTTGAAACTGGTTGTCTGGTTTTGGATTCCTAGAGAAGAGGACCGACACTGAAAAGCAGGACACCTTGCCTGAGCTTTCTGCCTGCGCCGCTGGCACCTCACCCATCCCCGGGGCCCCCCGCCCCCCCCCCCCCCTCGCGCCCCCCCCCCCCCCACTCCCCACTTTCCTTCTGGCGCCTTTAACCTGGGCTCCGCTGTCTCGTTCTCTCCCCGGCATGCCGTGCGGGGAAGCCCTGGGGCTGGGATGGCGGTGGGGGGAAGGAGAGCGTGGTCCATGGGCGCTCCTCGGGGACGAAGCTGGCGCTGCCTGCAGCGTGGTCTGTTGGCGTAGGCAACCCCCCGGTGCTGTGCGGGGCTGCTGCGGCGGTGCCCTGGGCTTCCTTCAGAGCAGCGTCTCCTCCTCCAGCGCCGGCTTATTTTGCAAGTCAGTGGTGCCCCTAGACGTGGCCCTGCCCGTGTTCAGTGGTAAGGTCACGCTCCGTTCTCAGTTAAACAGAAGAAGGGGGAAAGATGAACTGTGAGGAATCTTTCTGTCTACTGCCTGATCGGTCCTTTCATGTGCACAAATGTATATGTGGGGGGGGTGTTTATATGTATATACACACTTTTATAGAAGACTTCTCTGCAAGCATTTTACGTTGAAAATACAAAGCCCATCAGTTAATGCGAGCGAGCATGGCAGTGGTTGCGCCGTTCTCAAGGCGTGAGATCCCTGCTCTGATCTGGACTACAACCGAAAAGCACGGTGTCCTTTATTTCTACCAACGGAGTGGATGTCCCCAACTCCTGGCGTGTGAAAGCCCACCGGGTAAGCCCAGCTTGGCGGCTAGCCCGGGCTCGGGAGGAAGGCTGGCAGTGGGCGGTCCGGTGGGGAGCTGGCCTTGAGAAACGAAGAAGTGACTGGGGGGAGGTTGGTTCCCTCTTTTTTTCCCTGTGCTACTGGGAAAGTCAAACTTTGTAATTATGATGGAACTGTCCCAGAATTAAATGGCTGAAATGATCTTCCTGATCCTCGTGTTCTATTCTGGGATAAAGAGCAGGGACAGATGAAGAAAAATAATTACTAGTGCTGCGGCAGGATAAGTGGTGATTATCCTGTAAAGCCAGCCGGGCAGCCGCGTGCCTCAGCTGGCAGAGGTGGTGAAGGAAGAAGTGCTGCAGAGCCGGAGCTTGGCCTTCTTTGGTCCAGTCCTCCTCCCGTTTTTCCTCTTTCACCACCAGCGTGACTTCTGTTTATTTCCATGGCGTGTGGCAGTGCTGGTGGGGGGGCCCCAGCGGGACGCCTCTGCACGGGGTCCTGTCCCTGCAAGTCCTGTTTGCTCCATCCTGCGTACCCCCAGAGCAAGTTGGGGGATGTCACAGACAAGCTTACCTTTGTAAGCACTGGGGGGTGCGATCTCAGGCACTTTAGGCTAAGCTTAAATTATTTGGCATGGAAAATTAGCTCAGGGCCTTTTGCTGTGCCCGTGAAGCTTTCCCTGCCGGTATGTGGAGAGGTGGAGCTGGGGGTCAGGCTGGCCCAGGAGCCTGTGCTGGTGTGGAGATGGGGAGTGCTGGGGAGGTGGCGGAGGATACCCTGCTGCTCGTATCTGGAGGGGCAGTGCTTGGATCATCACAGCCTCATGGATTTAATGTCATATTTAGCACTCAATTATATACTGTTCCTGAAGAGTTTGGTATCAGCTTTACTCTTCCTCTACCCAAGGTTGCTTTTTTCCCCATTTTTTTTTTCTATTGATAGTTGAAAATACTAATAGAGTATATGAAATTTGGAAAACTCTTGGCTTGCCTTCACTATATAATCAGCAAAGCTAATCTAGACTATCAGTAATGCTCAAATACCTACCAGAGCTGTCAGCTCTCTGCTTCTAGGGCCAGGCAGCGAGGAGTCCCTCAGAGAGGTCCCTCCTCACTCTTTCTCACAGGAGGAATATTTCGCCTGGCAGGTGGGAGAGGCACTGGGGTTGCTGCTGTGAGGGCAGAGACTTGTATTCTCTGCCACATCAGCCTTTCCTTGCAGGGCCCTCCTGCATCAAAACCTGCACCTCAGCCTTAGCTTCTGAAATGCCTGTCTGCCCCAGGAAACAGGTCTCGGGTTTGTTACAGCAACACATCCAAGGAACTGGGATAAAAACGGTGTGTTCCTGTCATTCCTGGTAGGGCTTTAATTAGCAGTCCTTTCAGTCCAGATAAGATGATACTGTGATCAAACGGCTTCAGCTCTGCTCTACTTCAGACTCGGTGCACTGAGGAGTTTGATTATTTGCCAGGGAGATTTTATTCCAGTTGCATATAAAGTTTTCCATTACAAATTTAACGTGATGGTTCTGCCCCCAAAAGCGTGCAGTTGCTGTTCATGGGAACAGATGAACTTGTGTCCGCAGCGGAGTCCAGCTGCTTGTGTTCCGCACGGTGGGTCCTCGAGCTTCTCTGCGGGCAGAGCCTCCCGGTGCAGGACGGTTTGCTTTCAGTGGATGTCTCTGCACCTGCCAGCATGGCACCTGCCTCCTCCGGTCATCCGAGCGGCCGTGGGAAGGGAACATGACGGTCCGTGAGCTTTGGCCTCGGCGGAGCTGCGTGGCCACCTCCCGCAGAGACCCCGCGCCAGGCTGTCGGCGCCCACCCCAGCCTTGCCGGTGTTCGGTGGCCGAGGTTCCCAGGCTCGGGAGCCGTGAGCTGCTCTGTCTGCCAGGGGCTGACGAACAACGAGCCTTGGCTTCGCTGCCAAGTAATGAAACCTTCGCCTCAGCCGGCAGCCTCCCCGCGCTGCCGAGCAGATCGCTTGGGAGCGCGGTGGGAAGGCCTCGGGGGCTGGGGAGCAGGGACCCCGCTGGGGACCAGCAGACCCCCGGGGATGAGGGAGCGAGCTGCTGCCAGCCCGGAGCCTCCCGCTCCCACTCCACCCCACGCGGGGACGGCTCCACGGGCGGCGAGCCCGGGTCTCTGCCTGAAGCGTTTACGTGGGTAGTGGGGTGAATCCCTATGTAACGTTTGCTTTTTCAACACTACCACTCCGTAATTTGCTTGGAAGCTGATTAGCAAGCAGTACCACCATAAAATGGATGATTTACCAGAGAGTTTTGCCGACAGGCAGTACCCTTCTAGAAATACTATCCGGACATGTGGGAGCAGGTAGAAATAAAACCGTCTTCAGTATTGGCCTCAGGGCATCAGTTACTCGTTTCAGGTGGTCCGGGGAGCTCTGGTGAGCATTATGTGCGGGCTGCCCTCCCTCCTGCAGCCAGCGTCTGAAAACACGTCTCACCCTGGAGCTAAGGGAGGCTAATTGCTGTGAAAGCTGTGCAGCGTATATAAATAGCCTTATTTGCCCATCAGCCTGTGTATGTAAAGCACATGCTTGTCTCCTGTGCTTTTGGCTAAGACCACCGTGAACTCATTTAGTGCTCACTAACCTGCACCAATGGAGAGCTGGGCTGTGTGGTTAATGAATAACCCGTTTGCCTCCCTGGGTTGTTATTGTGAAGTAACATAGTTTTTTCTAACAGAAATAGCATTTGTAAAGCATACCGAACCCAAGGGACAAGGTGCTGTGTTTTTCTCCGCAATCTGTAGTCCCTCCTGAGCTTGTTGACGGAGAAGCAGATAGATGTAATGCGCTTGCACTCGTTTGGAAGGGTTCCTGGCCAATGCAAGCAGTATTTTTGCACTAATTAGGAATGGTTTCTGGCCAATGCAAACATTTTTGTACCCAATACCAACAACCCCGTCTTCCTAAAATGAGTTTGCAGTTGCTTTGCATGGTACATTTGATTCCTTATGGAGTAGCAGAGATTCATTTTTAATTATACAATAACTCACTGTTTTTACACAACTTCAGAGTTACTTCCTAATAGCATGTTTGAATCTTTAGTTTCTAAAGGGGTTCATTTATAGCACTGGGCTTGTATTATACCTTTAATTTCTTTCATTATCTACCAGCATTCCCTGAATTCCTGGGTAGTTAATGCTCACTTGAGTTTCCTGTCAGTCATATTATTCTGTATTTCCATTTTTCTCACCCATGTAATCTTCTCAGTTGATATGAATAGGCAAAACAGATCAGCGTGAGATGTTGGAGACCGAGCATATTTGCTCGTGCTTTTTCCAGTGATAGAAGGGAAAGCAGTGGTTTCGTGTGCCGCATGGAGCCTTGCAGTTGGAGAAAAATGGATGCCTTGCATTCAAGGGTTTCAGGTTTGGGGAGGACTGCTGATACCGTTCCCCATTGCCCTTTGCTCCCTCTCTCTGTCAAATACCTCTGCTTTCTCCCACAAGTCACTTTACCTCATCTCTAATCAAAAATCTCACTTTTGATCTCCCCAGTCTTCCCAATCTTCCCAATTCACTCAGGCTGATCCTCCAGTTTGAAAGCTTTTCATACCTCCCAGTCCTCCCAGTCCCTCCGGTTGTCCTGCCTCTCTCTCTCCCCTGCTGTTTTTAGCAGGCTTACCACTTCTTTGGAAGTTTTCTGAGGTTTCCCTTTACAGTGATGCCTACACTTCGCTTACAGGCTCTCTGCAGTACTTCCCTGGGCTGCCCGATCCCCTTGCTCAGGCCCTCCCCATCACTCTGAAAGCTGCTCCTAATCCCGACATCTGTTAATCCTGCTGTCATTCCTTTTTGTCGTCCTCTTGACTTTCACGACCATTTTCCCCCGTTGCAGCAGCCCTGTGTCCCATGTTCCCCGCAGGCTGTCCCCCTCCCGGCACAGCCTGGCTGGCTGCCCTCTCCGTCCATCCACTGCCTCGTGGTTTGCAGAATCGGCCTTTCCTCTCTGGCTGGAGTCAATGTGTGCGATGACTTCTAAGTCTAAGCTGTAACTCTCTTTTCTGTGAGATGAAACTCTTGGCATTTTGTGGCAGCACACTTGTGGTTACTGTGGCCACGTATTAATGTTTCTACATCAATTACCGTGATGCTTTCTTCCAAAGCTAGATTGCAGTAATATAATAGGTAGACAAATGCTATTAATTATGCCAACATATAGAAGTACAGTGATAGAAAGAGAAAGTTGATCATGTCATACTAGCTCTACAAATTTGCTGTTACAAGATTCAAAAAATAAGTTCTTAGGTCTTTAGTGGTGTAGACAGTCATTCTTGGAGTTAAAACTTCCGTGGTTTTATTGATGAAGCTGGAAAACATGCAGATAAATAGTGAAAGGTTGTCTCGATCCTGAAAACATGATTTTTAATTTTCTGTTTTCCCCAGATTTCAGAATATTGGATGCCAGGTTCGCTAACTGCATCCACTGTTTTCCTACTATTGGACATTAATACCAGGTCCTGATGTTGAACCCTCACTGGCTGCCCCCTGTGTATCTGAAGTTTTATGGTAATTTTATCTTGCCATACTTCTAAATATCTTGTAAATGAATGCAGAATAAAGAGCAACAGTTATAATTTTAAGATAGTAAAGGCAAAAGCCTCATTTTTTTTTTTCATCTTACATTGAGGTATACTCATCCTTCTGTATAAAGAATTTTTGCAGAGAAACATATTCTTCATTCTCTTTATTTCATTGGAAAATAGAAGCTGTGCATCCAGTCTGCTTTATCACACAGTACATTTTGTGACTACAGTGAAATCTTAATTATAGAGATGTCAGTGCAGCACCTGGCACTCTCTTGTGAAGTGGGCTGGACTGGGCTGCGTGAGGTTTTGTGAGGTCCAACAGGCGCGTGAAACCCTGCCATCCTGCTTTTCAGGCGTTACTGGAGATGGAGAACAAAAACATGCCAAACTAAGCAAATCCAGGTCACGGTATTTATCTGTACTTGTGATTCATGGTTTGTCACTTGATGCCAGGGCGAGTCAGGAAGAGGCATGTCTCTTTCATGGCAAATACCAACATCTTATGTCCAGCAGTTCCACTTACCCGCGAAGGTGCTATATTGATAACAAGCTGTTAGAGGAGTCAATAGGAATAATTAGCATAGTTTTTTCACAAGGAGCTAACAAAATACCCATTGGGCCATTTCAGCACAACAGATGGCATTGGGTTGCGGTGTGACCAACAAGTCAGGGTCCTTGTGCCGTGGTGCCGTGCTCCCTTGCATTTGTACACTGCAGACGGTTTTCAGGTCCCTCTCCCCCTTTCGCGGGTTCCTCTGGTCCAACCTCAAGCCAGAACCATTTCGGTACTTACAGATTGTGACTGTCAAAACTGTGCCGTGCTAAAGTCACAGTAGTGGGGGAGTATGGTCCTGTGAATAGGCAACAGCTGTCATCTCCTGCTCGCTGGGAGCGTGTGTCATGAAATCCTCCACTGGCGTCTATGACTCAGGCTCGTACCAGTCACCCCCAAAATAATCAGCTCTTCTAGTTGTGGGTGAAAGACAGCTTTCTCTTGTCAGCTCACAGAAAGTGGAATCTCTGGAGCAAACGTAATTGTTCCAGGCAGGTTCAGGATTTCTATTTTAGGGATAATCACATATTCTGTAGTGATATGTTGTCATTTTTAGAAATCCAGTGTGTTGTGCACAAAAAGCAACATGCTGCTACTATGATTTTCTTCCTCAAATGTTGAGATTTGCTTTTTCTTTAACTGGATTTCTTACTAATTCCTGAAGAAAATAATGAAACTGACAAAACCAGTCAGTGCCTGTTCATCTACCATTATCTGAACTTCTAATCAGCAGGACTGTGTATTTAATCTATTAAAAGTGACATCTTTGCTGATAGGTTCAAGTGCCTGGTGAATATTCATATCTAGATTTGTTTCTTGACTGCTGACTAGAGCACGCTTTGTGGATCAGTTGTAGTCATGGATACATGGAAATGGCACTTTTGGGTTTGTTTTCTCAGCAGCAATGCTTTTTTACACACTATTCCAAACATTATAATAAAGAATTGTCAAAAACTGCCCTCCTGGAGTGATCTCAGATCATGAGCACTTGCACATGGTTTAATTACCAAGAAAATGCTGTGCTTTAAAGGTGCTCACTGTAGCTTTTTGAGTATTACTTAGTGACAGAAGTTCAATTAATGGATTTGCTTGCACCTGAAAAAAATCAGATGTTGCCCCAAATGCTTCAGCATTGTATGTGCTAATGTTTTGGATTTCAGAAAGAATATTTATGAACAAGATGTAGCTGCGGTTACACATTGCTCACTACAGTCTCTCTAATAGAGGTGGTAGGAAAAATGCTGCCTGTGGCGGCAGATTGCTCCTTCCAGTGCTGGGTTTTGTCAGCTGGGAGGGAGCAGGTGACTGGTTTGCAGCTCCTGCAGTGTCTCGGATGAACCGGCCGCTGGCTCCAGGCATTACCCGTGTCCTTGCCAATGTCTCATGGCTTCTCAGCCCAAGACCCGTCAAGTCTTGCTGGAAGAAAGCTGTTCACCCATGGAGAAGGGGAGCGATAAGGAGATGACACACCACTCGTGTAACTGAGGTGTGGGAGGCTGTCAGAAGGACGGAGCAGCACTGTTTTTCCCACGTGGTCTTTCATGGAGTCTTCTGGCGCATCCTGGGGTAGGAGACAGTGCATCTGCCCTTCATTGTCGCTTATGGAGTGGACTGGGAGTGCGGGGAGGTACGTGGTAGGAGCTGGCCCACACTCTGTTTTCAATTTCATATGGCAAATTTTCCGAGTTCTCCTGCAGAAAATGTCCCACAAAAGCGACAACAACAATATTTTGGATATAAGCCTAGCACAAAAGGGTAATAGGAACTCCATGGGCATGCGTGGGCTTTTGATTCATCCTCAGAGATGACAGATGTGCATTTATTTAAGATCTGGGAGTGGGACTTGGAATATTTATAGTGAATTCTTTGCTCCCACTCTTCCTGTGTGATTTTTGGTCTCCGCTGTCAGTCAAACACAGGTTCAGTGCTCTTTGCTGACCATTTTGTGCGTCATTCACACTGCAAATCCCCAAGCCCATGCCAAGTGTTGCTCTTTGTCCAACCTTTGAGCTTTCTGGGGAGGAAATGCTGAGGGTCCCATTGCATGGTCAAGGTCTCATGGTAGAAAAGTCAAGGGCTGACGGGTGGAACTGAGCAGGGTGCAGCTCAGTCCACCAGCGAGCTCCTGCTACACGTCTGCACACTTTGAGAGCACACTGGGCTTAGAATAGGATAGCATAGTTCAGTTGGAAGGGACCTGCAATGATCATCTAGTCCAACTGCCTGATCACTTTAGAGGTGACCAAAAGTTAAAGCATGTGCTTGTGCAGCGGCCAGCACTGTTGTGCAGAGGGTGTGCGCACCACGGGCCTCGTTTGCAGCCGTGCAGCTTACTGAGCTGTGAGAACATTAAGGAACTGAGGTATAAAGAGGCAATTTGTAAAATGTGTCCTTTACATTGGCTTTTGTGACTTTATTTATTTGCTTGTCTGTGAGGCACTCTAACTATATGGCAATGGGGATTATCTGATTATTGGTATAAATAGACCTATCTTTTTTATTTATTTAAGACTAATATCAGATTAGATCACAGCAATAGTTTAGTAAAAATAATTTTGTTTGCAGTGGCTGCTGATCAAGGCAGTAGATGAAGTGTTATAGCTGCACTGTCCTTTCTTGTCATTACTCCTCACCGTGGCTCTGGAAAAAATAACAGATCTGGTACAAATGGGTTTGCACGTGAAGAGAGTGGAAGTCAGTCCCTGTCCTCTAGATGTTGTCCTTTGGAAAGCACAAATACCAGACCACCTGGCTGTTGAATGTGCACAAGCAGCACGGAGCCAGGCGCGTGGAGAGCAGCAGCCGCCCGTGGCATGGGGCGTGCGGCTCGCCAGTGCTCTCCACTCTGCCATGCTCTGAATTTGCTTGCATGCTTACGGTGTCTCTGTGAGACTCCTCCTGTATTGACACAAGTCAAAGCTGTATTTTAACTTGGGCTAAACCGCGTATTTAGTTACCTAATTCAGCCTGTTTGCTAGCTACTTCAAGCAGGTAAAATGACACTGTTGAAAGAAAAACAACAGCTGTCCTGCATCTTCCCCAGGAGGCAGTGACTTTTAATAAAAGCTTGACCAAAACTCTTTAGTTGTCTCCTTGTCTTCTTTTTAAATATAAGATCCTTGCAAGAAAGCATTTATAAATTTAAATTCTTTTTTTTTTTTACCTTGTAGTGAACTTTGACCACTTCCAGATTCTCCGGGCGATTGGGAAGGGAAGCTTTGGCAAGGTAGGCTTGAACGCTTGGTCTTGAGTTTGCTTGTATGTTTTATCAGGTGCCTGCTGTTATGTACTTACGGTTTATTGAAAAAGTAATGGTGCTGAAATAGGCTATTTTTATTGTTGGATGATTGCTGCTAAGTAAGCACAGGAAAAATGTGTTCAGGAAAATACCTTGTTGCCATTTGGTACTGCTTTAATTCGTGGCATCTTGGTGAAACAGGTGTATTTTAAACTACCAGCACAATTGTGACCATTTCATGGCAAATATTCATTATTTTTTCTGTCTCCTGAGAGGGTTTATAGTTTGTGAGGAGAGACAGTAAGTCAGGAAGGTGTTGGAAGTTGTTCTGGGTGATTGACTGAGCTGGCACGATGTGGTCAAGAGGGTTCTATGAAGCCCTGGGCTGTTTTCCCACTCAGATATGAGTTATGCTGAAGAGGTTTTGTTGTTTATTTCTAACAAGTTTTTTTTGCCAAGCATGTAGGAGAAGGTGGGAGGTGATGATCAAAAAGCTGGATAGCTCTGGAAATCAGTTACTGGTTGATTTCCTAGGTTTTTTTTCCTTTTTCATTCCCTTTTTCACTGACTCTCACTCAGTCCCTGTGTAGATAACCATTTGCTGCTTCTGTCATGGCATTTTACACCATTTGTTTGCACTGCAAGCACAAAATTTGGTGTGTATGTGTGCCTGCACATGCTTATGTCCTTGCACACACACCATACTTCATCACATTGGTACTGTTCTGTCATCATTTTGTCACCTGCGTTTTACTGTGCCCCAACAGTAGTTGTGCCTGTCTGTTTAGCCAAGACATCTGCACCTGATGGACAGGAGCTGTAGGAGCGATGACCCTGGTGATGAGTCATGAAAACTGCTGAATTTTGGTTGTCATAATCTTCTCACGTGACAGTTGTGTAGTGTGGGGCTTTGTGCCAGGACTGGGTGTTCGGGTGGGGCAGGGAAATGGGCTTTTGAAATTGTCCCAAATGTGTAATATTGAACTTGGGAAATAGCACAGAATAGTTCAGAGGTCAGCAACAGTGCCTCCGTGTCTCCACACGCTGCTAAAATAAACTAAGACAAGCTGAGCGATCAGAGGAAAGCCATATCCTCTCTCGTTTCTTTCTGGTCTGGTCATCTTGGCTGGTTTCTGTCCATCTTGCTTTGATTGGCAGCTCCATGGGGGTAAGAAAATCTGAATCTTGCCCAGCAGATGAACTGTACTGTCCTTTACTTTTTTACTCTGCCCGTTACAGCCCTAATGAGGCAGTATCAAACTGCGTGATGGCCATGTGAGCAGCCTGACCTGCTGCAGTTGATGATCGGAAAGTTCGTTCAGATGCTTGGAAGTTTTGCAAAAGCAGAAATTTCTCAGGAGATCTGAGAACGGTTTGGCCAGAAGAGCCTAAATTTTTACCTGTTACTGAAAATCTCTTTTTAAATCCTTAAAATGTATGAAGCTTCAGTCTTGAGAACAAGTAGCAGGACGAAATCCAACTGCAGTCTCAAACAGGTGGAGTCCAGCTCTTCTTACAGTCAAGAGAATGGACACTATTAGTCGTAGGGCTGTCATTAGCACTGCTTGCTAACAAACATGTTTTGTCACAGCCTCAGTTAACTGACGAACTCCGAGGTATCTATTACACTGTTCTGGCGTGCTCGGGGCAAAAGCTACCCATGTGAATTCCCACCTGGCTTTGTTGTAAGTCCACATGGGATCAGGGCTAATGCAAATGTGGTGCCGAGTAGTGTGCAAGTCACAGAGAGGGTGCATTTAAATAGTAACCCATATTTTCAGCCATGTCTCTTGAGCAAGAAGAGGCAAAAGCTGGCAGCGGAGCTATGTCAGATTTCTGAGGTTATATTAGACGATAGAGAATGATTAAATACAAGCTCAGGTCCTTCCTTAGGGTAGTGCTGTAAAGATAAGGCAAACAGCAGAGGAAACTCTCCCCAGACACTCCTGGCAAGAACAGGAACCCTCAGGGTCTTGTGACTTCCACTCATCAAAGACCAAAACGTAACTCAAAATCTTACTAAAAAATAGTGGCTAACATTTTTCTCGAGCTCATCTGGGAAGACTCATACTTGCAAATGTAAACTTTCCAGAGAAAAGAGGTTTTATTCTGTTGAGCAGCAGCACTTGGTGCTGGAAAATTACTTCTGCTCAGAACATGAAAAGGAGAAAAAAAATATTCTTGTCCCAGGGCAGGACCTTTTTGGTTTTGAAGGGAGCTGCTCCTCATGGCTGCTTCCTTTTCTGTTTATGTTAAAGAAAGGTTAAGTCTAGCACGTAGCAGTCTATCAGGCATCAGAATTGTATATACACTTTCAACAAAATGCTGAAATGATTCATCTGTCATCTTTCTGGATAATTATGTCAATATGCTAAATTTCCTTTGATGCTGAGAAAAGCTTTTTACATTTACAAAGTCATCTACAACTCGCATTTAATTACAGAAAATGTAGAACGACCTACCTGAAAACTGTTACTTGAAATTTATGAGTAATTTAGTTGCTTTGGTTGATTTAAACACTATCTGCCCACATTCAGGAAGGTATTCAGGAGCCAGTGTCCTGTCCATCTCAAATTGGGGGTGTAGACCCTCAGTGTGCAATGAGTGACCTGTGAAATCTGTGATGCCATGCTATTCTCTAGTGACGTGACCTAAGAGGCAGCAATCTGCTGGGTAGCTTTGGGCAAGGCGTTTGCTTTCCACTCTTGTTTTGTGCACCTCTCAGGACAGATTGTGTGGTCCTCAGTACAGGAACCATACCAAATGAAGGAAAAAGGAACTCAGAAATTGCTTTTGAAGAGACTGGAGAGCCCCTGAGCTATGGCTATATGCTGTGGCGTATCTGCAAAAACTGTCCATTTTTTTTTTCCTAGAGATGGATTTAATCATCTTTAAGATACTATTAATCAAATGAGGGTCATGCTCAGTTCCATGTTTACACAAATTAGCAGATGTGTAATATTTTCCATACATATTAGAGGTAAAATTATTTGATTTTCAGTATTTTAATAGGAGCATTACGTCTCTCCTGTAGTACAGGCTCCTTTCTCAAGCAGCAGCAGCAGCAGCTACTCAGATTTTAGCTGGTCTGTTGCCATTACCCAAGGAGCAGTAGCTAGCAAAGGGTTTCCAGAATGTGATGCAATCTGTGACCCCCTGTTTTAATGGGAAATGCGCTCTGAGTTTCATGATGCTTCATGAGAGAGATGATGAGACCTGGAAATCTCAGAAGGTGTGTTGGTTGCATTGCAGGTATCCTGACATCTCCCTTCTTAAAAATTGACCTCTCCTGGCTTACGTCTTTCTCCATTTGAACCGGGAGGCAGCCGAGGGAGCGTTTGCTCCTGTATTCCTCCTCCCACCCAGGCTTCCCTCTCGATTCTCCCTTGAATCAGCTGCGGCCGCCTTTTCCAAGGCATAAAGGATAGGGTTATGGGAATTCATTATTTCCACGCTACTGCTGTGAAGAAATAAAAGCATATCTGAAGTTCTTCAGCACGGATTTATGTCTTTGTCTGCTGGTGGAAACAGGGGATTAAACCCGGGGCTGGGGGCTGGAGTGAGCAGCAGCGTGAAATGAAATTTTCCACAGAGAACAAACGTGTCTTGGGGTGGTTGGGCCCATGCAGGCGATCCGCAGGGGCCTGGTGGGCGTTGCTGTCATTTTCCTTCTTTTTTTATTTTCTTTGTTTTGAGTGATCTGTGAAGTTGTAATGGGACCTGTGAAGGTTTGGGGGAACCCGTCTGGTAGTAAAGAGGTTTTTACAGCTGGCAGGCTGCACGGTGAGGGCCTGGAGAACAGGGACCCCAGGCAACCCCGCCGGCCGACCCGGGTGCTCGCGGCGGACCCACGGCGAGGGAAGGCCGTCCTCAGCACGGCAGCTCCGGGTGGAGGCGTCCGCCTTCCCGGCTGGCCGCCTCCTTGGGCCCGGTGCAGGAGGGTGCTGGGGAGGCCCGGCTCCCTGAGGGTGGCTTCTCGCTGACCCTTGCAAAGAAAGCCCGATGGCAACGTGGTTTGCTTTGCTGAAGTACTTTAACTTCGTGATTTTGTTGCTTTAATAATTCACACAGCCTGAAGCTGGGTATGGCAAAACTTTAATCCATTTTCTAAAGGTCACAAATGCCCACCCAGTAGATACACCGTAAATAAAATTCCCTTGAAGTCTATTCTCAGCTGAATTCCTCTTTGATATCAACACAAGCTTGATCCTTTGTCTTTCTTTCCAGCTTTATAAATGTTGGATTTTTCCCCAAAAAGAAAGGCTAGAAACGTAATCCTTTGATATTAAAATACCACAGATATTTTTTGCCCTTGTTTTTTTCCTTTGCTGTACTGGAGCTCACATGAGGCCGAGGGTTGGTCAGAGCTGCAGGCAGGGTCTCAAGACATGTGTCCCTGCCGGACATTGGCCCCGTCACTCATTCGCACGCTGGCAACAGCCCCGGCCGTGGCGTTGGAGGGTGGCAGGAGGACCCGCCATGTTGTCACGGGGCTCCGGAGGTGAAAATGGGTTTGCTTTTTAAAAGGGCAGTGTGGTTAGCTGAGAGGGGACAGCCAGGCGAGGGGTGTCCGTGAGTCCCATGGTGCCAACAGCCTCTGATGTTTGACCACCCAGCCCTGCAGGAGGGAAAGGCCTCGCTGCACCAGCGCTGTTCAGGCATCGTCCTGCTTGGCCCCCAAAGCTCCACAGGGTGTCATGTGGGATGTAGGAGGTCCTCCAGGCAGGAGGTACACTATTGCAGGAGTGGTGATGTGAAGGACGTGCTTCACCACAGCATCTGGCACAGGAGTGGCTCCCCGGGCTGGGGGGGGCCACATCTGCCCAAATCCCTTGTCTGGCAGTGACCACGAGTGGGTGCATGAGAAAGCATGGAGCACACGGAGGTGATCCTCTCTCCGATACAACCTCCTAGGTAGTATTTAGTGATTTTTTTTCTTTCTTGGATGTTGCTAAGCTGTAAGCATGTCATCAGTAAAAGCCACGGGAGAGAGGATGGCAAAGAATGAAAAGCTGAAGTGACGATGTGGTCGAACACTACCTTACTGTCTAGATCTCAGGTTTTGGGGACAGCAGCAGTAAAATTACAGAGCAGAAAATGCTGCCGAATGATGTCGAGTGACAGAGTGATCAGTGACTTCAGCTGGAAGGAGGCCTAGGACATGATACTGCGTGCTCCCACCAGGGACCTGTTTGGGGTTTCTGAAGGATCAGACTTCATAAGACAGTGATTTATAGTAAAAGCTGCCCACTTTTATTATTATTATATACCCAGTGCCTTATTAACATTTGCATTAGAAACTGCCTGGGGTTTATTTCAGCCCCCATCATTCCCTGTGGATGAGTCATGCCGGCGTGGGACAGGAGGTGGGACGGGCGGTGGGACCAACGCTGGCGCAAGCAGCCAGGAGGCTGTGGACAAGAAAGCAGCGTAAGAGAGCGGAGGATGGAAGCACCCTCCTCCACCCCAAACCCCACTGATGGCCCCTGGGCCACCCCTGCAGGTTTCCACGTGCAGGTGGGGTCTTGCCCCAGAGCAGAGCGGCATGGTGGGGCCGCATCGCCTGCCCTGGGGCTGCGCGGCTGCTGCATCCCCCTTCTCGGGCAGTCCCTTTGTGTGAGCGTGCAGGGAGGGGTACAGTCCGCTGCAGAGGGGCACGCATGAGTGGCAGCTCCCGGGAGCTGGCTGTTGAGCGGGATGGCTTCTCTTTGTGTGCCAGGCTCACCCCTCACTCATACAGTTTCTCTTTGTGTGGCTCAGACGGCCTCTGTCCCTCTGGAGTCCTGAAACCTGCTGGTTCCTAGTCATCAGGAGGCTTGGAGGAAAACAGAACGCTGCTTGCAAATCGTGGCATTTGAATGTGATGCTTATTCTCAAACAGGCGATAACCCTGAGCTTGCTGTAGTCTGCCCACTGATTCATTGCGTCTTGTGTCAGGGGAAGTCTCCTGTGTATTTTGCTGAAGCCTTTTCACGGGGTAAGGACAGCTTTTCTGGTGCGTATGGGACACCCTCTCGAGTCGCAAACACACGTCCCTGCTCACACAGCTCCTTACTCTTATGCTTCCCTTCCTGGGCCCTGGAGGACAGGCAGAGCACACTGGTCGTGCTAGCTGCACGTTGGGAGTTGAGAAATACACTGCAGGTCTTATGCACAACCAAGAATAAAATTTGTGCATGAGCCAATCTCTCTCCTTTACCCACTACAGAACAACACAGAAGATGTTTTCATGTGGTTTGCTCCCCCACACTTTGTAGACAGGCTCCACCTCATGCTTGAGGAGCTGTTGGGAGAAGTGCCTCTTTACGCTGCGCCTGAAGTTTTGTCATTTTCTCTTGTCAAGTCATCTTTTGCTATCAAAGTGCACCAACACCAAGAGGATCTAGTGCCTTGTTGCCAGAACAAAGCTTGTCTCTAACTCATGCGTAGCAGCAAAGCCTGATTTGGTGTGATGAATTAATGAGTATTCCCTGGTGTCTAATAATAACGGTTTAATTAATGATGGAGCCTTTCCCTCCTTCTTGATCTCTGTCTTTTGTGTTGTCTGACTGGTTTTCACAAAGCTGAGAAGAACTTTTACATCTTTGAGGCGTCCATCCATCTGTAAAATCTGGCTGAAACTGGCCAACAGTCCTAGAAGTTGGTAGGGGTGAGTGTGAAAAAAGTAATCCTGTAACCTCATTTTCTTAGGAAAGCAGACACGCATGTTTAATTCATGAAGCCATAAGCAAGTCCGGCAGACTGGATCCCTCCTGGCGTGAGCCTGCATTATAATGCAGCGGAGCTCCTCTTCAGGAATACCAGAGCCCTGGGCTGCCAGGAGGAGCAGGTCCGGGTGTGACACCTCATCGTCGTCCCCGCTGGGGCTGGTACCGCCGGCAGTGGGGCAGGCGGTGTGAGGTTGCTGCTGCCGCAGGGAGCGCTGGTCCCGGCTTCCCCATAGGACGCGCCAATTCAAAATGTCACAGCGCTAGCAGTGATGCCTCGGGATGTGCCAGCACTATTTGTGTGTCGTATGTTGGTGGAGTGATAAACTGTCACTAGCAATTGTAGTGGTGGTAGGTGATGGAAGAGGGAAGAACAAAGGGTGCTGAATGGCCCCATCCCCTGATTCCTCATTCTTGCCTCACTCTTATTCTTTAATGTCATTGGCCCCAGGGATGGATGTCACTAGTGCCTGCCTCTGGTCTCCACTTCCAAGCTGTTCCTTGTTTTTTTTTTTTTCCTGTGTTTTTTCCTTCCCCTACCGCCTCTGAACTGTACAAAATGAAGAAAAAAGGAAACATTTTTTAACTTTTATATAATTTTATATAAATGTTTTTTTAATTTTTAAAAAGGCTAGCATGAAATGAAAAGGAAAAAGGTTGTCTGTGTTTGTAAGTGCAGCATTAAACCCGACCTCTGTAGACTAGAAGTTGGCAGCCAGGCAGCCCTGCTGAGGCACGGTGTGGCAATGGCTGGCTGGGTTTCATGGGCCCGGTGGACGTGGCCTCGCACCACGGGCCACATGCACCCCTCTGCCCACCGAGGCCTGCTCCGAGCCAGTGTCATCCCTCTCCAGAAAAGTGTGTAGCATATGCACGCATGTGGCGAGAGCCTCCCCGCAGCAACAAACACCGCTCCCTGGCACAAACCAGCCTACTTGATTGGGATGTAGTTAATTGAGTCTGTGAGGCACAGGGGGGTGGGAAGGTGGCAGAGCTGAGCCCGGGGCAGCCCTGCGATGCGGCAGGGCAGGTGTACGGACCCGCAGCGTGCACGCCTGCCTGAGCACGGTGAGATAAACCACCCTCCTTTCCGTGGCAGCAGGGTTATACGATCTCTGATGCCGCAGCCAGCTGGAGGGCCCTGCGGTGATGTCCCAGCTCCACACACTGCTCTGGCTGCGGCTGCAGAGGTGCAAACAGGCGCAGCTAGCGAGGGGAGGCTGCAGCCACCGCAGGCTCTGCTGGCTGCGCGGCCGAGCTGTGATCGGCACCTTAGTAGACTTAAGAGTTGCCTTGTGGTGGAGGAGGTGTGTTTCACTCGTAATCATGTTGCCATTTGAAGAATCTGCTTGTCACTTGCTGTATTCTGCAAAGCAAGGATCTGTGGATAAGGTAATTTCTGGAAATAGTAAAGGAGACGAAGAAGCTGCTGCTTCTGAGGCAGCCCAGCCTTCCTCAGACCCTGTACCCTTTCTCAGGGCTTTCTCAGCCCTGAAGTCACCCTGTGATAGGCGTATATACTGCTTGCTTGCCTACTGCAGTTTGCAAAAAGGTCGTTAGTGGGAGGAAGCTGAGACAGCAAATCCATATTACATCTTCCACATGACATGTTTGTGTAAAGACTGTGAAGTTCTTGTTTGCTATAAAGAGTAATATGATGCAGTGCCGTTACAGCGTAGGCAAAAGAAACAACTCCCAAGAGGCTACAGCTCAGTCCTGTAAGCTGGAGGCACGAAGCCAAGCTTTCTTAGGGGCATTTTCTCTCTCCTCCACAAAATCCCCTATCAGAGTCCCACAGTTGTCTTCAGCCACCCCAAACGAGAGTGGCAGGGAAGTTCCTATGGACGGGAATGTCCAGCATGTTCTCATGAGCCTTCTTAAAAACAGGTGGTTTTCCAATTACTTGTGACTATTGCAAATGTACGTTTAGTTACTGTTGTTACTAACCCAAGCTAGCTCTCTGACAATTTAGGACCACAGGCTGGACCCTCTAGGACGTATCTCTGCCATATTCTTTGCCTGGTTTTCTTTTACCTCGTTATCTCTGCCTGGACTTGGTTGGACCTTTAGCTCTAGTTTGTGGTTTCCTTCTGCCAGACAAAACCTGTGCTGTGTGTCCTGGGTCTGAAGGTAGCACTGATTTTGTTTTTCATTCCCTGCTATCACTGCTGTTTCACTCTTTGTACAACAAGTTGTAAATACCAGAGGAGGCATTGCAAGGGGTGCTGCTTGAGAAGCCTTGGAGGCTGACAAACCCTCTGTTAGTGCTCGGAGCACTCGGATGGAGAAGCAGGTGGTGCCTGTGGCAGACGATCGATAGACACACGGTGGCTGGCTTTGCGGGATGTGCATTCTCAGCATCGCTGCAAGGGCTCCTCTTAGTCTGGAAGCAGAAGCAACGTCCTGAGGTGAACCACAAGACTGCTTCTGCCCATTGATGCAATGAAAGCTTGTGTCAGCAGAAATTTTTTCTCACATATATTACCATGTATGCATCAAGGCTAAAGAGCTGTTTCCTACTCAAATTCTTCCTAGTTCTTACGTGTGAGTTTTTTCAATATTAAATTCTAACAACAAAATCTGCACACACCACCACCACCACCCTCCAACCCCCTGCCTATGCCACAAATGCAATCTCATTTCTAGGTCTTTGATTAAGGACACCTTTTTATGGATTAACATATGCTCTCTGTTGAGTGGCAGATGTCTGTGAATCAAAAACTGGCACTTGTGTTCAGAAGGGCCAACCTAATTATGGGGTAAGGAGAAGGTCTTTGAGGGGAGAAGGAGATGTTGCAGCATGGGAGAGCTCCAGATTCTGCAGGAGTCTCACAGACTCTCACAAGGAAAACAGTGGGAGTAGGAGAGGGCAGAGCTGGGTGAGGTGGCATGGCTACGAAGAAACCCAACCTAAATGCGTTACTGAATTTCATAAACGATCATCCATCTGTGAGAACAAAGAGCAGAATATTTTGGCACTTGATGAGATTAATAATTGGAAATCGGATTATTGTTCTTCTAGCATTACCCTTAAGAGAAACTCCAGTTCAGCTGTGTTCTGCTGTAAGCTACCCAAGAGGCTGTGCCTTGTCTTTGGCAGCGGTCGTGTCTTTACCTGCCCCCTGTGCCTGCCGAGCCACCAACACCAGACTGCTGGTCTAACATGGCCGACATAAAAAAAGTCTTATTTGTAAAGAAAAAAATAACGTGCCCCGCTTTGCTAATGTTGGATCATTGGCCCCAAAGGGAGGAAGCACCAACGTTAAGATTTGAACTACATACTATTTCTTAAACTGTGTAATGACCCAGGTACCCCTGTATGCATATCTGTCCTTCAAAAGCGGCAGGACATGTTGCTGACATAAGATGTCCTTTTACAAAAGGGCTGTGGTTTTCCAGGCCCCGAAAGGGCCAATGATCCAAAAAAGGAAGGCAGCACCTAATATCCATCATAAGCCCTGTGTGTTTGTGTAGGTGTGTGTACATATACATATGCATGTATCTACCTACCTACCTATCATTGCTCTCCCAGTAGAACCCAGTTCCATAGGTCAGGGTAACAAATCAAAATCCTGTTTTACTTTTCAGTATATATTATTTATAACTTTTATTCCCTGGGAAGCAAATGAGCCTTACAGTCTCACCACCTAATTGTATTGTAAAAGCTATACAGTTTGCCTTATGAATCTAGCCTGGTTAGCCTCAGTCATGGTTATTTATGGTGTTGCTTAAAATCATTGTGTCTGACCGTATTCCTTACAAAATCTAGGGATCCCGGAGTCATTTGGTGTAAATACAGGCAAAAGTGTTTCTGATACACCTTTCCTTTTTATGCTGACATCCGAGCCTGCTACCAAGTCCTTTAGTCGGCAGGGTGCTGCTGTTTGTTCAGCTGGACAGTATGCGAACGCCATGACATTTGAGGCCCATGTGCTGTGGTCAGAAAATGGCCAGAATTATTGAAGTACAACATATTGGATATTTTCATGAGTATTTTCATTCTCTGACTGACTCAAAAAAGCTTCCTGAAAAATTGACCTACATTGTATAGAATACCTACTTCATTAGGAAACATTTAAGGAAACCAACAATGCATATTTGTTGCACAAAGGGTGACGTTTTGCCAGTAACAAGTGGCGAAGAGCTGCTGCTCTCTCCACTTTCTCAGAAGCTTGATATTTGTCTGGCTGCTCTCTTGACAATTAATTAATTCAGCCAAGTGCAGTGCAGATGTTTGTACAGACACAGAAAACCTCGCTCCGTTGCAGCAGATGAGCTGGCTGAGTCCCTTGCACGGAGTACCCAGCATACACGAGTGCAGGGCTCAGCCAAGTGTGTGAACGTGCCTTGTTTCAGAGCGGAGCTGGGCATGTGCTGCCCAGCGTCCTGGAGACCCCGCTGCTCTTTAGAAGCAGAAAAACTTCCTCCTAACATGTCCAAGCACACTATCAGAAGTTGTGCACTGGGACTTCTCTGTTCTCATTTCAGTCTCTGCCCAAGATTTATGGATTTGGGGTGGAAGAGACGAAAATGACCAATTCTCATGTCTCAGCTGTATTCTGTTCTGTCATTGGGTACCTGCTCTTTTTTTGTCTCTATCGCTGTATCTTTCTGCTAAATATTGCTTTCGGCATTGGGGAGGCAGGGAAGCAAAGAACAGGCAGAGGGAAAGGTCAAGCTGCTCAGCCTGTCACAAGCAAAGAGCTTCTGAGAAAATGGCTATGAAATAAAGGACAAGTTTTGTGAGCAGCATAGGTAATAGGATGCAATTTTCGGGGGATTTGAGTCCCTGAATGGCGCTTTCCTCTGTCTGTCTGTCTGTCCATTAATAACACTGTTGGCCAACCCCAGGGTGCAATATGACCGCTCTGTGGTGGTGCAGGTGCTGTCAGGGCAGTGAGGGGCTGTCAGATATAAACTAGCAAGGGTCACCTGCTGAAAAGTTCTGGATATTTATATATATAACATGGATAGCAAAAATACTAGCTCTTTCAAAAGTCTCATCAAATTGAAAGATCAGGAATGTGAACACCGATGAATTCTAAGTTCAGTGCTTTCCATTTTCATACAAACTGGAGATCTTGTTCTCTGAAATAAAACTTCAACCACAGTCTCGCTTTGACAATTGCAAATATGCTTTTCTAATGTTTTGTACTTTTTTTATTCTTATTGACGCATCATGGTTGTGATAAACTGTATTTTTGCTGTATGATCAGGAATTCTGCCTCCCTCAGGAAAACATTCTGGACTGTAAACACATGAGATTTTTTTAAAGAAAGAAAAGAAAGAAAAGTAACAGTATTTATTAGAGAAGTCTTTTGTGTCTCTGCTTTTCACTCTCACCTCCTGTTTAGTTACTATTTATGTACAAAATCCATCAAGAATCCTTCTGTTAATGTTCCCTCACAGAGTTGCAGTAAGATTGTTGTGCTATATTATTACTTTTGATCTAAAAGTTCTTTTTAAAAGTAAGTGCCAAAAATTCCTTTAAATAAAGGGCAATGCAGTGTAAAATATATATCTGTTCATATTCAGCAAATGGTGCAGTTAAACCAAACCATACTGAAGACTAAATAACAACCAACCCATTCTTCACAGCTGCCATTTTGACAAGTGCCATTTAGCAAGGATGTAGGAGCTTTGTTTGGCCACCGCTCATCTTGTTATGAAATAGTGCACTACGTGTGCTCGTTGCAGAGGTTCGTGCATTGTACTGCATCCTGAGGCTCTCAGCTTTGCTCTGCTCTGCCTTATTTCTCAGCAGGGAAATACATTCAAATGCAAACTTAAAGGAGAACATTTGCATAAGGTGAGAAAACTAGATTTTAGCCCCCTGCTATTATCTTTTTGCTTATCAGAGAGAATAAGATATGCAGGGTTGTTCCTGGGCAGAGTACTCCAACTGGAGACCTTTCTTGGCAGCAGCTTGTCTTCTGGGCTATGCCTCCAGGATCGAGGCAGAATTTAAGCCGTGGTCAAGCACTGCTGCTCAGCAGCAGCGATGAGCTCAGGTATTGACTTGCCCCTTCCTGATGCCCTGTGCCATTAATCCAGTGAGCACAGTTTGCTATGAAATCGATCTGCTTGCCATTGGTCATGCAGGGCTGGATTGGGTAGCTGCTGGCTCCTCTGGGCGGCCAGGCTGAAGTCACAGCGATGAGTCAGCTCAGTAAGTGCTGTCTGATGTTCATGGAGACATGCATGGTGATGGGCCACTTGAGAGGAGGTGAATAACTCAGCAGCATTAATGAGTGGAAGCATAAAAGCTCCATAGATGCCTAATAGGAGAGCCGCAGTAGGAAGATCATCTTCTCTGCTGTTGAATGCTTGAAGCATCTTTCTTCATTTTGGTAACATGATATAATTAAGGACTGTTTGGTAGGTTTGATAGAAAGACTTGTGAAGCAATGCTGTGGCTCCTTGGGAACAGGGTGGAGGCAGCCCCTTGTCTGCTGGTGACCCATCTGCTCAGGCTCAGCTGGTGGGGTGGCCGCAGTGACAAAGGAAGGAGACCAGCCAGGAGGAGCGGAGGGTTTGTCCATGTCCACGCTGGTGAACATCCCCTGTGCCCCCCATCTGGAAGGGACCACCATCTCCCCAGCATCGATAGCTGTCTCTTCCAGGAGACACGGCTCTCTCCAGCCAGCCGTAGCAGAAATTGATTGTTAGAAGAATTGCAAGAGATGCCTTGTGGAGAAGGGACTCGGTATATTTTGTGTATTGAATTCCTGCATATGTGGAGGTCAACGCTGGAGTTGGAGGAGACATCTCCTTGAGGAGCTGCCGTAACATTCACTTTCTTGCTTTTTCTAAAGGAAGGGTCAACAATGGTCACAATGAAATTCATCAGTAGTTAACAGAGTTGTGCTAGGCATGCTAAGTTGGTCTTAACCACAAATTATCATTAATCCTGTCCCTTCCAAGATGATATTTTCTCACTGACGCTTTTGCTATTTGTATAGTGTGATAGTTCCTTAGTATCATCTCTGTTGGTGCCCCTCCAAATGCTTTGTGTTGATAGTGTAGGACAAAGGGAAAATAAAGCTGTATTGGGTCAGGTCCTGCAAGGTCTAGGTTTGAACTGCCCCTTTTCCCGAGGGAAAGATACTAGGGATTTTATTGCAATATTGAAAAGCAAATGTGAACAGATGGGACTATAATCTGGCCAAACTTCCATCCGGCCAAGTTACTGACTTCAAACCTGGAGAGTGGTGCAGCAGTTGATGGAGAAATTAATGCTGTGTGCAACATGCACAGTATGTGCACAGAGGTATTTGCTGTCAAGTAACAATTGTTTATAGTTATTTTGATTTCTGACTGCCAGCTGGCAGACCTGACAGCTGATATTAAAGTTTGGGAGGTTTTCTTAGCTGTTTTTACTGAACTGAAGTGAGCTTTGCTTACCTTTATGCTGGGAGTCACTTCATAGTTTGCTGGCATCTTAGGCACTGGTGTCTGCGGTGTGATAGCTCTTAACCTTTCTTTGGAAAACCTTGGGCCTGGCTCTGAAAAAGTCTTTCAGTACAGAGGACCTTCACTAGACAAAATGCCTACCAGGGCAGATCCCGTTGTAGCAATTTGGTGGTAAACACATCAGCACAATGAAGCAATCTTCTGCCAATGAAAAATTAAGCATTTGGCTGCAAGTGGCATTAATTCCTCCTGAAGGTTTTGCACTATGAAACACAAGTATCCCCTTCTTTCTTAGTTGAAAAGCTATACCTATATTTATTTACTTCAGCGCAGAATGGAAACTTTGGTGCCTGGGAGGCACGTTGTGGCAGCAGTACAAACAAAGATGTTGGGCCACATTGCTCTCAGTGCCATCGCCTGGCAGCGCCGTTTCAAGATGAGTGATGAGGTTTTTCGAAATAGCACAGTGAGTGTTCTTGCCTTGGGATCAGGAAAAGCTTCAACATTAATTTACGTTCAGAGATTAAATAAAGCCCTCCATTTTTCATTGGAAATAATTAGATTTCTCTGTGTTCCCAAGTTTTATCAAATATGTAACTAAAAAAATCATTTTGTCTGCGTCTTTGACCAGCATATGAAACATCACAGAATGTAATCATGGCCATAATGAAAGATGACTCCAAATACAAGACTTAATGCAAAATGTATGTCAACCATAGGAAGATGTACTTTCCACATTTTATTCAGAAAATACTTGTTACCTGTAGTTATATACAGGGGTCCAGATCCTCATGTAAATCCATGGAATGCTGCTGAGATGGAGTAAATGATGGATCCAGGTTTGGATCCATCCAAAGGGCAGAAAGAAGATGGGTCATGGTGTCTTCAGGTATTTCTGCAGGTTGGTCTGATTTTTCACCTTTCTTCTTTAAATAATATTAAAGCCAGAAAAGCCTAGCAGAGATATGAGTGTGATTAAAGCTACACAAAAAATTAGATGCCTAACAGCCTTTCCGTAGGAAGCGTGACAGCTCCAGAACACATCTCCCTGTTTTTCCTCCTCCCAGCTCTCAGCAGAGCCCTCCATACAGTGGGAAACACAGTTCGGTCCACTTTGAAACCTCCTCAGTGAGGGTCTCCTATTCTGTGTCTTTAAGGTCAGCAAATCCAGGCCATGCCACATCGAAGACATGTGCTCAAGACTGTGACCAAAGGATGATCCAAAATGCCTACATTTTTTGTTCTAAAATTTTGTAAAGACATCAGATTTTGAGATATCTGACTGACTGTAATTTCTATCAAACGATGAGACTACATAGCTGGCGTGCAAGAGGGGAGAGGGTGGAGAATGAGGACAAACAAAAGTAAAGAAAAATGCTCCTTTTGCTTTTTTGTTTCTTAGATTTATATGCTGTCATTTTTTTAGTTTTTCCTTGTTTATTTGGATTAATGTCTCCTAGGAGGTAAAGAAGTCTACATGTTTTTTGGAGCTGCAAGTCGAATAATCACCCATATCCAAAGCTCGATTATAGAAACATCTGCTTAATGTCTGATGAGATGTTATTTTCCCAGCGTGACATTAAAAGGAAGTGCTGAATCTGGACCACCTAAAATTGCTTTAAATCATAGGGTTCAGAGTATGTAGATAATATTCTGTATCCCCCTCTCATGAGTTCTTGCAGGAAAATTGGGAAATATTCCATGATAGGCACCAACTAGAAAAACTCAGCTCCCTGCTTGCTGTGCCAATAAGGAGAGCTTTTCCTGACATAGTTGCAGTGTGCTAGTTGTGTGCCGTTTATGTCAACAGCAAGACAGAAATGAGGTTCATTTGCAGGAAGGAAAAAAAAAATACAGGCAAGCCTAGTTTTGCATGTGTTTTGAGCACACTCCCAGCTATACCTATGAGATGTGTTTTACTTTCCTGGTACACGGAGGGCTGACCACGTTCGTAGGTGATATAAATCCATACAGGTCTGTTGAGCTTCAAGGAGGTCTGCAGATTTGTACGAGAAGAACATGAACACATTCTTAAGACTACAGAGTTGAAGTTATTGATGTATGGCATGCTGAGGTGTGATCTTGAACAGCAGGCTTTATTTTGGGTCAGAAGAGGTTTTTGTCTCTAGCATAAGCAACTGAGAAGGAGATTTTTTAATGGAAGTGTTG
Source organism: Haliaeetus leucocephalus (assembly GCF_000737465.1). NCBI lineage: Eukaryota > Metazoa > Chordata > Aves > Accipitriformes > Accipitridae > Haliaeetus > Haliaeetus leucocephalus. The sequence goes on from NW_010973266.1 coordinate 792,210, forward strand.
ACATGACCTGAAAACACCAACAGGCTTGCTATGAATAAAAGTTTTATCAGCTACTGTTACAGCTTGGCTCTAGCAAATAGCAGTACTGAATTAAAGAGATTTTAATGATTTATGGTGTTCTGACAAACCAGTCCTTCATCAATCCTGTGATAAAGCACAACTTTTCAGCAGGGAAAAAGTAAAGTCATAAGACTCTGAAAAATACCTTAAGGAGTGAAATGTGGTGAGGTGTTTGGAATAGAAAACAAAATCAGCTCTTGAAGATTTGTTGAGCTGGTAACCTTGTACTTAGAACATGGCTCCTGAGGATCTCAGTTATTTTCCATTTACTGCAACTTCACACCTTTTAATTTGCTTTATACCTGAGCAGATAGGTTCTGGTTCTGACCTTTGCATCTGAAGGAGAGACTGCATTATTAAAATTCTTGTTGTTATTCATAGAGATGTAGCTATAAAGTGGTCCCAGCCGGCTGAAACCATTAATTGCAGCAAAGCTGCCACAGTACCAGGTGTCTCCGGAGGCCAGGTGCCCGTACCTGGGTGTACCCCTGCGGATGTGCACAGCACGGACCCCTCCGTGCAGGCTGGAGATCAGCCATACGGAGTTGGTGTGCCCGCTGCTGTGGCCATCAGGAGCCCAAAGATGGGGGGTATTTGCAAACAACAGCAGAGTAGTAGCAGTAGGGACCTGTTCGTGCCACGTGCCCCCAGTCTGTGAATGTTGGCATCTCACCTGGGCCAGTTGTGGAAGCGGGTAGGAGCAGCGACGTAAGCGTTACACCTGGAAGTGTCCGCTGTTTTGAGGACCGCAACCGCGTAGGTGAGCATCCAAACGCAGGGAGGCTCTGCCGTGCAGGCCTGGCCCTGAGCAGTGCCATCGGCCTGATCCAGTCCAGAGGCACGGCCGAAAGCCGGAGAGACGTGGAAAGGCAGAGGAGCGTTGTCGTCACGGCCAGCAGCCACCCGCGTGTTTGTGTCACCGAGCCTGGTTCATCAACATGGCATAATACGGAAGATTACTGTGCAGATTGGCGCTGGGACCAGAGCTGCAGATGTCCCATTCTTGTAAATGGGTCTTTGTGTGCTGGAGATAATAGTTGGGAAAAACACTGCCAGAGACACTGCTGTCAAAACTGTTCCCAGGACAAAGTTCTGGTTAAATAAGCTGCATAATCAAGCAATGAAGGTTTTTTTATTGTTTCAAAGTATGTTTTTATTCAGGATCAGACAGTATTATAGTAACGTGTCCCTGCTGAGTGTGGGGTAAGTGTCACGGGTTAAGCTGTGTGCAGCTGCGGTCCTGCTCCCAGGACATTGCCTCCGGCTGCGGTGGTGCAGCCTCCCCGGGGCATCTCAGCTGCTGGAGCTGCGGGGCTCTCACCGCAGCCACGGGCTCACAGCAAGGTGCCGTGAGGTCCCTCTGGATTGCACCAGACCTATTGTCCGCTGGCCAACAACATCGTCAGAGGAGCACTTCTAGGGACAGGTCTGAAATTTTCCATCTTGCCCAGAACGCCCTCCACCAGGACCAGCTCTGAAGGGATGGTGAGGGGCTGCACAGGCTCCTGCAGTGCCAGCTGTCTTTAGCGTTTCCAGCCTCTTGTGCTCATTGAGCCAAGCTCTGGGTCAGCAGCCACGGAGGCGGAACACCTTCAAGGGACCAACATCCTTGAGATGTTGGGTGCCTCTTCTGAACCTGTTCTTGTAGGGGAGCTGTTTCTGGGTGGGGGTACCTGTGGTCTTCAGCCCCAGCCCTTTCCCCTTAGATCAGTTGATTTTATTGTCCTGTGTATCAGGTAATTATCAATTTACTTTTTGTTCATGATTCATCCTGCCTAAGGCACACAGCTTCGTGCTGCCCATAGCTGCACTTCCAGCCATGCTCGAGAGAGCACATCTGTCTGTTTGTCCTTCCTTGTTTGCTCATTTCTGGGTGTTGGGAGAGGAGAATGTCTGCAGAGCTGGGCAGCGCTGTCAGATGCCCAGGACCCAGCTGCCAGGTCATTGCTTCTGTCAGAGTCAACATGACTGTTGCCTTTTTGAGGATGCTTTTGATTAGATAAATCTGATTTGATATATTTGAGGTGATTTTTGGTGGAGGTTGTCAGCGGTTCACACCTGCTACTACGCGTAACTCGTGCTTTTGTGGCTTTGTAGGAGGTGCTGTTTTCCATGGGTTGTCACAAGGCAGTAGCTGGGAACCAGCACGGTAATTAGATGGATCAAAGGAGGTTTTGAGCAAGGGAGTGTCCCCAAGAGAAGGCAGGGGATGGTTTGGGCACAGGCCACTTCCAGTCGCTGGTGGCCCTCCAGGGACCATGCCCTGGCCGGATAGGGAGGACCTGGGAACGGACCCGTCCTGGCTTCAGGTGGAGCCCATCGTTTGCAGACTGAGTCTGGCCCCCTTCACCGTGCTGACGGCTGGTACCCGGCAGCAATGGATGAGCAGCTGGGACAGCCCGAGCCAGGGAGCACGGGGCCGTGCTGGTGGTTCACAGCCATGGCCCTGGCAGAGTCGCCGTCCCCTTCGTGTCCACCCGCTCCTGGGCTTGTGTGGAGTGCCGTACCTGCATCCTGGGGTCCTTCCTGGTAGGACACAAATGTCATGGACAGGCCTGTGGGAAGCAGGTAGATGCTTCCAGCAGAGCTCCATCCAGCTGCTCACCATGGTTCATGTGCTTAATGAATCCCTGCTATTTTAATTATATCACTGCAGATACACCTAGGAGGCAGCTTTAAGCTTTGCTATCTTGGCTATGCCTAAAAAAAAAATTTGATTAGCTGGTTTTATCTTTAATATTTATGAGAACTGTAGAACAAGTTAATATTATCTTTTAATTACAAGTGTTACACAGATGTTAATTACCAAGCAAAGATTATATTTCAATTACCATCAGCGCCATCATAATACAAAATGGATACGAAGATTGCTTTTAAATGACAGGGTAACTGATACTGTGTCCTGTGCAACCGTGATACTGTGGCCATGTCACATGCCTTCGGTTTCTCTTCAGAGTAGCATGATCCCTGTTTGTTACTTTCCTGATAGCAGCTGAGGAGTGATTTCAATTTTTTTTTATATTATTGGCAAGATTCTGTCTGCAGCTCTTGGTACAAAACTGCTCTCAGACGGTGAAGCAGAGGGGGTCCTGGAGGCACTGGTCCCTGGACCAGGGGGTCGCAGCCTGCCGTGCCTGCCAGCCCCATCCTGCCCGCTGCCAGTGCCACCGCTGTCCCACTCTCCTCCTGTGCAGGCATCACTCTGCCCATCACAGCGTTAATTGCTAAATAAAGTCCTCTCCATTTCTTCTTTAAAGGCTGTGAGACAGTGATTTCCCTCCAGCTGATCAGACATAGCTGCTTTTAAAGAATGAAAACTCAGAGAAGTGGACGGTTTGTTGTCTGAGTTTAACAGATGGGTTGTTAGAAGAAAGCTTGTCTAAAGGAGATGAACTTATTAAAAGTCAGTATGGGAGGTTTGCTTTACTGTCTCTATTTGCTCTACAAACTCACTCTGGTTTGCAAGAAACTGGTAATCACAAGCTTCTTGCTCTTCTCTACAAGGAATAACTGTTTGTCCCTGGTTTTGTAGTGTGTCTTCAAAGTCTCAAACCCTCACTGAGCACCTGCAGGTGGTTTCCAGCCGTACTGGAGTGACTGGTATTTAACCCAGATATTCCCTGTGAGCCCAGTGGTCAGGTTGGTCTCAGCAGAGGTGCAGTAAGCATGTGCTTACATGGCTCTATCACAGATTACCAGTTCTTCTCTTTTCTCCCCATTTCTGCTGTAGCATTTAGTGATTAAAACTGAACTCAGTTCTTCAAAAAAGCTCGAGCTGTTTATACATCATGGTAAGTGCCTCCTTACTGCTTCTGGCCCTTCAGAATGAAGAACTTAGTTCCTCCTGCTCCAGAGGCTGCAGATCTCCCATTTCCTTGACATCCTTCCTGAGGCTCCTGCCATGCTGTCCCCTGTAGTAGAGGCTCTTTTCCTCAGGCAGTCCCAAAGCCTGCTGATGCTTTTGGGTGCCACAGGCAATTTTACGTTTATGCTTCACATTTCAAGTTTCAACCTTGCAAGTAAAATGGCAGCTATATAGATATTGGGGAAAATGGGGAGGGATTTGGCTCCGGCAGCCCAAGAGAGGAGAATGAGCCCCACCGGTGGTCCAGCGAAGGTCCTCCTGTGCTCCAGCTTGCGTCTCGGTGGGACCCGGCAGACCTGGCAACTGCTAGGTCTCACTGAGCTTGCACAGCAGAAGCACTGCAGGCTGGACCGGGTTTTTGCCCAGTACTTCATGTCTTCTGTGCTGCTGTTCTCAGGCAGAGACAGTGCGTGGTCCTAGGCCACCAGTGCAGGATGCAGTTGGTGTCAGAGGTGTTTGATACTTCCTTTGCTGGGTAAAAGCTTAGGGCCAGATTCTGGTTGTGCTTTTGCTTATGATAATTCCTCATGACTTCGTTGGGGTTGGCTTATTTTTGAGAGCTGAAAACTGCTGCTCCAGGTGATTAATGGTTGGAGATGGCTGCTGGGATCAAATAAGCTCTACCAGAGGGATCGATGCATCATCCCAGAATCACAGCCTTTGCCAGTATGACCACTTAAAATTGCAATGCTTTTCATCTCTGGAGAAAGGGAAATACAGAGACTTTAATATCTAACTGGAGTTCTGTAGGTTTTCCACACTGGGAGTCCAGACAGAAATGCCCAATGGAAGTCAGTGGAAGCTGGAGGAGAAATCAATATATGTAGACAAGGTGCAACCACTCCAAATAAGCATTTTTATAAGCTAAAGCAGTGTTCGGCTGTGGTTCACTGTCGTGTAGGATTAAGGTGTTTGATGTTCGGTGTGTAGTGCTTGCTAATGCTAAGCCTTGACTCTGCTCTAAAAACAAAATAAACGAAATCCAGCTTTGTACACTGAAACTTCCTGATGGCTCTCAGCCGAAGTCAATAAAGTGTCTATGTATGTAAGGATTCCAGCACATTTGTCTCGTCTTTCAAAGGCAGAAGGCACTGAGAGATTCAAGAAGAAAACCTACTGCTCGCAGTTCGGAAGCAAAAGGAAGATCTCTTGAACCCAGCTGTGGGTATTTGAATCAGATGTGACGGTAATATCCTGCAGAGGACAGGATCACAGGTGCCTTAATTTAAGACGACATCTGCATTTGCAGAAGGAAAAAATAATCTTTGTGCAGCCAGGATCAAGCAATCTCAAGTATTTATCATCTCCGCAGATCCTGCCCAGAATGCAAACTACTTGCTTTTGTTTGAGCCCAGACAAATTTTGCTGCCTCTTTATAATTAGTTTGAGATAGGTCAGGACATGCTATTAAATGATTAGATGACCTTTCATCTGAGTGGGGATTTCGGCCCGTTGGATTCCTTCAGAATCAGCAGGAAAAAAGTTATTGGATTTCTAAAGAGAAGTGGCAAAGCCTACCTAAGAGAAGGCAAGTTGGACCGAAAAATGTACAGAGCAGCAAAAATTTCAGCGATTGGGAAAAGTATCCTAAATTAACAAGAACAAAAAAAACTTCCAAAAAGGACATAATGTCTGAGTCCCCTGGACACCAGAAAACATCCAAATCCCGGCTCTCTATTTCCATGCCAACTTACACCATGGTTGGGTGGAGAATAGAAATGACTCTTGTAAGCAACAGCTCAATAAGTGATGCGGGGGAATAAGAAGCCAAGTAATTTCTGGCAGGTTATGGACTTTGTTTCTGCTTTTGGTGCTTAGTCTTCAGTGTGACAGAGAGTGCTTTGATCCTACAGACTGAGGTTTATCCTGAGACTTTATCCTACAGTCAGATTTGTGTGAAAGTGTAAATGGTGCATATGCTTCCTACCAAAAGAGCAAGGTTCGTCCCTGCAAATTACAGTCCTGGTGTGGGTGGTAGTAGAATACGAACCAGTCAAAAGTGTAAGTCCCTCAGATATGTTCTACTTGTTTACTCCCAAGATTAATTTTTTATGTTTTTTTTTATTTCTAAACCTTAAATTGTGGTCTGATATTTGAAATTCTTAATGTTTTCCCTGGATCAGTTGGAAGCTGGTGAAAACAGCCACCACCAAGCTGACTCCAGGGCAGCGGTTCAGAGCCGTGCCAGCTGTTCCCACTCCAGAGGCTGCTGTTCGTGTGTTCTCAAATTAAAGCTGGTCCCTTTGTCCCCCTCTTTGATTTTGAGATGCTATGGGAAAATCAGGTGAGCTTTGGGTGCTGTGCCACGTTTCCGTGCGGTGTCCATTTGCCCTGTGGGAGCATTGCCAGAGCTCAGCGCGGCACAGCACGGAGGAGTCCGGGAGGCACCCGGCGCTGCGGCGGTGGAGGGATGCAACCCTGCTGCCCTGCACCCAGCGCCCCGTGGGGTGCCTGGCTCCTGCCGCGGGGGTTTCTCGTGGCTTCCCAACCCTTGCCTTTTTGGCTGTTCTCACACCTCTCTCTCTTCACCGATTATTGGGGCAGTTTAAATGGAGAGATTTACTGTCAGCTCAACCAAGGGGGAGATGTTTTGGCAATGGGAAGCCACAGGGACGGCTTTGCAGCAAACGAGGTTGGGGACATTCTCCAGGCGCTACTGCATGACAGCAGGGAGCAGTGCCGCGTGTCTGCTGGCGGGAGAGGCAGTGCCGAAAATCTCCTGGGTGCTCATGAAAGTCGAACAAAGTCAGGCTGGCTCCTTGACTGCTTTTGCTGATAAAACCCAACTTTGTGCACAAAGTGGAGAGGCAGCTCTGAACACTTCTGTTAATGTACTGCGTTTTTTAATGAGAACTCTTACCTTAAAGAAAGGTGAGTATTTCAAAGCCAAGAGTCAGTTTTACCCGCCTGTTACTTTTTCAATATCACCTAGGTCAACGCTTCTCGTTAGTCCCCTCTAAATTAATGAGATAGCTGGGGCTGTTGAGTGAAGACCGAGATTGTCCCAGATTCAGGTGAGAAGAAGCTGCCAGCTATGGTGACAATACGGGCGTTGTCATTGTCTGGGGCCCCATAAAGTGAGATCGAACTGGGAGATGTTAAATGCACATCTCATGTCTGAATCGCAAATGCAAGCTCCAAACCCTTTATGCTTTTAATGCAATAAAAGCAAAGGCAGCTGTATACAAACCATTTGGCAGCAGCTGAATGTTCAGGGTATCTGGGACTCTATTAAATCTTTTATGTGCCATGTCTTGAGCAATATACTACCAGCTGATGCCTGCCTTCTGCTTCGCAAATCTGGCAGCATTACATACAATTTTTTCTAATGGCTGTATTTAACCACTGAAAATTTCCTTTGTGCAGCGAGGGACCGCATTATGCAGAACGAGGACAAAGTAGTCTCTTCTTTCTGCTTTCTTGCCTTGCTTCGCATTGTAGATCTGCTCGAAAATGGATTGATATCAATTTAAAAAACCACTCTGACTTATTACCAAGTAGATGTTTATTCCTTCCGCAGGAACAGATGCATGAGTGGAGAAGCACAAAACAGAAAAGATAGGTGTTGGGGCTCTGGCGTTTCGGGGGGGGGGGCGCATTTCTGTAACCAGGGGCGTTTTATGAAGGGTTCCTGCCTGTGGCAAAGGGCCTAAGTGGCCGAGCGTGGCCGGGGCAGCACCGGCACCGGTCCTGACGTTCATTCGACTCGCGTTAGATCCCCGCCAAGAGCTGTATTAACGTGACCATTAACTATTACCGGCTGTGGTAACTATAGGGGTACAAAGAGAGCATAGCCAGGGCACCGGGCAAGTGCCCCCTCGCGCCAGTTGTCCATCGGCCGCGGGGTGCGCTGCCCCGAGAGCCGTGCCGTCGGGCAGCACCGCAGTGGGGACCGCGCATCGCCTGCAGGCACGCGCCCCAGGCCACCCTGCACAGGTCAGCCAGCTCCCACTCATCCCACGTGGCTGCCCCTGCTCCCCTGGCGTTATGGGAGGCTTGGCTGGAAGAAGGACGTTTCCATCAACGCCCACGTTAGTGTTCTTTTCCGGAAAAGAGAGAACAAAAATTTCCAGAGCGCCTGAAACTGGCATTGCTCTGTATGTAGGTGATGCTGTTCCATTTCAGAAAACTATTTATTATGATTACAGAGTACAAAAAGTTTTCATCATTTTCTCATTTATTGTACTAGGTTTCCATTTTCCCTGCAGAGAAACAAAAAGCAAATGACATAAATATAAAATGCAATGCCTGTTAAGGTACTGCAAGTCACAACCTAAAAAAAAAAATATTTAGAAATTAATGAGCTTCTAGCTATAATGCGAAATAAACTGAAATCAGGAAGGAATGTTGTTCAGCGCCTGGGTGGCTGTTACTCAAAGGTTTGTTTTTAGAGAAGTTATGTAGCAATGACCGTGTTTTAAAGGGATATGGTTAGGTCTTTTCTGCTCGAAGAATTTATAAAATATGAAGTTATTTTTGCCTGGTTTATTAAATGTACAACCAGTTTAGTCTGCTTTAGGCAGTGGTTGGATCCTGCTGGTGCCTTGCATTGTGCCAGGTAGTTCATTATTATTATTAAGTTTGCACAAAGCAAGGGTTTTGCCTTACATTTTTGTATTCTGAACAGTCCCTGGCAGCTGTAGCCGATGAGCTTTTGCACACCCACAGACGCCGGAGGGGACCGTGCCTGCCGGGGGACGGGGCTGGGGACACCCGTTCTCACCCGATAGCTCAGAGGTGTGCGGGGGCACAGGCTGCCCTGCCTCGGCGAAGCTGCCAGCGCAGGACATGACTCTCAGGACCAAGTGCCGTTTGCGGGCGTCGGGCTTGCTGGTGCCACTGCAGGCAAGCGTGAGTTCGACCCAGAGAAAATTGCTCAGGTCAAGCTGCCCGAGAATGAGCCTTTAACTTGAGGTCTGAGGTGTGCGTGGAGTTATTTCAATACATAATTTTCCGTTCTTACCATAATGGTAATGACGACTGCAAAATAATCCCCGTAATTTCAGCGTGCATCGCTAATTGGGATGTTTTTATCAGGCTAATGATAACCACCTATTATTTTGTCACCTTCTTGCTGCAGTGTGTCCTCGATGATATTATATTGTGCGCCATTAGCACTTGCAAATGGTTATTAATGGCAGTATTTTAGAAGCGTGGAAGAGTTCAGCGGCTCCCGTCTGTCTGCGATGTTTTCTGCTGTCTGCAGAAGCTCCCTTTACTTGCTCCTGTGCTGTGTAAGTGTGACCTGCTCTCTAAGGAGCTGCCTGAAGCCACCCCCACGTCAGCCTCCCTGTGCCGCTCTGGATGAAGGCTGTATGACCAAAATGCCAAATTACTTATTTTTCAATGAAAATATATCTGGCGCATTGTAATCGTGAGCACGTCTGATAATTAAAAGAGGACAGATGTAATTACAGCAGCTGTAGAAATTCCATTCGTTCACTTAAAAATAGTTACCTTGATAACTAATTAGCTCTTTTAAAGATAGTCACCTTGGTAATGAAGGTGTCGTTAGTATCAGAAGAACCGAGGGAGGCACACCCAAGGCAATGCCGGCAGGGAAACCCGTGCCAGCCCAGTGGGCTTTGTGCCCATCGGCCGAGCGGCTGCCGGGGCCAGGGGCCGGCTTCTCCCTCCAGGCCAGGGGCTGCCGGCCGGCCCGGCTCTGCATCCCGGGAGGGGGATGGCTGCGAGCAGCTGGTGGGAAGCGGACGTTTTGTGGGGAGGGGGACCCACCGTGGACCCCTGCTTGCCCGGCCGTGAGAACAGGCTGTCCCGTCCGTGTGGTGGGAGCAGAGCGGGCAGGGGCGGGAGGCAGGAGGGAGCCGGACAGCGGCAGGCAGCGTGGTCCGCAGCGTGGTCCATGCCTGGGGAAGGACACGTCCCCCTTCGCGATGGCTTGTTGCTGCGTGGGGCTGGGAGCCTGGGCGGGCTGCGCAGGGGGGGCTCTGGGGTTACAAAAACCCGTCCGTGCGCGGGGGGTCTGTGCCTCGCAGGGACAGAGTACCACTGCCTTTCTAGGGGCATGATGTTTGTTGTTAACAAACGTACATTTCAATCGCTTTCTGCTAAAACAACTAATATTATTTTGACCTTTCTGAGCACAGCTACATATGCAGTAGATTAAAGCCAATCTGCCGGAGGTTGGCAGCCGGCGGATGTGAGCAGAATGGAGTCAAGGCTGGGAGAGAAGCCCCACCATTGCCCGAAGCCGGTCTCCATTCGGAGGCAGTGAGCACAAAGCTCTCTCCCACGGCTCCCAGACACCTCTCCCTGCTGGAAAGCTCTCCCTGGAGCCGGCTGTCACATCCTCGAGGAAGTTCTTGTGTGGCTGTGCAGCGAAAGACAGCCTGGGTGAGGAGGGGCAGTGCCCAAAACATGAGTGAACGGGCACTGCACTTGGAGCAGGGATGCTGGTGTCTGCAGATCCCAAGTCACAGCCCAGGGATCAGGAATATTCGATAGCGGGGTAGAAGTGCTGAGCGGTGTGGGTCTCAGCCTGGTAAAGCAGCAAATGAGGATATGAAGCATTTTACTAAATCTCTTTTTTCCTTCCCCTTCTGTGGTACTTTAGGTGTGTATTGTGCAGAAGAGAGACACTGAGAAGATGTATGCCATGAAGTACATGAACAAACAGCAGTGCATCGAAAGAGACGAGGTTCGCAATGTGTTCAGAGAGCTGGAAATCCTGCAGGAAATCGAGCACGTGTTCCTGGTGAATCTCTGGTGAGCAGCTCCTTTCCCTCTGCCTTCTGGGGCTGCCTGCCCTCAGGTGCTCGCAGAGCCCCATTCTCCCCGTCCTCCTGGGGTGTTGGATGTCCGTGGGAGCCTCCCAGTGAGCAGCTACAATGGAAGTCCGTGATAACGTGAAATGCATTCAGGAAACATAGTATGGAAGATATCCATATGTTATGGCATCAAACATTTCAAAACAGCTTAGCTTCTCTTTTTCCATCAAAAACCTTTGTGTGTTTGTTGGGTTTTTTTCACAGCCTTCTTGCAACTACCCCTATCAGGTCCCTCCTAAGGAACCCCCTGCCAATTTAACCATAAAGTATTTTTGTACCATGGTGTGTTGGTGTGCAGTTCAACTAAGGTGTCTTGTGGCAGTACGATGCTCCCGGTGATTGCCATTAAAGAAATGGTCCATTTCATGTCCATGGAGATACTGAGAACTGTGACAGTCTGTGGTGAATCAGATACTGCGTGGGGCCAATTTTTGTAACAAATAACAGCTTGAAAAGTCAAAGAAACTAGCATTTTTAGAGATTATGATTTATAACTTTTATTAATACAAAAATTATACAATATATAGTGTTTTACACAGTATTTGGTCCCTCTAAAGGACTCGATCTTGCAGAGATTGGCTAATAGTTTAAACAGAACTGCTCTCAGCAGTAGCCAGTGTGTTCAGTAAAGTGTTACTAAGAGAGGTCCTAACTCAAGACATTTTAGTGGGTGGTTTAAAGCTCTCCTGACCATGTTTAGGTCTGCGCAGGCACTGCAAAGGCAGCTGCATAGGCGTACACTGAGGGATGCTGGTGGGGTGGGGGAATTAATATGGTTGTAGGGCAGCCAAGGAGATGCACTCCATGTCATTTTTTACTGTGACTATCTAGACAGGACGTGTTTCAAAAGCATTACCAACTAAAGCTCTTTGTTAGATTTCAGCCTGATTTGAGGACTTTTTTTTAAATTAGACCCTAAAACGTTACTGACTAACAAGGATAGTTTTTGCCAGTGCGCACACAATGAAGTTACTATTGAGCAATTTGAAATGTAACTATTTTTAGTGATCTATTACTGAAAAAAAGTTATGAGAGCTCTTCAGATTATCAGATGCGTGGCCTTTTGCTGGAGAATGACTAAGGGCAAAAAATGCTTTGCAACACGTTCACTGGCCATGTAAAATATATCCTTTTAGAGCTCACATATATCATTATCAAATTTTGCACAAAAAATTAATTTACAAGTTTTAGAAAAGAGTGCATCGTATCTTAAGATCGTTGGTTAGTTTGGAATGAGACCTTAGCAGTCAGCCTCATGATCCTCTCCCAGCTCCTGCTGCCTGGGGGTCCGGGTGGTCCAGCCTCTCTCTGCCTCCCCTGCCCTGTGAGGGAGTGCCCGATGTGGGGCAGGGATCAGAAAATCCAACGTCTTCACCCATGGTCAACCAGCATGCCACAAACCGATCCTGTGCCAGCAAGCATCTCTGATCACTGCTAGGAGGGAGCTGGGGCAAGAGCAAATAGAGGACACATTGCAGGGTGATAGAAACAAGGAGTTGATGGCTTATATTCTCAGATTGCAGGAAGAGTGACATTATGAGAGGTGATGGAAAACCTTTGATAGCCCACTGAGTAGAGGATGACAGACTGAGAAGGGAAAAGAAGAGTGGTCCCTTCTCTTCCTGTATATGAGACTTGGGTTGCTCAAAATTTTGCCTAGGATTTATTCCCCCAGTGTCTTGCACACCCTTGGCATGGTTTGAAATGCATTCTTTCAAACAATAGCATGGCTTTTTGTAAAGGCAGGCTTCTGCAGCTGTGGCTTAGAGAGTGTCATTAAGGCAGGTAAGCACTTTTTCCAATCCAGTGGGTTTTGAGATTGCCTAAAAATTTGTGCAGCCACAACCACAAGGAGAAAATAGTAACTGTAAAATAAAGGCCATGCTTAATTGTAAAATAAGGGGTAAGCAAAAATGATATATTATGTAAAAAATGTAAGGACGTGCATCTGCAATGCACAGTGCACAGTAATCTCCTTCAGTGATTGCAAGGCTTATGTTACTATTGAAATCTGTTTTTAAGGCTAGACTCAGTGCCTCGTGAACAGCTGCCTGATTTCACAGAGACAGAAGAGGGGCAGAAGCAGCAGTTTTTCCCAGGGAAGCTGCACACCTTGGGTGGCCGGACAGGCTGAGCCTTGGGCAGCTGGCTGGCCACAGGCATCCCTTCCCTCCCCGGCGATGTTGGACGTGCGGCAGGCTGGTGGGCAGGAATATTTTAAAAAATTCAGAAAGTTTTATACTGAAAGTGATGAAAGTTGGTAATACTTTACATACTTTTTGTTGATCGGTCACTCCAGAAGAGCCAAATCGGTTAATATTTATTTTTTCAGCATTTTAGCAATTGCAAATATTTTTTTCCAACAAGTAATTAAATTCTTGAGAAAACTTGCTCTCTTAGCAAATTTTTCCCTTTCAGCTCGTACTTTTAGAATAAACCTACATTTAAGATGAGAGCAGAAGTGTGTGATTCATAAGCATTATACAGTCCCACATACTCTTTCCTTAGAAATACTATCACCAAATATAACAATTGAACTTTGTTTTGTAGTGTATCTTCACTGCTGTCAGTCTCCTGTGGGATCCACTGCAGATTTAGAGAGGCGTTTTACTCTACAGTAAATATAAATCTCTTTTTCTGTTTTTTTATGGTTAAATTAGCAGTTGTGTTTTCCAATTCATTTTCAGGACAGGGAGAGATATTTTAAGTAGGTTTATCAGAGTGTTCACAATTGAAAATGCAAAGTTTCTCTGAAGTGACTGGCTAGCAAAGCCCCGAGCTCTGCCTGCACCTCTGCCTGCAGCTCTGCCTGCTGGTGGGGTTACGTGGCAGCGCTCGGGAGGGAGGTGACGGTGGCAGGGCGAGCGCGGGGAAGTTAATTGGGATACTTCCCTCTTCAAAGGAAGTGTTGCTTAGCATAGCAATAGGTTAAAAAACAAGACAGCGTCTTGAGTTGCACTTGCTTAATTAGAAAGGTGTAAGCACCGATGCTGGCATATGCTTGTAGTGGGACTGTTTGCAGTTTTCACAGGAGCTGTGTAATTAGGAGGGGGAAAAAGCCTGACTAGGTTTCATAACTCCTGTGAGACTCAGCCCGCTCGCTCACATGCCACTGGTCCCGCAGGTATTCCTTCCAGGACGAGGAGGACATGTTCATGGTGGTGGACTTGCTTCTCGGTGGCGACCTGCGCTATCATCTGCAGCAAAACGTTCAGTTTACGGAAGAAACGGTCAAACTCTACATCTGTGAGATGGCGCTGGCTCTCGACTACCTACGAAGTCAGCATATTATCCACAGGTAACCATGTAGTCTCTTATTCGCAGTTGGTAGCTGGCAGGAGCTGCCTGTGCACTGCGCTGCCCACGGCTGTTTTGGGGTGGGTGATGCTGTCTTTGCTTAATGCCACTGGTGCCCCTGAGTCAGGGAACAGCTGGCACTAAACCACACTGGCAGTGCTGGTCCTGGGCACCGTCCGCCTGCTGGTCCTGCTCCCCCGTCACTTGGAGGAAGCCTGATGCTTTGCTGGGGGCTGAAGGCACCTTCCAGGATGGGTTTCAAAGCGATGAAAGGCTTCACAGAAATAGGCCCTGTACTGTGTTATTAATTTTCCTTGGAAATTATGCCTGAACAAGCCCAATGCTCCCACTTTTTTGCCCAGTTGCCCAGGAAAAGTATATTTCTAGTCCATCATGAAGGAACTTGTCTAATGTTAGGGTATTTTTGTTTTATTCATTCCTAATTTTTGATAGATTAAAAAGTTGCAGTTTTTTTGTTGTTGAGTTGCATTCTTGATCTGACTGAGATTTCATCTTGCTGTAACCTTGCTTCTTTTTCCAGAGACGTAAAACCAGACAATATCCTCCTCGATGAGCAAGGTAGGATCTCTCTGCCTTGCTTTGTCTGCCTCCTTCATTCAAGGGACAGATTCTTTACAGTCTTGAATACCGTGCATGCATCTTTCTATCTGGGAAAAGTGCGGGAAAAGAACCACTCCTTCTGACTGATTGGTGTTTGGTTGAACGTACCTGTGCATTGTAATGCCAGGGAAGATCCACCAAGGGCAGCCCCTCTCCTCGTTACCCCCACCTTGCTTCATCCACACTCTGCCTCCTTCCTCACTAGTGCCCCAGTGCACAGGTTGCCCATGCCAGAACTGCGGTACCTGGCATCGTGGGAGGGCACAAAGCGCAAGAACTGACTTTATTGAATTATAGAGTGAGTGATCTGCGCACATACTTTTAAGCTAGTTTTGATGTCTCCCCGGGGGGTATGGATCTGGGCTGAGCCAGGTGGAGTGAGTTCAGAAACCTTTATGAGGGCATCTATTGGTAATACTGTCTCAGTGGCCTACATAGGAGAAGTACCAGAGGACATCCTATAATGACCTCTGTTCCAGCACTAGGTCTTATAAAAAAAAGACATAATCTCTCAGGACAGCAGGCTCCAAACCATCCGAGTTTTACCATGAAGCCTCATCAAAACCAAAGCTTGCACTTGCATGGAAGTTAATTAGAAAATAGCACAGGGTATAAAGCCCAAACATAAATGGGAAAAAGGAGACGTAAGGGAAGACTTCACAGGACAAGGCAGTCTGTGATTCACACACCACTTTCATAACTGTCTTGTAGATAGAGAGCAGAAAGTAGCCTCCAGAAGGGCAAATGGCTGGGTTTTCTGTTTACCAGGCTGGCTTGAAAAATAATGACCTATTCTGAATTTTAATTTTCAGACCTGATGACAGAGAAAGTAGAAACAGAGAGAAGGTGTTCCACTTTTTGAAATATCTTAATGATTTCTTCTCACAGCCTTAGGGTTTGGGAAGTATTGTTATGATTTCATTCAACTGGCGTGTCCAAATTTGCTGTGGTCTGTACAGAGTGGCAGCACTATTTTAGCTCTGGGACTCTGGGGTAGTCATGGTTCAATGGCTTTCATCAAAAACAGTTCTAGGGTTTTAATCAATATGACCAAGGCAATATCTTAGTATAGTGTTTCCCTGTTGTCATCTTCACTGACTGTAGCTTCTGGCTGGAGCAATTTGACCAAGTGCTGGAGCTGGTGTAGGTTACTAGTTTGCTCCAAGTGTGATTTAAAATCAAGACCCAAAGCTAGCTACCATTTAATCACCTAGCCAGCCTGACAGCCTGGGAAAGCTTCAGCATCTGTTATGGCCATTCGGAGGGCTCTGACCCTGACCTGCCTGTGCCCATGCTACACTGTCCGAGGGCAGAAGCTTATGAAACAAATGTATTCTGACTCTATATTGCCACTGTTCTGCATTGCAATTAATTCCTTCTTAAAATGTGTCTTTATTTAAGGTCATGCACATTTAACAGATTTTAATATTGCAACAATAATTAGGGACGGTGAAAGAGCAACTGCATTAGCTGGAACAAAGCCATACATGGGTAAGAAATAATAGCTGTTCCTTACATCTGTATTTTACCTTTCAAGAGCACTCACCACATGCCGCCTGACAATGCCTGTCTGTGACAAAGGCATTGAATTAATTAAGCACATTAATGCATGTGCCCAAGTCATTCAGCAGAGCCTGCTCCTTTGAAAAGTGAAACTGCCGGAGTAAATTAATTGCTGTCAGCACGCCCTCCCCATCCCGCCCTGCCTTCCTTGCTCTGGGACTTGGTGCGTGCCGGTGGGCGCCGGGTTTCTACCATCCCTGGCTTGCTGGGTTGGGAGGGGTCTCCCCGTGTGCGCCCGATAATGCCACTGCCCAGCAAGGGCAGGCATGCTGCTGCTGCTGCTGCGGCTCACCCTGGCTTGCAAAGCCTCCCCTCGGGCAGTAGTGCATAAAAATAACCATAAGGTTTACATACTGACTTTGTGAAATACTGGAATAGAAACAAACTGATGTCAACGAATAACCTGTTGCATTTTGCCCTTTCTGTTCAGCCCCGGAGATTTTCCATTCCTTCCTGAACGGCGGGACGGGCTACTCCTTCGAGGTTGATTGGTGGTCGCTGGGAATCATGGCTTACGAACTGCTGCGGGGCTGGGTAGGGCTCCTGGATGGTCCAAGGCCTAAGAACACGCTTTCTGATTGACTGCAGAGAGGAGAGGGAATTTCTTCTCATCTTTCTGCTTTTTTCCCCCAGAGACCGTATGACATCCACTCCAACAACCCCGTGGAGTCTTTAGTTCAGCTCTTCAGTACTGTGAGCGTTCAGTACTCGTCTGCGTGGTCAAAAGAAATCGTTGCTCTGTTAAGAAAGGTAAATAGTCCTGCTGGCGTGATTTACATTATACGTTAGCCACAGTGCGTGTGGGACTAGCTGGAAAATTTCAGCATGTTAATAAATAATGTAAAATTGAAATAGGACTAGTTTTTATGACTTTGTTCAGGCTTAAGCACAGATTAATCTTGTTTTGTTTGTTTATTATCCCTGTAATAAGATGCATTATGTTTGATATCAAGGGAAGCATAAAGGCTGGGTTTGGTGAGACAATCACATTCCTACCTGGGCTAGAGCTGTGCCCTTCCAGCATCCCTCTCAGTCGTCATAATTACCTAAAAAGACAGCAACTGTGGCTGAGACGGCCCTGTGAGATGGAGGACCATGTGTTGCCCCTGCTGCGTTAGCTGCTCCCTCTCGACAGTTCTGCCAGTCCAAAGGGTCGGATTCGGTGTGTTTGGTTGTGAGAATTTTCGGGGGGGAGGGGTCCATATCTATTGGACAACCTGCTGCTTTCCTTGTACTGCTACACGAGAAAATTGTTGATTTGGTGTGGAGGCTGTGTTTTAGCTTCTGCTTGCTTGAGAGCTCAGAAAAGTAGCTGGTGAGTATGCTATAAAAAAGATATAGATGGTGCTGACAGAAAATAAGTGACTCTGATCTAAGTTAATGTTGGGTGGACAATTTACATAATTAGATTTTGTTTTAATGAGAAGCAGCATTGTTCGTTATGGCTGCAGTGGAGCATTCAGCAGGTTCACATTGCCATCTGCTGGGCTGGCGGCAGTCGGGCTTCTAGAGACCGGGCAGGATTTAAACATTTCACCAGGACAATGCCAGCAGCCACCTCGGCCTGGAAGCCCCTCCGTGTCCCCCCAGAGCTCTGGGGTTTCAGTGCTTGGGGTGCCCCAGCCCTGCGCCCTGCCCGCTGGGGCAGCCGGGGGACTCGGCTGGCGCCCAGGGGCGATGCCGGGCGCTGCGTTGCCCACCTGTCCGCCGGAGCCAGCTCCTGTTCCCTGTTCCCCGCTCCCGCTCCGGCACTGTGGCTGTGCCGGCATCGACACGCTGTGTCTCCTTCCCACTGGGCCGGTGCCGTCCGAACGGCCTTACTTGGGAATTGGGAATTCCCCCCTTTTCATTTTAATGATGAAGATAATTTTATGGTGTGAAAAAGTGCCTGGAAAGTTCCCCAGGCGGCAGCTGCTGGTCGAGGCAGTCTTTTACCCCGTGCCCTTCAGAAGCATTGCTGTGCTTGGGCGCTTGGCAGGCTGCAAGTACGGTCACCGTTGCCTGCTTCTTGCATAGTTAACTTTGGCGTTGGAAAAACACTTGGCACTGGCTCTATTTTCTGCAAAAAGGTTGTAACCACCTATAACTAGCGTGCCTAGAATTATGCCGCATTTTTCTAAAGGAAACGGTCCTAGATGGGCATTTTGTAGAGGTCCTACCATAAGTGTCCGTCAGCTGGGAGACCTTATGTGCTCAGCTTGCAGATGCCCAAAACCGAGCCGGGCAGCTGGAGGTCAGGACTCAAATTCTAAGTGCTCTGGAAAAATGGCAAGAGCTGGTCCAGAGGTGGGCTGTGGCTCCAGCACCAGTGGCAGCGGCACAGGCAGGCAGGGGGGTCGGCTCCTGGAGAGGGGCGAGGGTGGGCGCAACTCACCCGCCATGAGCATCCCACGCTTTGGAGAGGAGGGACACGCATGGGGCTCTGAGCGTGCACTGCAAGGGTGGCATCAACTGAGCTTCAGTGAAGATGTTCACAAGGGGAGACTAGGCACAGAATTTTCTGGAAGCCCTACCCAGACCCTGTGTTAGAAGTACCTCCACATTAGACGTACCTCCACACTAGACTTTAGGCGTACCTCCAGCGGTCCTGGGAGCTGTAACTCAAGTCAGCTGAGCGTACAGCGTGGTCTGTGGTGCTGAATTCTTGGAAAAATCAGGTCTGTCCTCAGACTGGTGTCTCAGCGGATCAAGTGATCATTTTGATTTTTTTTCTCTGTGCTTAGTAATCCGTGCGTGTGATAAATGTAGTAGTGTCCCCTGGTGTCACAGAAATGGTGTGACAACAGGACTTGCGGAGGTTGAAACCAAAACGGTGAGCCCATGGGGGAATCAGCATCTTTACAAGGGAGCAGGGTCTGTTGCTGGCATGGGGAGGAGTGTGCTGGGGCAGCAGCGCCCGGGTGCTGCGGTGAAGGGTCGTGCCTTGTAGGTGGGCATGGGAGGAGCAAACCCGCACTGGTCCAAGAGCTCACAGTACCAGATTTTTGGCCATCTGGTTTCACAACCTCCAGAAAGTTTTTCTAGTATTTTTTTTCCTACACTAAGTTATGTATTTCCATGACGGAAAGGTTGCTGCATGGCTGACCCATCTGAGTCGTGCCAAAGACAGGGTGCTGCTGGGCTCCTTTTCTTTCTCCTCTGACAGGAATGCTTTTCTCTCCCCAGCTGCTGACGGTGAACCCCGAGCATCGCTTTTCCTGCCTGGCCGATGTTCAGGCCTCAGCATACTTGTCCGGTGTGGTCTGGAGCGACGTCTGCGAGAAGCGAGTGGAGCCAGGCTTTGTCCCCAATGTGAGTAGGAGCGATCTGTGCCCTGGCCCCAAGCAGGGGCCGCTTCTCGTCGTTACAGGAACCGCTGCATTTGGCAGAGGCTTTCTGACAGAGAAGTAATTTCTGAGTGTATTTGCTGCAAGAGAGAGTCTGTGCTGTGCCTAATGTGCACGGTGCTGTGTCATGTGTCCCGGCAGAAGGGCCGCCTGCACTGCGACCCCACCTTTGAGCTGGAGGAGATGATTCTGGAGTCGAGGCCCTTGCACAAGAAGAAGAAGAGGCTTGCGAAGAACAAGTCGAGGGATAACAGCAAAGACAGCTCACAGTCTGTAAGTGTGTTCTGGGGTAACAGCCAGCCGGGAAAAAAGGCTGAGCTGCTGAATTTGGGGGTGTATAGCAGTAGTTACTGCAACAACGCAGTAACTGCAGATTTATTTTCATAAAAACATTTGCCCAACAGAGTCTTCCTGATGACCAAATGTTCCTCTTACGCAAGTTTGATAAAACTCTTTCACAGTAATATGTACTCTGGAAAATTAAATGAGAACAGAGGTCCCGGCACAACTGGGTTTGGGTAACTGTCCCGTGTTTTCTCTTGCCACATGAGCTGTGTGGCTGGGTAAGCCCCACAGCTCTGCTGTGTTCCTGCACCGGGGTGAGGTCTGGCTGCACTGGCTGGGGAGGCTGGCACGTGAGCATGGGAGAAGCGTGTCCCCGAGCACTTTCTGCAGAGGGGGATCCATTAGCTGGGAAATTAAGCTAGAGATGAGATGCATTTGTTTCTTCTTTTCACTGTGGGAGTCACAGTGCTTTTATATCACAGGGGAAATAAATAGAAGAATCTCGGTTTTACAGAGCAGACGAGTCCCAGGAGTAAAGCAGATCAGGTACTTGGTCCTGCAGAAAACAGAGTTTTGTCAGGGGTGTTTGCAGGTAGGGTGGTGTGCCAGTGAGGCCTGTGAGAACAAACGCACGTTACCCACCATCCCTGCTTCCCCTGCGCAGTGCCTCTGAGCTGTGCAAATCCCAGACCACGGGAACAAACGTTGTCCCCGCCAGCGAGGTCAGGACCATTCCCTGTCTGAGAGCAGCAAGGGAATGCCAGGCAAGATTTTTCCTGTCTCATTGTCTGCACCAATTAACTGCAATGGATCCCTTCCCTCTTCAGTGGGAGTTAATGCCGCGATCAATGAGACTTACTGTAAAAGGACGAAGAATAAATGGGGAAGTGAGGGAGGAAAAAAACAGAATAAGTGAATTTGCAAATACCTCTCCGAGGTTTTGCTGCCAGGATAGTTAAGGGCACTTTGTCTGCCAGGACACACGGCTGATTGCCTGCTGCCCAGGCAGGCGCCGGGCAGGAGCCCGTCCCTCGCCGCGGCTGGAGTGCAGCAGCAGCGTCTAGCTTCAGAGGAGGTCCCTGCACCCGGACAGCAGTAGTGCAGGAGGTAAAATAAAGGCAGAAATCGGGAAGTGTGGGCTGTCCACACACCCGTGTTTCCCCCCTGCCCCGCGGGTGCTGCCAACTTCCCCGGTGTGCGTGCAGCCAGCGTACCTGCACAGCCCCTGGGGACGGCGCGCAGCCGTCTGTGGGACAAGGCAGCAGCTTTGTGCCTTGTTCTTGCGAGGACTCACACACGCAGGCTTTGTGCTGGTCTCTCCCCCGCACTGGCTTTCCTTCTTATGGGCAGATAGCACTCCCAAAAGCAGAATACACAGATAAACATGTTGTGTGTATCTGGAAAACAGTGTGCTATCTGTGTTTTATGGAAAACTGCTCGCCGCAGATGAAACAAGCCACTGGTGAAAGCCATGAAGGCAATCAGCTGTGCTGTTTTCCATCATCTGTTTCAGCTGAAGTTTCTGGTGGCTGGGAGGCTCATACAGCTGGAAGCACTGTGATGCTGTAGGCAGCAATGAGATGCAAATGGGACTGCTTATGCATGTATTGTTTTTCTTCAACAGGAAAATGACTATCTCCAAGAATGCCTTGAAGCTATCCAGCAAGACTTTGTCATCTTTAACAGAGAGAAGTGAGTGTACAGGGTATTTTTTTTTTAAGAAAAAGTACCCTTTTTCCTGACTTCCCTTGGGAATCAGAGTGCCAGTGCCTCACGGCCGGGAGCATCTCACTGCAGGCTTAGCCCTGGGTGACTGATGTCACCCGAGGAGCTCAGGTGCTGCCTCTGTATGAAAAGCAATTCTGACCAAAAAGGGAGACAAGATCAGGGATTATTAATCACTGCCATTAAATAAAATATGCTGCAGAGAGACTTCTGGGATTTAACATATGTATGTGACACTGCTTCAATTTCCCCATTGGATCTTCTCGCCCATCCTGCTTTTAGAGGATGATGGTTTGGAAAATGAAGGCGAGGAACGTGCTAAAACCTCTGCAGGGCATGAGCGGGTAGTGAAAGCACTGGAGTTAAAGCAGCTGCTTTCCCCCGTGTTTGAGCACACTGCCATGGGAATGTTTGGTTTGTAAGTAAAGGAGGAGATGGCCTCCGTGGTGCGTGGCAGGGAGCCTGCTGCCCTGGCCACGGCACAGAGCACTTCTGGCCGAGGTCTGGGTGGGCAGCGCTCCTGAAAGCTGAAGCCTTGCAAGTCATTGCGGAGTATTTCAGAGCATTTCAGTGTGTTTTGCTGATACGTTGGTCCCTGTCATGACCTTTTTATGTGCTGTGTGTGCGCTCTGGAAAGACTCCTCTTGTTCACCATGGGTCTGCTGTAGGCACCTCTCAAGGAGTGGTTCGTGGGCAGCCTGGGGCACGCTCGCTGCTGTAGACTGCCTTCACGCCACTCCTTCTATGGGGCATTTGGTCTGGGGATGCCTACGTAATGCCTGGTTCCTCTGCTCCACACAGGCTAAAGAAGAGCCAAGAGCAGACAAGTGAGTCCATGTCCCCCCCCGAGACCACCGACGAAGCCGAGACGGAGGCCGAGTCTGAGACCTCCAATTTGAACATGTGCAGCTCTGTCTGCTCCTCCGCGGGCAGCAGCTAGGCTGCAGCCGCTGGGCGAGGGTCGCCAGCCCGCGCCGCGCCGATAACCCGTTCTCAGGTTGCGCTGAGCACCACAGGCTGTCCTCCGATACCACTGGAGAGCACCAACAACTAGTCTTGCAAAGCTGTAGCAAAAGAGATAGTTCTTACAGAACTGCATTCCTGGATTTAACGGATCGCCAGTTCGGCACACTGGTTGCCTGTCATGGGTAAAGATACTTGCTATGCAACTTGTCAGAGGAGGTAGATCAACTTCTTTACTTGTTCTTTTTTAATGTCAGATTGCTGATCTGCACATGTTTTTAATACAGTAAGATGACAAGAAAAGAAGTTACGTCCTTGGGTACAACAAGGAGAGACATCAAGCAGGTGTGGCGAGGGAGGAGGGCTGAACAGGTGGTTTAAATTTTACTTTGGCATTCCCTGTTAGTAAAGGCTGCTGTAGGGACAAGGAATCCCCCGTGCAAATTGGAGCAGCCCTGGGGCCTCCCTGGGCTGTGACGGGCGGCACCAGCCTCCTGGGAGCCTCGAGCTGTTCGGGTCCTGCCGCATAAGGGCATTCCAGGTATGTCCTTGTCCTCTCGTCACCTGTCAGAGTATCTTTCCCAACTTGGGGCAAATAAATGTTTTTTCTGCACTCCACGAATTCTTCTGGGGCTGGGTAATGATTAAACATGTACTTGAGATGCAGAATGTATTTGAAATATTTGCTTTCTTCACATAGCTGCTGCTATGAGTGGCGAGGAGCTGTGCAAATGGACTGGAGGGTTTGGTTCTGTTTGTCCGGGTTTGGAGGATGCAGTTTATCACAGGTTCAGAATTTATTGGAGGCAAAGTGGGTGACCTTGCAATGCTGCTCGGTTATGAAAGAGGGGAATATCTTATTCCACCCTTTGATTTACTTTATTTTCGGTGTAAAGTAAAAGTACTGTATATAATTTACCAATACCTGTTTTAACTTCTTAATAAGATGGGAGATCTCCTTAACTTGTTCCAGCTGTGGATATTGCCTTTCTTGTTTCAGAAGCCTTCACTATATGAGTTGCTTAATCTGCTGTAGAGTGGCTTTTGGTTACTATTGCTAAAAATGAGCCATGGGTTCTGCTGCAACGTACGGCTGTTGTGGTACACAGGGATTTCGTTAGGACTGCATTCACTTTCAAACTATCAACATCTGTTTGCTGCCAGACATAAGGAGGTTGCAGTGTTTGCATCCTTACTGTATAGTTGTAACGCAAAAATGGATAGAAAATGTTTTTAACAGATGCAGATTCTTTCAGGACAAATTTTTTGTGTTTTTCATTTCTGCGAATAAAATAGAAAGGCCTAACTGGTACAAAACAATTTTATATGAAGAAAGACACGATGCATTTATTTTCCACAGTTTTATGTGGAAATCAGTACGTGGCCAAAATTGCGCAGAACCGAATTTCCACAGAAGTCTTCAAAAGAAGCATTCAGGTGCGCAGGCACAACTTGCACAGGGGAGGGAAGCCGAAGCTCTGATACCAGTTGCACAGTTATTTTCAGGACAGAGCCAGGTGAACGCTGTCAGACACGGCAGCTCTCGCCGGGGTGCTGAGCACCCGGCCCCCGTGCCGTGCCCGCTGAGGGACCAGGGTCGCACCACGAGGCCCCCAGCGTCGGCCGCGGGTCCTTGCACCGTCACGGCCCGCGCCCGGTTAGGAGCTGCCTTACTGCCGGGCTGCAGGAGAGCTGCCGGCGTTCTGTGAGCCAGGTCTGAAATAAACGCTTTCCCCTGCTCCGTTTCCCCAGCTGCAGGAGGGTCCTACCCTGGCTCTGAGCCCAGGCTGCGCTGGAGGGACCTGCCCTCTCTGCCCCCAGTAACCTCCAGTCTGATCACTGGGACCCAGGGTGACCCAATTACCCTAATCACCTTCTCCCGCGTGCGTGTGTGCGGATGGGCCGCCCGCTCTGGCCGCGTTTGCTGCCGGTGAGCAGACCCCGCTCTCTGCGCGGGCAGCCAGCTCCTCGCCCCCGTGCTCTCTGCGCGCACCCCATGTCCCCGTCCTCGTCCCGGCGCAGCGCGGTGCGCCTTGGCTGCTGGCTCCGCCGCCCGCCGCGTGCCTTGGCGGGCTCGGCTCGCGCCGCATGGGAACGGTGCCTGTCGGCAACGGCCGCTAGCGATGGCCAGGGTACTTTGCAACGTAGTAGTAACGCTTGAGATGAAAGTCACAAAACCACACCAGGACCGGCTCTGATTTGCTTCGGCTCAGAGCAGTCTGGTAACCCTGCTGCTGCCAGGGGCTGGAAACCCACCGCTTGGCCTGCCAGGACTCAGGTGGGGCAAGAGAAGCAGAACGAGGGTCAAAACCAGGTGTTTATTCAGGAGTTATAAATTACAGATGATTTACTCCACCAGTATGGGTAGGTTTTTTCAGTAAACTCCATTGCACTATTTATCATCTTTCTGTAAATAATGACAAAAGTTTGGACTATCAGGATGACAAGGAGCGTAACTTATTTTTTGACCAAACCATTCCATATGTGAGAGATGCAGATAGATCCTATGCAACCAGAAGCTCTTGGGCCAGGAGAGGAGTTGGCAGTTTGGTAGGACATGTCTAGTCAGATGTTTTCA
This sequence comes from Haliaeetus leucocephalus, assembly GCF_000737465.1. Lineage (NCBI taxonomy): Eukaryota > Metazoa > Chordata > Aves > Accipitriformes > Accipitridae > Haliaeetus > Haliaeetus leucocephalus. The sequence continues at coordinate 817,281 of NW_010973266.1, forward strand.
TCGCTTTCTTTAGGACAAGTGACAAATGGCCCTTCAGGTCGAGGTTGGTATGTGTAGGGAGGAGCTGGCTCACTTCTGAAATGGATGTTTCTCACCCCAAACGCTCTCCGTGTTGATCATTTATGTTCCCTTTTCAGCACCACTCTTACTGGGTAAATTGTGCAAAATATCCTTGGCAGAAACAGGGAAAGTTTCTTGGGAGACACCAGGTAATTGCTCCTTCCCAGGTGAAATAACTGGGGGCAGATTCTGGCTGTCTGGGAAGCACTACTGAAGTCCAGCAACGCATGCCAGGGGAAACTCTGCTTTCTGCCTCAATCTAGTTCTTAAACCTCAATCACCGAGAAAAGTGACAGGACACAGACCTCTAGGATCATTGTGCTGAGTAGCAGAGATGCCGTGAGTACAATATAACTGAAGTACTCGGTTTTGATCTTAAATGATGCATGGGCATAACTTCACTGCTGCCCATTGGGGACCAGGTTTTATTGACGCCTGTTTGTGCCTGGTCCCTGGAGAAGAAATTACAAGGAAAGGGTATCTGGAAAATGGAAAAATGATAGGAAACAGATAGGTGTTTGCTTCGTTGTCAAAATCTCTGTGATGGGTTTCAATACACCGGGCTCTTCTGTCCCCGCTGTGCCGCTGCTCTCTGGGCCCCTCTCATGTCGTGTCCCCATCGCCGTGTCCCCGTCACAAGCTGTGCTGATTGAGCCGGCCCCGTCGGCACCGCACGTCCCCGCGGCTCCTTCCAGGGATGTCCTCTGTAAAGCTAACCCCGTCCGCACTGAACTCCCGCGGGAGACGGGAGCCTCGTTCCTCCCCGCGCCGCTCCGTCGGTGATGTGCTGTCACCGGCTGGCCGGCACAGACCGGGATGGGGATGGGGAGCTGTGTCCGGGGGTGCGGCGGGGTTACCCCCCAACGCCGCCCTGCGGTGCCGGTGCCGTCGGTGTTCGCCGAGTCCCGCACTGTTGCGGGGCGGCTCGCCGGGGCCGGCAGGTGAACTGGCAGCCGCCAGCCCCGCCGCCTGCCTCCCGCAGCCAGAGCCGAGCTAGCGATGCTCGGCACGATGCGCGCGCCGAGGATGCCGGGGCCGGTGCGAAGGGTTGTTCTCTGCGAAAGGGCTGGTTCCTGTGAAAAACGCGTGGCTTTGAAATTCTCTGAACCGCTCCTCTCCTCTTATTCCCTCTGTTGCATTAGAGCCTGAGGCAGCTCCAGATGTGAGCAAAACTTGCAGTGAAGTCGTGAACTCCTGGTACCAAACCCCATCATGCAGAGCTTGAAAGAAGTTGGTAGCAGCTCTGGGTTACATCTCCACTACAACCAGAATACAATAATTCTCTGTATATAAGTATTTAAATACATGTATTTTTTGTATGACAGATTTATACAAGGTGTGCCATTATTTGCTGTGAAAAGTCTACATCGCCTATAAATTATTCTCTTTAAATTCCTTGCCATGAGATTGTTTTCTTATCTCTGTTGTATTATGAAGTTTTGCAAAGTTGCATATTTTTTAAGTGTTTCCATTGAATTCCACAGACTTCACTGGGAATTTTGCGTAGAATACAAATGCCAGATCAGGTCCTGATGTTTCTTCTGTTGCCAATTCTTTATTACTCTATACCTTGCCAAAAAGAGAATAAGAGTAATAGCAGCAAAAAGGCAAATAATACGAACTTGACATTGGACAGTGCTGAAATCCTGATGCCTTGGTAGGGTATTTTTTTAGGTTATTTCAGTGGAAATATATGTAAAGTATATCTTTGTATTTTATGTTAATACATTTCTGTAATTTTATTGCATGAAGATTTTACCATGTCACAGAATATTTAAGTTATGACAAGTTTGTGTTTTTGCAGATACTGCGAGAAGCCATTGCATATGTGGAGTAATAAATGTGTATTTTTAACATTGCCAAGTATTTGTTGTCATTTCCAGGTTATTGATCTGTAGAAAAAAACTTTGAATCTTATAAAAAGTGGGTGTTATAATTACATTTCTTGATTACACATTGCAGACTGGGCTTGTTTAGCGTCCAGATTACACCAGTGGGTGTAACAGCCAGAACATACCACCCGCCCGCTGTGTCTGAGCTGCCCGCTACTGACGGCAGGTCCCCGGCCAGCAGCAGCAGTCCTTTACGGCCGCATAGCGAGCAGGTCAGTACGCCAAGTATTTTTTAATTTGCTGCAAATTGCGTGGCGTGGTGCAGTGCCTGGCAAAGCCGGGCGTTTGCAGCTGATGGTTATGAGGCTGTGTGAAGGCACGAACCATGAAAAAAATCAAAACACTGAAAGCTTTCTGAAGCCCCACCAGACCCCAGAGCTGGTGGGACGCTCCCTGCTAGCGCAGAGCCAGGGGTGGGACGTGGGAATGCAGCCGTCAGACTCCTTAAAAGCTGCAAAACAGGCGTTAAAAGGGGAACAGCTGAATCCAGATGTTTTACAGTGTCCCACTTGCTGGTGTCAGTTAGAAGGTGTTTATAATTCCCTAGGGAGCGTTTATCTTTACAGCAGCGGGGCCGAGGGCCCTTTCGATGGTGGGTTTGGGGTCGCGGTGAGGATGAGGAGTGCCCTGGGCACGGCCACCGGCCTGGGTCACCTCTGCCCACACCGGCCCCTGCCCGGGGGGACCTGCGCTGCACGGCTCCGAGTCTCTCTGTGCGCTTGTGCTGGGCTGGTGCCTGGCAATGAACTGGGAGAGCAGGGAGGGGTGTGCAGGGGCTGGGGCAGGGTCCCAGTGCCCAGCACCCACACCTATGGCTTGCTGTGTTTTAGCACTTCACTGCACAGCCCTGGATTTTGTAGGTTAAACTCAACAAAAACAGCCCCAGGAACTTCAGGAGGTCTCTTGTTTTTTTTTTTTTCTCTTTCATCCCTCATCAGTACTTGGAATTATTAATTATGGTTGTTGGCGCAATGTGCTGGCTTCCTTTATCTCAATGTAGAAAGCATCTGCAAAGGCTCTTCCTGACTTCAAAAGAAGTGGTAAAGGAACGAGACAAATCAATATGAGCCCTAACTTGGCTCTCTGCAGAGCCCTTCACCGCAGTTGGCAGCCCTGTGCCCAGCCACCGATTTGATGCCTCTGGCGTGACCCCTCACAGTGTCCCCGTGTGTCCCTGAAGGGCCAAGGGCACCCGGAGCACCCACCAAGCTGGGTCACGCACCCCTTGTACGAGGGGGGGAGAAGGCAAAGGTAACAGGGTGAGGACAGTTCCCCACACACAGGTCTTAAATCACAGGGGGCGAAAAAGCTGATTGATAGACTTAAACCGCCATGGCAGCCACAAAAGCATTTGCCGGGGCTCACCCTTGGGGTGGGACAAGCAGGGACCAGCCCTCCCCGTGCTCATCACCCGACTTTGCCTTTCTTACCTGCTGAGATTTATCGTGCCGCTGGTTTGGACGGTTGGACCTGAAGGAAAGGCGGGTGCCAGCTGCCGATGCCTGCGCAGGCCGGGCTGGGGAGAGCCCGGTTACCCAGCAGAGCAGGTCAAGGCAAGGTTTGCCACAAGCTGGGCAAAAAAGCAGAAAGGAGCATGGAACCGCAGTGATAATTTTGTGTCTGGCTGCCAGCTGATTTGCACCCTTAGGGAAACGTCAGGAGGGTTTTCACGCAGCAAGCGTGAGCCCTGCGGCATCCCTCTGCCCCCACTTTCCTCCACTGTGGCTGGTGAGACAACGGCGATGCCGGGGCAGCTGCGTCCCTGCAGCCCTCGGGCAGCTCTCAGCCGGGCTGCTTGGCTGCAGGGTGCCGTCACGCTCAATTTTAGCACCGCGCGATTTTCTGCTGCTTGTAAATGTGTCTGCATTTAAGACCAATATGCTGCATTGCATATTCTGTTTTGGTTTGGGCTGGGCAATTGTTGTCTTTTTGAATTTTACTGTTTTGTAGATAGTACTGCCGTTCTGCTAAGAAACGAGAGGCTCATCCCCACTCCAAACGTGGGCTGGGGTCTCAGGGCCCTCCAGCGCGGCTGCGGTGCCTTGCTGCTGCAGAGCCAGCCGGCGCCCGCCACGCCGGGCACGGGCCCTCGGTCAAGGGCACGAAGCGTCTCGCCGGTCGGTCCCCTTCGCCTGCGTGTGCCTGACCCAGAGCCTGCAGGAAAGCTGTCCAAAGAAATTAGGGCCAAACAGAGACGGTGTTTGTGCCCTGGGTGGGTTCGTTTCCCGGAGGCTCTGGCTGCATTAGCAGGCAGCTGGCTCTGCTGGGACTCTGCTCAGCATCTCCTGGCACCAGGAAAGCTGCAGAAATGCTCTCAGCCCCGCTCTGTGCGTTAGGAAGTTGGGGTTACCACGTACCAGTGCCTGACGGCTCCCAGACCGAGGAAATAAATGCAAAGCCTCCCTGCAAAGGGAAAGGGGCAGTGGGATTTGAGCCCTCAGCTGGCGAGGCAGATGGAGGGACCAAAACGGCTTCTGCAGGGCGATGCTGGGAGAGGGGACAGTGTCTCTGGCGCCTGCCGGGGTCCCCACCGCCCTGGAAGTACCTCTCACTAATGAGCCTGACTGTTGGAAAAGGGTATTTCCAGGACAGAGATCACAGAACTTCCCTTGCTAAGTGCTACCGAGCTGGGGGTACCCCTGTCACCCTGTGGATGTCTGGGCAGGTGGGAGATGTTGCTGCCAGCAGACTGTAACTTTTTGCTTTCCCATTCCTTACATAGTTTCCACTGCCATCACTTTAAAACTCTATTCAGAAAGAAAATAAATAGATGTTCAATAGCCTTGGCGCAATTGCCGGAAAACTCAGAAAACCAACAAATGAAATTAAATAATTCGTTTCAATTAAGATATATCAACAAATGCATTCCCATATGTTTGATGCAGAAATTACTGCAGCTCATTGCATTAAGCTACGAGATGTAGGTCAGATCAGATAATAAAAAAAAAAAAAAACACCAAAAAAACCCCCAAACCCTTCCTGGTTTAAATTTGTAAATTCAGATAATACATTCATTCATATTTAACTCGTGGGTTGGTGTATCCAGAGCTGCTGAACAGTATTTCAGCTTCCACCTATGGAGCAGATGCTTGCTCATGTTTCCACAACCCTTTTGTTCCCAGCTTTCAGACAGAGCTAGAAACCAAAGCATGACCTTGCCCGAGGAAAATCTGCATCTCACCGACACGTTACAGCATCTCTTACTGCATCTGCATCTCACAGGCATCAGCAGTGTTGTTGACCTACTGGGAAAATTAGACCACCCTCATGGTATTTTAGCTTTATTTGCAAACCGAAGGCTTTTGGCGGGCAGGCCGGCTGTGTGACACCAAATATGACCAAGCAGCCCTTGTTAAGTGTGCCAGGTCTAACCAGAAGATTCTGTGTTATTCCTACACAGCTAATAAAAAGCCTCTTTTCATTGTCAAAGGGGAGTAACAGTAACCTGCAAGTCATTGTAGGTTTTACAGAACCGATTTCACAAACCCTCATGCATAAAAACACAAAGGAAGAAAACACAAAAATTGACTCAGATGGCTCAACCGCTTCCACCGTTTTATGATTTCCAACAAACTTTATTCAAAGCAAGGAACAGAAAATGAATGGCGAGCCATTCTGTAAGAGGTACATGCATAGCATTGTGGCGTAGAGGTTCACCTTTACTGTACATACCTTTAAATACAATAAATGGGCTATAATAACCTTTATAAAAGAGTCTGTCATATGCAACTGGCCTTCAAATGAGCCTTATTATTGATTATAAGACTTACACTCGGTTCTTGAAAAACTGTATAAATAATCTTTAAAAAACGAGCCTGACAGAAAGACTACAGCCCGCCGGCATGGCTGCCGCGGCGCTGGGTCCCAGGAGCAGCCAGCAGCCGCCCGCCCCACTGCGGCTGGGACCGCTGCAGGGACAGACGGACACGCGGCCGTCCCGCACGGACGCGCTGGCTCACGGGCGCAGCAACGGCGAGTCCCGGAGCACGGCCGGGGCTGCGCGGCAACATGGTGTCGAGATCCGCTCGGGGATGCTGCAAACAGACAAGATGCAACCCACCGTATTAAAACCATACAGATTCGGAAGTGTTTATCGGTTAAAAGTCCTTCGACTAGAAAGGGCAGTCAATGCTATTAGAAAGGAGCGTATTCCAGCCAAAATGTACCTTCGTTTTTCATCTGGCCACAAGCCAGCCAGCAGCACGGCTGAGCATGCTGCCAAGTGTACGTCTAGGTGCCCGCATGCACAAGGTAAGGGCTTTCCGAGTAGCTACTGAAGAAATACAGACTGGGAGAAATTGAGATGGGAGCGCTACCTCTCGGGGCGGGGAGGGGGGCTTACTCTACTTGCTACCTACAAGAAGAAGGGGATGGGGCAGCTGACGAATGCTCCATTTTTCATCCTGAGCTTGAGGGCGACCCACCGTCCCCTTCCCAGCTGGACCCGGCCCTGGCAGGACCCAAGCACGCCCCGGCGGCGGCTGCGGCAGGGACAACCACGCCGGCGGCACTGGGGGAGAGCGCAGCCCCCGGGCTGCCCCGTCAGGACAGCGAGGTGATGTTGGACCGTCCACCCGGCGGGGCGATGATTTTCTGAGCCGTGCGTCTGGCAATGTGGTCGTCAGCTTGCGACCCTAGGGAAGAGGACAGGCATGGGGTGTGCTGTCGGCACGGTGTGGGAGGCCCGCTGCTTTAAATGCACAGATCATGAAAGGTTTCCTTTGTGGGAAATGCTAGTACTTTCATTATATATCATTTTGGACACCATATTATCATAGTACAGTTTGGAATGGCTTTATTTGCCTGAACGTCTTTATATTTTATTGCTTCTTTCCAGAAAACATTATAAATGGCTTTCCCATAAATAAACAGTTTCTATATAATAAAATGTGGGACCTTGTACATTTACTAAGCAATTCGTGATCCACCCGATCTCAACCAGCTAAGAAAACAACATTATGCAAGTCATTTTATGGCAGAGCATTGGCTTTCCAACATCCCTAAAGCTGCCGGGCAGATTTCTGCAGGACACTGAGCTCAGTGATGCTGAATCACTGCCTGCTTACACAGAAAGACCAAAGGAATTTTTTTTCTGGTTCCTGAAAATGGAGTTATTTGACTAACCTCTACAAACCCAACCACTTCTAACCCCCGACTCACAGAGGATGCAGCCGGGGCTGAAGTCCCGACCCCCCCGACAGCCAGGGCAGCGTCCCCACTGACCCGGGCAGGGATGCGGTGACACCCTCGCCTTCAGCCTCGTCCTCCTGCTCCCCATCACTGCAGCCTCCACCCTCCACGGAGCCTGTACTCACCCCCCCCCAGGCTTTGCCATATACATTTGTCAGTGCACCTACATAGACACCATAAAACATTCTAGAGATTTCTGTGCTGCATTTAGTCCCTAGGCTGCTGCAACAGTACGAACTGCTTTTTCCTGAGCAAAAATTAAGTTTCTATTCCTCAGCTTTGCCCTGCCACTCACACCAGCCCGGGGCTTTGTGACAGCCACGCAAACCAGCCCCCCCCCCGCC
>NW_010973266.1:824778-840378 GCF_000737465.1 Haliaeetus leucocephalus
CCCCGACTTTCGGGGACCCCCGCCCTACCAGACAAGCTGAACCCCGACTGATGGAGGTTGCGCACGGGAGGAGCCTGGGCTTTGCCCGCACAGGGCGCGATCCTGGAGGCCGGAGTGTTGGCCACGGCTCTGGCGCTGGCGAGGACGTCGTGGACCGGTCCGTCGTACAGCCCTCTGGGGACGCCGTGCACTTCGGCCAGCTGCGGGGTGAAGGCACGTAGTTAAGCGAAGGCAAACAAGAACCAGGCCCAACAGACGGGTAACGACTTGTTGTCCTTCTGTCTGTGCTTAACCCCTTCGGAGGGTTTGGGGGAGACTCCACCCCCAAACAGACCAGACCAGACCAAGCGGAGGATGCTGCCCGGACCCCGCGGGCCGAGGTCCTGTCCCCCCCCCCGGGAAAAGGGGCTCCGAGAGGTGGTTGGGGGGTGCCGCCGTGCGAGGGGCCGTGCTCCCCTGAGGGCAACGTCCCACAGGTGCGTGCCCTGACCAGCGTCACCCAGTGTGAGCATCACGTCCTCCTGCAGGGAGGATGAGCTCAGCCCTGGGCGCTCACGGCTGCTGGGGAGCCAAAGTCCTAACGACTTCATTACCAGTGTTTCATCACGGATTTGCTTAAGGCTGTTTCTCCTCCCAGGCGAAGCAGTGACAGCCCTTTGACAACCACAGGGGCAGAAGGGACTTGTTTTGAAGATGAAGAGTGCTGAGTTTCAAAAAAAAGGCACAGACTGATAGGTTATCAAGACATCTATAGCAGTTTCTGGAGAAATTTTTCTCTTACATGACTTTTGTCTCCATCGTGCTGCGTATCTTGTGAAGAAAATACCCTGCTCAATGTTTTCCAGTGCTCTTTTTGACCGTAGCTTTTGTCAAAAGCTCCGGTTAAATCATGGATGGAGAGCTGGCGTGGGCAGGCTGCCGGGTTGTTTGCAAAGCGCCGAACGCACCTGCCCAAACGCACTAACTGGACAAAGCAACCCCTCACCGCCCGGGCTGACGCCTGGTTATCATCCCGCCAGAGCGGGGACTTCAGCTCGCTGTGCGTCAAGGTTTGTGTGCAGCAAACTCCAGCCTTTATGATAAAAAACATACGGCACTGGGTGTCTGCTCCCACAAGGGACAGAGGTGCAGCCTCACCGCTAACAAGGAGCCCGGGGACCCTCTACCCCAGCCGACGGCACCGGCCAGCCCTCCCCGCCGCCTCTCGGTGCGTGAAGGGGATGCGGGACGTGCCAGGGAAACGGAGGACACCACCAGCACTGCCAGTGCCAGCGCCGGGCGGGAGGTTAACCGACGGCTGCTGCCAGACGGAGTGGAGATGGCGGCCCACCGCCGGGCAGTGCCGCGGGGGAGACCCGGCCTCCGGCAGGGAGCTGGCAGGGTCCCATCCATCCCCATCCTGCAGGGAGCTGGCAGGGTCCCATCCATCCCCATCCTGCAGGGAGCTGGCAGGGTCCCATCCATCCCCATCCCACCCTGACTCCAGAGGCACTCCCCGCCCCCTGCAGCTGCCAGCACCACTGGTGCCGCTGCAGGTAATTTGGGGTTAATGAGTTCTGCTCTACCTTCATCAACAACGCTTAATGAAAATGTCGAAAATAACACATGGAAGAGGGGAGGAGAGCAGAGCTGTTAAGGAGCTCTTTATATATTTGCATGTCTTCATATCTCCTTAAAAAGCTGTGCTAGCACACTGAAGGATTTATCTTACTGTATTTCCAGGAACGCTACATGCATTACCCTTCGACAGATGCAGCACAGACACTGGTAATACAGTAACATAAACTTTTCTAATACAGGTAGGAGAGGAATTCCTCCCTTCTACCTCAATACAAACCAAACAAAACCAGATTTGCTAGAAGTCATATTTTTGCTTTGCAACTTCGTAATAGGCAAATAACACTAGCATTACTAGCTATAACACTAAAATAGGCAATATTGATTAATGTGCCAAGCCACACACCAAAGCAGTTGCATGACAACATTACAAATTTTCAAGGCCTAGAAAGAAATAACATTCATAATATTCTTGTTTCTGTTGCCTATTCCATCAGCAGGCTTGCTGTAACAGCGACTGCAACACAATAATGCAGAGAGAGTGCAATGAATATATGGGATTATGGCAAATAAAATTCTCCTTACCCTGTTTCTTGCCTTTATCCTTTTATAAACAAAATCAGGGAATGTCTTTCTAGGAATGAAGCGACCTGACCCCTGGGTGACACACAGGTTTCCATCTTCAAGAACAACTTTTCCCTGACTTATGACCACAGTAGGAACCCCGTGGCACTCTGTGCCTTCAAATATGTTGTACTCCACATTCTGGAAAGAACAAACCACGATATTCAATAAGGTTAAGATTTAAGAAGAGAAGGTGACAGTCTCGCCAACTATATTCCGCCCCTCCCCCCATTTTTGTATGTTGCTCCTCATGCACAATCAGTTGTACTTAACTAACCCTTCATATTTCAAATAATAAGGTTCTTCTAAAGAAACTAGACCCTCAAAATGCTCAGTACTTGCCCAAAAGACATGCAGCACTCCTGGAGCAAACTAGACTTTTACTATACGTGAACAATTAATTCCCTCTAAGCCCCAGAAGAGCCCTGCTTAAGTTCTCCATTCAGGGACAGAAGTTCTTGTCATTTCTTCCAAGTCACTGCAAGTCTTCTGTGAAAATAAGTACGGAAAGTCATGTCTGTTCTGTGGGAAATGCCACTTTCTTCAAATGCTCCCATTACTATCACTAACAAACTACCCAAAAACCAAAGTGTACAGTGAAAAAATGTGACATTATAAAAAAACCAAAAGTGAATTTTCTGGACCAAAAGGAAACCAGTTTCTATTTTTTAAAGAAAACACCTGAATATTTCAATCAGTGATAATTTTCTTCACGAAAAAAACATTTTGGTGAAAAAACCCAAATGGGTCAAAATATTTCTACATTAACTTCAATCAGCTCTATCACCAACATTCCTCACAACACCTCACCCCCCTCTCTCTTTCAACTGCAGCTTTCTGTCAGAGGCTTATGTTGGAAATCAGTTTGGGGATGTCCACGGCCTGAAAAACCACGGCTAAAATGCCATTAAGATGCACCCGGACCTCTCCCGACTGAGTGACCCCTACGGACAGGCAGCGCCCATGGAGCCAGTGCAGGAGCTCTTCAGGAAGGATCCTGATATATTAAACTATATTAATAGTTTAATACTTAAAACAAATTCAGCACTTACATTTTTCTAGTCCACAGTGAATAAATTGATCGTAAAATTTCTGTAGCAGATGCAGACTGTCTCAGAGTAGTCACTGCTCCTACCCTTCACAGTAACCAAGGATATATTTTCATTTGCTTGTATTTTTAAAAGCAAATGCAAGGTTCTTCATCACTTTATCCACATATACAGCTCCCCCCTTGCTGAATGATCTGATCTTTCTGATCTGAGGAGAGAGATTGCTTTACTGCTCTCTTCTGACTCTCAACTCAGCTCCAGAAAGTAATGTAAAAATACTTTACCAGGTTGTGCGTTTTTGCCGAGATGATTTTAGTAGCCTTGGGATTCCACAAAACCAAGTCTGCGTCAGCGCCCACAGCGATGCGCCCCTTCTTAGGGTAGCAGTTAAAGATCTTGGCAGCATTGGTGCTGGTCACCGCTACAAAATCGTTCTCGTCCATCTTCCCGGAGACCTGGGAAAGAGAAGGGGAAAAGGACCCTCACCGGAGACGTGCCCTGCTCCCAGCAGCGGGCAGCAGCCCCGTCCCACGGCCGGACCCACGCTCTCCCACCAGCAGGAACGAGGATCCACGAGAAGAAATCGCAGGACCCAACCGCGCGACTATGCGATGTGAGGATCCACCCTGCGACAGGGCTGCAATGACGGGGGAGAAGGGAGACGGGGGGGCTGAGCCTTGTCCCTGTGGGCTAAATAATACAATAGATGGGTTTTATTTTCCCTGGATTCTGAAATTTAAGGTCTCTGAAAAACAAGACCTTCAGTGGTAGGCTCCAACTCCTATACAGGCGTCTCACGTTCACTAAAGATGGTTAAGGATATTTCAGTGAAGAAAGACCGGACGTGAACCTATTATCTTGACAAATTCTATTTATCTTTGAACAAAGCCCACCTAAGGCAGAGGCCTCAGGGTGGCTTGGTTCCCAAGCTCCTGGAAGTCCGCACAGAGATGTTTGCTCCGTGGGATGCAGGCTCGAGCCTCCCAGGGATGCTCCGCGGGAGGGCAGGGTGCACCGGCGTGCAGGGACACGGGACTCGATCCCGCCAGCCAGATGCCGCAGCTCGCCCCCAGCAGCCGCGGCGGGGCTGCGGGAGCCCGTCCCCACCGGTGGGGACCGGGGCGACCAGGCAGCTGGCAGGCACGGCCACGGCCACCAAGGGAGACACGCCCCATCCCCATCCACCTCCCCAGGCCTCCTGCAAGCAGCAGGGAAGACGGCGTTAAGGGTAAGCTTGCGCCGTACCCTTAGGTAAGCGTGGGAGAGACTTTCTCTTGTGACTGCGAGTGAGAGCGGCGTGGTGCCGAAGCCTTTGAAGACACTTCCAAGGCATTCAGGTTAATGCTAATTCCTCATTAGCAAGCTCCTCTGAAGTAGCAGTCTAGACAATGTCACTCCTCCCGGCTCGTTTGAATTAACGAGGACGCTGACATCACCTGCTCACACACACTCACATCCACAGCTTCGCAAGGACTCAGCGTTATTTTAGTACCTACCACACACTTTTCCCAAATTATGGACATCCGCTCTTCGATGCCGTTGGTTCCCTCGGGGATGAGGGTGAAGTTGTCCTTCCCCACTGCCTTCTGCGCGGTGGTGAAGGTGCAGTGAGCGCTGCCTGCAACCTGCAGGTCCCCGCTAGGCAAAAAGCACAGCACAGGGGGTCAGAGGAGGCACCCGACAGCACAACCAGCCTTCTCGGCACTACCACCACCTCCCCTGCCCTGCGGCACCCCTCCTCTCCTCTCGGCAGGCGAAAGCCCCCCCTTGCCTGGGAGGCTGCGTGTGGCACTAATGGCTTGTGGGCTTCGGGCTCAGTCTGTTTGGTACGGACTGGTTTCACCAACAAAGACTGCAAAGGCAGGTGACTTACGGTCTGTAAATGCCCATGGAAGTCAAGTTAAAAGGCAGTTTTTACAGGTACACAGAGGCATCTCGCTCTTCTAATTTATACAGGAATTAAGCACTGGAATCATCTAAGAGATGTAACCAGCAGCCTCATAAACGCTGTTTATATTCTCTCCTAAAGTGGCCATTTTTTTTACTATTTAAGCCAACGTTTTAATCTTTGTACCTTCCTTTTGAACCTCAGATTATTTTAGGAAATGGCTCTCCAAGCAAGGCTGCTTTTAAAGCAGGGTTCTTTTAAAGCAAGGATATGGTTAAATAAAACAAGACCCTGGATAAACCCAAATGTTATGTAGTCTCATATACTACAGGTGAAGGAACTGGATCCATGCTGGCAGGCAGGGCACAGCAGGGCAAGAAAAGAATTGAGCACATGTAGCTTGACGAGCCTGGGAGCTTGACTCCACTTATGTCAAAGCTGTGCTAGACTGAACTATGCTTGTATTTTATTGCCTCTTCTAAGAAAATATTGAATGTATTGAGATATCTCTATATACTGTGTAAGATATACTAACATGAACCACTTTTCACTTGTTAACAGCTCTTTATCCTTCTAGGAAGGAAGTCACATTTCAGAGAATGCTAAGAAATGTTTGTTTCTTCTTTAAAATATATAATGAATGCAATTTTTCTACAATTATCTGGATCCATAAACAACTTTCATCCCATTTCAAAAGTTCTTCGTGCATTACTTCTGGAGCTGATTTTTCTAACTCTGCCCACACCGAACTGCGTGTAATGCCAGACGGAGCTTTACTGACTGGTGCTGCTCCGCGGGCTGTGTGGCTATGAACGAAGAAGATGCTAGAGCTGAGCTGCAGACACCTGAATGCAAACCCTCCGCTGTGAATGAACCCCCGCTTCTACAGATCGCTTTCTGCAAGGCGGCAGTGACGGATTTGGTGTGTATTTGCCGTGAGGTGTGAAACCCTGGCCCGTGGCAAAGCTCCAGCCGTGATTAACAGCTTGGCGGCTGTGTCCCTGGAATATGGCCCCGGCAGGCGGGTGTTGGTGTTTCCCTGCCCGGTCTGGGCTGCCAGCGCCCGCTCGGTCCCTGCACAGCTCCAGGGACGCTCCAGCCAGTCCCCGGGGCTTTGCTGCGTGACTCTGCATTGAAACAACGCCACATGGTGACATGCCCGAAACGCTTATGCTTCACACATTTTAAAATCTTGCAAACGCCCAACGCTGCTTCCAACAAAATCCTTTTTGCTTTAATGCTAAAGCAGCGCAGGAGGCTTTCCCCGGGACGCGGCGAGGCAGAGCGGCAGTGGACACTGTCCCTCGGGCACTGGGGTGTCCTGGCCACCCCGCCGGACACTGTGCCTTCCCCAGTCCGGTTCTGAAGGAGGAACCGGGCAGCGTGAGCCTGATTTTTACACAGAAAATCGGGTAACTATTACCTGGCTTCATCAAAGCATAATTTAGGCTCTTTTTGAAAGAGTCACCTGGCTCAAAAACCCGAAGAGTTATTCTTTTGATATGCAAAAGTGCAACAATTGATGGATTAGTTTTCCTACTCTGATTATAATATCAAGGGGAAAGCTGAATTGTGTGCAAGCCTTGGCTGTGCTGCTGCACCCTACAACGCCCAGGTACGGGACCAGACTGGGGGAGCCCCCGGGAAGACAGAGGCTGTTACCCACGGGTGAAAGGTGGGGGGGCTAAGCCAGGGAGGTCCGGGGCTGCGACCCCCCAGCCAGCCCCCGCTCCGCAGGCGAGGCTCTGACTGTAAACGGCATTCGAACGAACACAGGCGGCATGGAAACACAAGAGACGTGCTCAGGCATCGGCACCAACAGGGAACTCACCAGGACAAGAGGGAGGTGAGGTGATCCGGCGTGGTGGGGTCCGGGCTGATGGGGGGAGAGGTGACGAAGGCTGCAGCCTTGGCCCAGTTTTTACTCCAGTAGTGCGACCCGTCGGCGCCCAGGCTGGCGGTAATGGGCTCTCCGTACACAACCGTGCCTACGGAGCAATCAGTTAACGAGTGCAAGCGCGCTGCGGGTCCTGCAGCCTCTTTTCACACAGCGCGCACAAACACCGCGGTTAACGATAAAGGACGGTTTCACTTCTCTTCAGTGTTCTCACTATTTCAGCTCTTTCTTTGAATTCACGTTAATCCCTCAGATTATCTCAAACGACTGGGAAATGCTGTCAAAACAAGTTTTGAATCTGTCTGTTTTCTCCTTAGACCAAACAGACGTTCGTATCTACAAACCCTCACGCCTTCCTCTAAATCAAACCAGCGTCTCTCTGGCAGTCCCCTGGCTGGGGGCACAGGTGGCTGCGGACCCCTGCCTGTCCCTGGGCATGGCCCTCCGCCCTGCTCCCCACAGGACTGCTTCCAGCTCTTCCCACTCTACCCCCAGTTCGAATTTGGAGCTTGCTCCAGATCCGTTTTTCATTTAGTTCATGACAAACGATTGCAAGTGAATTATTTCCTTTTTGTCAGCTACGTCTACTGAGATTCAGGTGTCAAAAATTTCAAGCACATCTCCTCAAATCTTTCCAGCTCAGAGCAATTAGCTCTGGCACACTCTGCGAAGAAAAGCCAACACCAAGTTTTAGCACCCTTAAAAGGTGAGAGAAATTGGGTGGTAACAAATTCTTACACCTTGCAGCTAGAATGATATTCCTGGGCATATTTAAGTAGGCTCGATTAGTGTGCAAATACAAAACAACGCTTTACCTTTTCTCTTTGCTTGAGCTAACACGTCTGCTGCACCTCTGCTCATAATTTTGGTGATGTACAAGGGGCAGTTGGCTTGTTTAGCGATGGTAATTGCACGGTACACTGCCTCTGCTTCCACCTGCAGACACCAGACCACAGGCAGAAACCATCTCAGGGCACCTCTGCTACCGCCGCAGCGGCTGTTCTAAACCCCTGGGTGGTTCTGCTGAAGGGCTGGAGACGTTACCTCCTCGGGGCGGCTGAGGACATGTCCTTCTGGCCCGGTAATCCCGAGTTCCAGCAGCCTCTTTTGCTCCTAGGTGGACAAAGATGAACAAAAGAGCAGTCAGTGATAAGAACAGCCTGTCCGAAGCAATGCAGGACACAAAACACCGTGTTCAGAAGTACCTGAAGGCTGATGGAAATTCATGAGTACGACTAGGCGATACCATTTGTACCTGTGACACTCCACAAACCGCTGCAGCTGCTTCCTAGGAGACCCATCCAGTGCTGTGGAAACACGTCTGGACTGGGACCTGCTGCACCCCAACAGCACCTTTGGCCCTTCCCCAGTCTTCAAGCCCAGCTATAGTTCTGGAGCATGTAGGATTTTAAACCCATTGCTGCTTACGCTAAGGCTGTGCTAGCTGCGATGCATGGCTACAAGGAAGGAAGAGATGTGTAAAAGGAATGAGGCCTTCAGCCTTATTGTTTTAAGACTATTCATATTAGACATATAACTAATGATTAGAAATTGTTTTAGATATGATTAACAGAATGCAGGTGCTTATAAAACAATATGTATGAGCTGCTTAATTGTCCTGTATGTCTCCCCTCCATGGCTGGCTTAAAACCCAGTCAAGCTGAATCAACAGAGGAAGGATCATACATCTTAGACCTAAGACATGGGAGTAAGTGATTAACTTTAGAACAAGATAAATTAATAGAATAACCTGAGTGAATTTTTAGAAATTCAAAGATATCTTTGAAGTGTAAGAAGATAAGTGACTGTGGTGACCGAAGACCTTCTGCCTATGACCGCTAATTTCAGAAGAACCAAGACACAAAAATGGATGAGATAAGATGCTGAATGATAACGATATGAGAACAGAGATCGGCTGGAAAATTACAAAGACTTTGGACTGGGACAATGGGTGGTAAAAAGGTGTATAAGATTTGGAAACTTTTGGAAGTATGCCATTCACTGGGGTGGTGGCCCAACTCTGAGTTGTTAATAAAGCAAACCTAGAGAAACCCACGTCTGAAAATTCTTTAACAAGATGTTTCCCCCGGACGTGAGGCTCCCTGAAGCTGCTCCGAGGAGCCCACGGAGGAGGCAGAGATGGGTGCAAAGCATCAGAGAGACTGTCAGCGCGTCCCACCTCTCCAGAGCTTCGCCCGCCAAGTCCCACAGCCACGGCCACGTGCATTCCCCATCCCCGGTGCACTTCGCCATGCAGCAGTGGGGACGTGGCTCGGACGAGAGGCTGCTGCTGCTTGCCACCCCCCCAGTTCTGGGGGGATGCAGCAGTGGGGGGGCACGTTTTGCACAGCCACTGGCCCAGCGGCGTGCCCCAGCGCAGGGGCTGAAGCCGAGCAGCCCCACCTGGCTGCGCCCACGTCACGATGGGCACAAATCAAGTCCCCGCAGGGACCCCGTGCTAGTTGGGAACCCACAGTTACAGGAGCTGGGAGGAACTCTGGGCTGCACCCAGGTTCTTCACGTTGTATTTGAAAGCAGATGTCTAGCACATGCCTCACCCTGTTTCCTTTCTGTGATGTTTTGTATCATGTAATGCTCCCCTTTAGCTGGCATTAGATGCAAGGACATTATTCAACACTACAGACCAGATCTCACAGCCTTTAAAGGGTCCTGCTCTTAGAGGATGGTTATTTCTCTGTATTCCTATGGCAGGTATCCTCTGAGTTTGTCCCCAGGGCTCGAATGTCATCATGCTGGCAGCTTAAAGAAATACTTCTGAAGATATTGAACTGCCTGGGATCACATTATGTCTCACAGCCAGCGGAAGAAAAGGTTTCTCAGATAAAATCCCAGGGAGACAGGAATTAGCCTCCATCCTGTTTGTTCAAATAAGCCTGTTTGAAGGACTGGGATCCTGCTTTCATCCTAAACCCTCCTCCCACACCAGACTGAACACCTGCGTGACCATAAGCTAAAAGGAACTGCAAGTCTAATTCTACCTTGTGTCATCTGTTTGCAATATGTATCCAAGATTTTCTTTTCTAAAGGTATAAAGGAAAAATAATGGACATGAGCAAAGTCTGCAATACCAAGGAAGTTCCTGAGTGCCATTTGTGGAGATAAGTACTGCCAAGTGCTTATTATTAGTACATTATTTCAAAAGACGCAAACCTCCTTATTTTCTCAAGTGCTCAAGACTTCTAAACAAGATAGATAATGTGGTAAAGCATCACTTAAGGCAGTCAGTCATCCTGTAAGAAGCCCCAGAACGTACTTGTTGGGAACCTCTGAGCAGTCCTTGCAAAGATTTCTGTGATGAAACCCAGGTGCGTGTGAGTCACTGGGAGGATGCTGCCAACTTTAGCAGGAGCCCCTGACCCTCCTGCACGTCCCTCTGCCAGCACAGGGTCCCCGCTCAGCCCTTTCCCTCCGAGGCTCGGGTCATCAGCTTACACCGCAGACCAGGTGCCCTGGCGCGCGGCTGGAGCCGCAGGGGCAGGGTGCGGGAGCACCGATTCTGCATCCCCTGGCTGCTGCCAGGCTCGCTGCCCACACGCACGGACCGACCACGGCTGCTCTGCTGCAAGGCCACGAGCTCAACTCGGCTCGGCTTTCGCCGGAGATTGTGGAGGTGAGCGACTGAGGTGATGCTCTGCTGAAAGCAGGCACCGAAAAGTGCTCACCGGTCCTCTCCCCAGAGCAACCAGGTGTCACAGCAGGCTGCTCCTCCTTCCCTCGGCTGGACCGATCCCCACTGAATCCGCAGCACCAGCTGAAGGCTGAAAGTGTGCTGGCACTGCTCCACCTTCCACTAGACACTACGGCCCATCTGTTAAAGTCAGCACTTCACCTTAAATCAAAATACTCTGGACAACCTTTAATTTAAATGAATATAAACACCGTACCTCATCGATGATGTCTCCGTTTTCAGCATGCACTTGGGCAATGGCCCCCAGGTCTCGAATAATGCAGAATATTTCGTACATCTGCCAAGAGACAGTGGGTTGCCCGATATCAGATAAATCACAGCTTACACTCAGAGCATGGGTGATGGCTTTCACTGGACACTGTATTACCTGGGCATCGGTGCACTGAAGTTTGTCTTTGTAGGCCATAAAAACCAGGAAGGAATTCACACCTTGAGAAAAGAGAATGACATGTGTGTTTACTGGCCCAGCTGAGAACTTGGTGACCCGGTACAGGCTGAGCAGGGGGTGGTCGAACTGGGGGGGCTTTGTGCAGGCTGGGGTTGGACTGAGAGCAAAGCAAGGCTAAGGGCTGAAATGGTTAAAGTCCTCACAAGATCTGAACCCCAAAGCTTGGGAGCCATGACAGACAACACACCCCTATCTTTGGATGCACCCAAACCAAGAAAAAAACCCCTGTAGTCCATTTCTGATTTTAGGTACTTTCCGTAACTTGCTCCGAATGCACAGCATCAAATGCATTGCTCCCAAGCTGAGTTTTCCCTCCAGTGGTGGCTTCAATTTATGGTTTATCCCCAACTTTGTTCTGATAACTGTCTTCGAATTAGTGTATTAGTGCTAAGAGCGAATTACAGCAAAAGATGAGATTCTCTAACATTAGAGCACTGTTATTTAGTGCACTGCTATTTAGCTAGATAAATAGACGGGCAGTACTTTCCATACAGCACTGCATGCAATCCTAATTTCTACCATTTCTATCATCTAATATAAAGGATGGTTCTTGAAGCACTGAGTCAAAGCCGGAGAATTGCTACTGTATTTTATATGGATAGAGGCAAAAACTAATCCCAAACTATGATCAAATTACAAATAAACTGTATTTCATGTGAACGTATATATGAAAAACACCCGGTATAAGCTTGGAATAGCTACATTACTTCAGCCACTCCGCATTTTAATAGGAAATTCACTGCACATTTCTATGTTAATTGACCAATTAAGCCCTTGCTTGCAAGACTGCAAATTACATTGAAGTCATTTAGCTCTACATTACCATATCTGAAAGCAAAATGTAGTTCCAAACGTGGAAATAAGTATTAATGAAATGCATGAATTCCTGCCGCATGGCCTGCTTTCCAGTAAGCCATGTCCAGTGGATACTTCAGGATGTGCAGGAATTACAGGCACGAACAAAATCTCTACGGAAAGCTTAAAGCTTACTTTTATTCTATAAGCCCGGTCTTGAGCGTTTTTCTATTAACACTTCTCTGTACATCAGGCAGGCTGAATCAGGGTGCCCGATTACTGTTCCTTTAGTTTCCAAAATCAATTTTCAGGACCGGGCTGTACATTGCCCAAAGGTGAGAGCACACAAACCAGATGTTATGCTACGAACCCGGTGTCAATACCCCTGCCCACACCTTTCTCCTAGATGGCAAAGGACGGGCAGTTCACACCTGGATAGCGAGGGAGCGCGGTGGTCCCCTCCACGCAGCCCATCTATCGCCGGGTAAGAGGAGTACGGCGGAGCAGCAATAACCACCACGGCTACGACGACTTGCTGACGTGCCTGTACTGCAATAATTATGATGTGGGGGGTTTTGTGGGGTTATTGCCAGAACACCGCTCTTTCTGTCCTTACCCTTGTCCTTCACCAGGGCTTCCAGTTCCTCCTTCAGGCTTTCGTGCCAGCGAGGGACGTCGACGTGCAGCGAGTAGTCGCAGCAGGCCTGGCTGTCGGCACTCCCGCGCCACTGCTCGTAGGCAGCCATGAGGCTGGTCCCAGCGTCCGGGCAGACGTGGTCAACTGAGGAAACACTGCACAGCGTTAGCACGCCTGCCAGGGAAAGGGCTAGAGAAATACCTGGAGAGCGCAGCAGCCACTGGTATTCTTGTGCAAGACTTTACTGCTGCGAAAAGGAGACACTGTAACGCTAATTCATTTTTATAGCGTTGATTAAAGACAAAGGATAATAAATTTCCCAGATAAAGTGAAACAAATGCAACAAACGAACTGCACGCTATGGCTACTATCATCCCTTTTTTTTCCCACACAGCCTACCCAACACAGCATCTGAGAGAGGCCGGTGACCAAAGCACGTGCTTGCACACTTTTGCACGGCTCCCTCGGGCATTTTCCATGGGCAGTCACCCACAGCCCATCAGCCCTCTGCACTTCTCTTCTCTTTGTTCCTATTCCCTGCAGTACTGGCTATGAGACTGGTACAGAGCTACGCCAGGACTTGTTGAGACTGGTCCTTCAGTCACATATATTACAGTGGGCCTTGGGACCAGAACAAGAACAAAACAGAAATCAAAATTATTTTACATTAACACAAAAACAGCACCCATGCTCACAGAGCTGAAAAACTCTTACAAAAACACATTTGCAAAGCTATTAAAAATACATTAAAAGGTGTTTAAAGTTTTCTTCTATTTTATTCTCTTACAAGGCGAAGCAGGAGCGGAGCAGCTATGTATTTTTAATATATGTGTGTAGCAACGGAAGGAGGTTCTGAAAGGTACATAATGCGTTTTCATTAGCTTTGTAATGCTTTGATTTCTACAGCAAAAATGGAACATTTCTCTGCTATGAGGGCAAATAATCTCCGCCATGAAAAAAGGCCCAATGTATTTGGCTAAACAATGTTCTACTTAGAAGTCTGTTCGAGTACTGCTCCATCTTACTGATCATTGTGGTTCCTCCTGCCAGGGCTGCTTTTGTGCCTTGGTAGAAGTCATCAGCAGAGGTCATCCCCATGACGGGCATCTGCAGCCTGGTGTGGACGTCTATCCCGCCCGGCATCACGATCTGGCTGTAGGCGTCAATTGTCTTCACACCACCAGGAACAACCAGGTTTTCTCCAATTTGTCTGAAAATGATACGAAGATCTCCTGTTAACTGGCAACAACTTTTAAGTGAAGATGCAAACCCAACTTCTAAGTACTGCTGGTGGCACGCAGCCGTGCGCTGCCCAGGCCCCCTGGCACCCGGGGCTGGGTTCTACCCTGGGGAGGAGCACCTCCTGCTGGGCTGGGTGCCGGAGCGGAGCCGGGGTCCGCTCCCATCACGCCCGCCCAGCAGCACCCATCCCACCCGTCCCGGCTCCGGCACTCAGCAGCAGCATTTGGGACACGCCAGGCCATCGCCTGAGGGACCCGCTCAGACCAGAGGAGCTGCCGAGGTCGCAGTGCCGGAGTCCGTACGCTGCTTCTCAGGGACCTTCGCAGCGCTTGGCCTGGCTCCGCACTCGTCTCCTGCGCAACTTACAACAGAGCACGAGCTGTCAGCACTTTATATGTCTTTCCAGCTGCAAAAGTACACTAATGTAGATCTTTCTTGACACTATTCTAAAAAAAGGTCCTTGTGTTTCAAAAAGGGAACATATGTCCGAGAGAAAAATGACGGAAAGGAACCTTGTTCAAACTCCATGGCACTGTATCATGCTTGGAAATGACATTACCAAATATAAATTTTTAACTTACTTTATTAAACCGTCTTCCACATAAATGTCTGCATAAAATGACTGATCATCGTTGACAATTTTTCCTCCTTTGATTAGAAGCCGGTCACTCTAATGGAAAAAAACCCACACTTTTTAAAAGATTACTTTATTTATTCATTCTGAGCTTTCATTAAGTCAAGGACTTAATATTTTGCCCTTCAACCATACAAGTTTAGTGACTGTCCAAACTATTCCACACCAAACCCAACAGTACTTTGCGAAGGAAACCCTACAAAATTTGAGAGGAACACAGAACTCCTAGGAAGCGCGGCACGAGCCTGGGGTGTACAGGCGGCACAGCTGGGCCCAACAGCTCTGGGTACCAGAACATCCCCATTTCAGGGGTCTGAGCCGCGTGTTGCTGAGCGGAGCCGGGCAAAGGGAGCGTGCTCCAGCTCCCGCGGCTCCTGACCTGCCTTGCAGGAAGCACACCACCCCCCCGAGGGCCCACCAAGAGCTCCTTCAGAGCAGGTTCAGCGACTGACTGAAGTTCTCAGCAGTTTTAGAAGGTTTGCAAGGTGACATCCTGCAGCTCGGCCATGTACCTGCCTCCTCCATCAGCTCCGGTTACGGAGACCTTTAAGTGCATCTTATTAACCTGGTAATTTATTGACATTGGTTAGTTTTCACAGTCTTGTCGGAGGCAGATAATGCCTCAAGGACTTCCCTCACTTCAAAGCAAGACACTGGTAGAGTTGTCAGATTTGTAGAATCTTTAACTAGAAAAATTAGACAGCAGTGGCGTTTATGTAAATGTGGAACTGCAGCCTAATTTAAGAGGATTCCTTTCCTGCTCTCTGGTGTTGCTAGAAAAATTATTACCAAGGCTAAAACGGGCAACGCAAGGAGCGTGGCCTTAGCACAAAGACAACTGAGGGACCCAAGAGCACGTGGAGACAGCTTACAACACGGCAATGCCTGCTGATGCTAAACAGCGGGGAAAACGTTTTGGGGTCTTGCATTAAAGAGCACCACTGGCATACAGAAAAAAGTACTGAAGAATTGCATTGTGTTTTTAAAAGTGTCGAGGCTTTTACTGCATCTCTATTGTTTTCCCTCGTCCCATAAAATCAATCGAAAGAAGCCTCCGTGCTGGCTGCCCCACGGGAGATCCCTACGGCCCCTCCCCTTGCGGGGCCCACCCCCACCCCAT
>NW_010973266.1:840391-840775 GCF_000737465.1 Haliaeetus leucocephalus
CAGCTGTGCCCCCCCCGAGCCGCTCCCCCAGCACAGACTAACGCGGCCCGTCCCCGGCTCACGCAGCGCCTGGCACCCACCGGGACGTTTTCAAGGGAACTCAGCCATGAGCCAGCAAAACGAGGGGAAGGTGGGGGAAAACAAAAAAAAAAAAAAAAAAAGCATCGCTACCGGTAGATTTTCCCTGCTCCTGCTGAGAAGCCCTGGCGCCGGGAGCAGGGAATCCCCTCCCACACCAGCCGGGCCGGGGAGCGCACACCGCTCCCCACCAGCCGCCGGCGCCGGGGGGGGGCCCCGGGCCCCGGGGGGGAGCACCGGGGCTCGGAGGCGAGCAGATGCCGGGCAGGGGGGCAAGGAGCAAGGCAGGCTGACGCTCCCCCCACG
>NW_010973266.1:842136-942985 GCF_000737465.1 Haliaeetus leucocephalus
GCCGGGGGGGCGGCGGCGGGGGCGCGGCGGTGCCCACCGTGGGGGGTCCCGGGGCCGGAGCCGCCGAGCGAGGCGAAGTCCAGCGTCTTGTTGTCGAAGGCGTCCTCCACGCTGCAGAACATGCCTCCGCGCTTCTGCCGCGGCCGCGGGCTGCCCGCCCCCAGCCCCGCGAAGCAGGCGGGCAGCGACTCCTCCCGCTGCCCCGACATGGGCTCCGGGGGCCGGGGGGGGCGACCCGGGCAGCCCCCAGTGCCGGTGCCGGTGCGCGGCCGCCGCGCTCCGCAGCCGGCTCGCCCTGGGGAGAAGAGCAAAGCGCGTTAAAAGCAGCCCAGGGACCGACCGCCCCCCGCCCCGCCCGGCCGTGACCATCCACCCGTGGCACGGCCCCGCTGCGGGGCCGGCTCCATCCTCTGCGGGAGGGCCGGTCCCCGGGGGGGGGCTCACACCGCCTCGCCCGGCCCTCGCTTCAGGCAGCGGCTTCCCCTTCGCCTCGGCAGGAGCTAGGTGGGCTTGATCCCACCGGCGATGAGAGGATGAGGGGAGTTAACACTGAGCTCAGCGGGAGGTAAGCGACCCCGCTGTGGGTTTGCAAGAGCGTAGGGGATCGGTTTTTCAGGTGGAAGTTAAAAACGGTCAAGAAGTTACCGCGTTGTAAAAGAAGCGTCAGCAAAGTTACTGTAACCGAGCGAAGGCTTCCTTCCTGCAACCGGGGAAAAGAAGCAAAACAATTTACCGCATTCGAAGGTTTAAAACAGATCTTTTTATTAAAAGCTTACAATAATTTATGTATTTTACAAATGAATAGAAAGTCTCTCGATATATATCATATGAATCACAATACAAAAATATGTGTAAAATTCTGTAATTGATCAATCCAGCCCTATTTTAGGCCTGTCAATTACTGTTTCAGCACTGAACCAAACATTACGTATTTAGGGTACAGTCGTCAGGGTTATAGTAGAGCGCACAAGTCACGGCACGCTGGCCATTGGGAAAAAACATTTTCTCTGGTTTACGTTTTGCATAAGTTTACAATAGTTCCTTTTTATAAAATGTACAATACATAAGTACAGGGTTTGATACACATATTCACAATACGATTTCCTGAGTCTAAACTAAATCCATTTCTGTGCTAACGCCCGCTGCCCGTCGCGAGGTGGTGGCGGCATTCGGGGTGCAAAGGGAGCTGGCCTCGGTCCCCCCAGGGGGACCCCCGGGGCCATTTTCTCTTCACGGTCAGAAGTTTTGTTCCCAAGCTGTGTAAGGCACTCGAGGATACACTGAAGGCTACAGATATTACTAAAGCAGAATACTTTAAAGAATAGCCACAGTCCTCCAACAGCTTAAGCAAGAAGTACAGGCCTGAAACACGCAACGCACGGCTGTCGACAAGGCAAGCTGCAGTTCCAATGGATTTCAGTTTAGACGTGTTGCTCTGCGCAGGCGGCAGCCGGCCCGTACCACGGCTGCGGGACGCGGGCAGGGAGCGTCCTGACCGCTTCGGCGCTCCTTCAGAAACTCTGCCTGTCTGAGCTAATGCGCCGACACACACACAGAGCTAACATTTCTCGCAGGCGAAACGTAGCGATCGTGCCGCATCTGTAACGCACCTCGTGATGCACTTGGTTTATCTGGCCCCTGTCGTGTCGTTATTTGAAGGACATCTGGAGAATTTATAAAAGATGCTTACGGGTAAGAAACTGGAGTGGTTGGCAGCCCCTCACTTAGGGCTGCTGGCCCGAGGAGCCGGCGCTCGCCAGCCTGAGAACGGCTGGGGTACCTCCCCGGGCTGCAAACCCCACCTTTCCGCTGCTGTGTTACACCTGCACTGAGGGACGGAGGGGCTGCAGGAAAAAGCCCCAGATCAGGGTGATGCCCACCCCTGCCACGGTCCTGTGGCTTTGAGACTGTGTTTTTAAAAGATGCGCACGACCCAGAGGTGAGAAGACAGCAAATGAGATCTGACACAGCTCGTCTCACAGATGAAGGGTGGCACTGTCTCCAGAACGGCTCCATGCCACAGTCAAGGACTCATCGTACAAACTCATTGTACAAAACGCCAGTGGGATCAAATGCAAAGTGACTGAAAATTGAGTGGAGACCCTTATGCTGAAATTAAGGAGCACATTAATGTAACTTTCCTGTCTGTGCATTTGTAAGAAAAACAGTTTTGAAAACATTCTTGGAGCCATTTTTTTCTTTCCTATGTACATATCTTTTTACATATAAATATTAACATGTACATAAGCATAATCCCTTATTTACACGTGTACCTGTCCTGTACAGTTAGCTTTTCAATTAAAAAAAACATGATTAAGAAAGTCTAGTTAATGGGAAATGGAACTGAAATTCCAGACACATACACACCACGTGCAAAAGCACGGCCTGAGTAAACAGCGATGAAATGGATCCAAGCCACTTCCGAACGCACTCGTCGTCACCGTTCCCAGTCCCCAGCAGTGCACCGGGTACCGCGCACAACCACACCCCAGCAGCTCCCCGACTCCCGTGCTCCCCCAGGACGGCAGGGCTGCACCTTCAGGCCTTTCCCTTAAGGCGTTTCAGAGATGCCAGCACAGCACGTTCCTGCAGATTTCCAGCGAGAGTTCAGTAATGCCTTAGACTGCAGACAGTTACCTCAACTGTTATTTGCAGTTCTTCCAACTAAACAAAATATTTTAAGACTTTAAGTATTTAAGTAGAACTCAGAATGGACACGTGTTTTAAGCATGAAATGCTAAAGTAAAAATGTAGCTCATCAATGTAACCCCACTATTGGTATTTCTGTCTGGTAGGATTGGAATTTGTTAAAATTACTTGTATAATATAATCATATGCTGATATCAAAATCCATAACCTTTGATTTAAAATGTCATATTACTTCAGTACAAATATAACGCTTTTCTGAACAATCTGTTTTCTTACATTTTTGTAGTTCAGCTCCCTTTGCTGTTTACACTGTCCGGTTTAAAACAGATGATTGACGTACAAGTATCTGGAGAGTTTTTAGAATTTCAGTATCAAGGGATTTTCTTCATAGCTTTATAAACTCAACACAAGTTTTGGAAGCGGTGCAGGTACCTACAGAATAAAATAAATATAAGGATTAAGTACAACCAGGCTTCTCTCCAACACGCAATTTTTAGTCCCAAGCACTACAACATTTCTATTTCATGAGGTTTGCTAGATTGTGTTAAGTAGCTCTCAATTAAGTCTACAGTTGGAGTAGGCTTATCCAACTGCTGGTTTTTCTCTGAAAAAAAAAAGAAAGATAATTTATTGAATGTTAAATGTACTATTTTCTCTAGGCTGTACCATACATTATATTATTCATTTTTCTTAAGCTTGATAGTTTTCAGTTAACACTCAGGACATAATGATGAATGATGCATTTAAAATTTGCGCCATCTAGCTTCGCGCAGCTTCTGAGGCCACCTTTCCTGAACACCACCTCCCACAGCATCCTTCCCCTTCGGAGCATCCCACTGCTGCAAGGGAATTCCCAGGACGTAGGAAGTGCTGTGGATTGGGACCCTGAAAGAGAGTGAGTGCATGAGCAGCGACCTGCAACATGCTGAGACACTGCCACTCTGCATTAAAGTCAGTAAATAGCAATCAGATGATTTGTTTGATAACTATTATTTACAAGGAGGGGTACAGATTATTCTCCTGTCAGAAACTAAAGGAAAGAAAGGCTAAGACAAGTCTAGCTAAATTTCTGAGCTGGCAAAGAGCTGGTAAAGAGAGAAGGCTGCCTAACTCGGTGGCAGAACATGCCCTCCAAGCAGAAACGATTCCCCCCCTCCATTTCCAAACCCAGGATTCAGCGGCCGTCCCGTATGGATATACATCCCCGTATGTCGCCAGGATAGCGATAGATGCTAAATTCTACTGCCAGGCACGGGGGACATCAAAGCGACAACGCAGCAGTATAAGCTACTTCAGAGAGAGTTGATCCCTACCAATAGTTTTATGTCAGTGTAATGGGCAGAGAAAGGAGAGGACAAGTTAATAACCCGCAGAGCCAAATACCACCTCCTCAAGCGAGAGGAGAGATAGCACAAAAGGACATCAGGCCCTCGGGTGGGAAGGGTGGCTGCCTTCGAGCTGGTCCATCCCTTTGTCTGCTCTGTTCTTGGACCATTCTTCATCGGTTTTTGCATTTAGCTATGAGACCAGTGTCAGACAGAAGGGCAATTTCTAGGGCAAAGCAGAATAGTTCAGCCGGTGAGCAGACAGGAAAAGAAGCCCCCATTCCCCATCCCTCCTCCTCCCAAACCTCACGGATAGGAACACTGAACCCTCCCTGCCCAGCACAGCCTTCTTGCACTGTGTGGGGAATCAATTAACCCTTCCCAGCCCACCCGGCTGCCCAGCCTGCAGGTCCCGCAGGTTGGGTGGCTCTTCCTCCCCTCCACAGTGAGCCCTTCCCCGGCAGCCTCGAGACAGGGGCTACCCTGCTCGCATGTGGAAAAGAAAACCTCAAGAATTTTAATAAGCAATTCCTAACAAGACACGGAACTTAGAGAAATCAAGAGTAAATAAGACTGAATTTTAAAGATGCCACTTTGTTTTATGCACAAGTATGTCCCTCCAAAGAGCAACCAGGTAGGCAGCGCCAGGGCAGGGTAAGGAAGTCACAACGAGTTTACATGAAGGCAAATAACGGTGCTGTGCACTCACTGAAGATCATGTCCACTGCCATTTCAAATGTCACTTAAACGCTGTCTGGGGCACTGTCTGGAGGGCTGACGTTTGCTTATTTTAAAAGGAACACAGTTATCATTCTCTCACCATGCAATCTCCTGCCAAAGGGATTTTTTTTCAGAAAGCTGTAAAAATGGGACAAAAGAAGCATCTCAAAAATGGTAATGGAGGGATCTCTAATATTTGTGCACCTGAGCCTTCACTGCTTGTGAAAAACTGCAGCTTCACTAAAATACAGCAATCCAGAAATGCAATTTGTCAAAGATTATGGATAAAATTTCATATGGAGAAGGAATGATTGCCTTTGTTAGCCTGTTATTATTACGCACAGCCTCTTACCAAGGCTGTAATGGAAAGAGATATATACATAAAGATAGATATAGATAGATATATATATATGTTTCTTTCTTTATAAATGGTACTAAGGGGATTTGCTGGGAGTTTGTTTAAACACACCACCCTGAGCTGTAAATCCCATTTCGCATGCTCTTGCCTGTTGTATGGCCCTGGTAGGAAGTGAGGAGGCTGGCGGTTATGGATGAGACCATCCCCAGTGACGCTCAGCAGATGGACCATCTGCCCTTGCAGCCAACACTGACCCGCGCGTTAGCAGCACAAGCGACCATATGGCTGAGAGAGGCAGACACCGTTAGCACTGGACGTGCATCTCTCACAGTTGCTGGGGAAAATAGGAGAAATGTTCAGGGAATAACAAAAAGGTAACTAAACCACATAGGCAGTAATTCAACTCACTAGAGTTAATACTTTATGATATATCACTCTGCTTACATTAAGCAGAGTTGATAATCAGTTGAAACACGGGTGCAAGTTCAAATGGGCTGAAAATGTGAAATAATATTTGCTTGAGCACCCTTACAATGTGCAGTGAATGTCACCAGGAGGTGTGCTTCGTGGTGTGCCCAGTGTCACAGCCGATAACCTCGGTGGCTGTCTCGCTGAAAAGGCCAAAGACGCAGTGAATTTGGGGACTAAAATAGTCCTTTCTAGCCTGGAGGCATTCTGCTTAGGGCCGAATTGCCAGAAATTAGAAGAACGAACCTGAGCTGGTGGCTTCAGTCCCCAGCACCCGTCAGCTGAACACTTTTTGTGAGCCTGGGCTCGTACTGGTGCTGGTCCCAGCCTAGTGCTGCGCAGTGGCATTGCTGGCTGGTCCTTCGGGCACCCTGGGCACTGCAGGGAGGGCAAGAGATGCTGGAGGTGTTTCTAAAGCAGACCACCCCTCTCTCCCGACCAAAAGCCCGCAGGTACAAGCCTGAGGCTCTTGATGGTCTGCGAAACTTGAACATGCCTGGAACCCAGCTGCCCTCTGCAAGATGTAGGTGGGCCAATAAATCTGTCTCCTGGGACCGTTATCATACACTATGGGAAACCACAGTTCCAGAGGGCCCTCGCACAAACGCTGCAGGCCTTGGGGCTGGATCCCACCCTCACCTGGGAAACCACAAGCTTTGTCACTCGTACCTGTGAATGCGAATGCTCTCCTGTCTTCCCAGTTATCATCCATGCTGAGAATACAAAGGTGGAATTTCATTTCCGTGTTAAGAAAAAATGGGCTAGGCTTGGCTTCCTCTTTGTTTTCCCTTTCCTTTCCCACTAGATCCACATGCAGTCTCACTAAGAACAAAGTAATATGAGTAAATTTATGGCATATTCAGCCCCTGTCCTTATAAATGCAGATAACCCATTGGTAACTACTGCATGAGAGGGAGGAGGTCATAGAAAACAGGAAGATAAGAAATCATGAACAGAATGAAATATTGAGGGGCTTTATTTAATGATTTCAAACAAGAAAAAAAAAGTGGCCATTTAATTCAAATAAGTTCCACAGAATGGTGAACTTTGTATGTTGGGGAAGATGACGGGGCAGGTCCCTGGTGAGGAAGAGGGGACAACCCCTCTCTTTTCTTTTCCCCCTTTTTTTTGGGTTTTCTGTTTGTTTGTTTGTTTTTTTAAAATTTTTTTTCTGGGGAGAAAGAGAAAACTCTGCTAGTTGCAATGAAGTTACAGTGATTTACAGTAGCTAAAGATCAGGCTAATAATAGTTATGGATCTTTCAATGCTTACACAAATTACAGCTGCAACTACAGCTTAGAAAAAGTGCACCTTATTTTTTAAGACCTTTTTTGCTAATATCTGACTGTGCAAGCCAGGTGAGTGGTTGAAGAAGGCTCATGCAATTTCCCTAGTTTAATTCTCTACTGATTGAAAATGAGTCTCTGCAAAAATTCAGAAGCTTCTACAGGAACATCATCCTGCCTAAAGCTAAAATAAAATTTTAAGTGCGTGCTGTGGGCAAAGCTAGGTGGCTATAAAAACTTCATTGTACCTTTTGCCCACAGCATTCACCTGTGAGCGCAGCAGTGGCTGTGAGCACCCAGCACTCATGGTATCCCCTCAGCAGAAAGCTGGACATGATGCTGCCTGACTCCTGAGGTGCAAAGAGCGAGACCGATCCTCACCTGCTGCAACCAGCCCCGCTTGCCTGCTGCTACACCCTGGGAGCCCCAGGCTCCCTCAGTCCCTGCCCTGTCTTTCCCCAGCCGTTTGCTCACCCTGCCAGCTGCCAGCCCAGCAATAAATACCAGGGAGCAGGATTGACTGCATTCAAGGCCACGTTCAAATGGCTTCTGTGGCACGACTATCAGTCACCAGCTCCAAGAACCTAAAAAATCAGCAATTAATGATCTTTTTACTGTCCACTTCATTTGTTACTAAATTCTTAATTTTTATTTTGATTTTGGCATTTAAGTATTAAGAGCAATTTTTGGAAGATATCCCAGTGAATATGTTTATGGTGTATTTTGTTCCTGACCATACTGACTTGGAAAATTCTGGGTTTTCCCCCCCTTAATATAGTGAAATATACTAACTGAAGGAAAGTTACTCGACGTTACCAATTTCTGTTGATAAACCTTGTGAACATATGCTACGCAAAAGAACTATTCATGAGCATAAAAGCTTTCCAATTCATAAATATTTATAGGATTGGAATCTGAAACGCTGTTCCTGGGGCCCTGGGTCCCCCTGAAGCTTTTCAGCATCTTCACAGGATTGGGGCGAGCCTGGAGCCACGCTGCGTCAGGGCGGGTTGGGGATTTCAGGCATCGCCTCTCTAATGCGAGCTGCCTGCGCCAAGCCCTGACCTAGATTGGAGCGCAGAGCCCCCACCCTTCACCTCCCATCACTGGCGCTCAGCTGAGATTGTGACTAACAAGGGTAACAACCAGTACGTCTCATTTTTAACCATTTCTGTTCACTTTTCTTCACAATTTTATGCCATAACAGACCCACATGTGGGGCAAAGCTGGGTTTCTGGCATCAGCATCACAGTCATGAAGTATAAGTGCAGAATGCCAGGGGCTCTCACAGTGCAATTAGGCCTACCCATCTTTCTTTAATGGAAATAGGAGGAAATCTGACACAGATACGCTATAAACTACTTCTGCTACAGGACAAAATAGCGTTGATCCTTTGATGCTTAGTAGCAGGGTTTTAAAAAGCTGTTTCCTTCCATTACAAAGGATATATCTGTGAAAAACTTTTGGAAATAAACTGGATGCTATTCATTTTACACGCACACATATACATATATATGTGCATAGAAGAGGTCTATAGAGTTTTCTTTTCATGTTGGATTTTGAAACAGTGTGTAACAGAGAATTAGTAGGTTTATAATTAAAACTATTTGATGACTCCTATACCATCCTAAAAGCAGCACGTGACAGCATGGCCTTGGTTCTTGTACTCCCACCAGAACAGGTTAAATTTACCTATTTTAATCATGCATTGTTTTGAGAATAATGGCTGATTCTGCACTGAAAACTAGTTGTTTAGCCCTTTAGAAACCTGGTTTACATTAATTGCTGGTATCATCCTCTAATTATTGGGGGTATTTCATTTGGGTAAATGGTGCTTATGAGTGAATTTGTAATACATTTACATATACTTTTCATGTAATTGGTAAATGATGTTAGAATGCTTTTTAAAAAGACAAATCTATTAGAAGACAGTCATTATGGTATTGGAAAATATGGTACCATAGCTATAAAATATACTTACATGTTGTGTTATATATAAAATACTAGATAATATCATTATTTGTTACATACCCAGGAAACATAAATAGCATCAATTTGTTTTCCAGCTAAAGAATTTAAAATAATTGTCTTCTATATTTGCAGTAATGTGGATTTTAAAAACTTTATTAGCACTTAACCCTTAGAGAAATCTCTATTTGTAACATACAAGCAGTAATTCTATGGCTGGAATCGCTCATGTAGCATATGAATCTATCTGCTGCTGCGGCTGGAAGGGCTGAAGAGGCCATGAGGAAATAAAGCCTTTAGCTGGGAGCGTCTCCAGGGGCAGCTGGGGATCAGGAATTTCATATTTGGGGGACTCCTGTGAAAACTGCAGACAAAGAAGCCATTCAGCTCCACTCAGCCTAGTCAAGTTGTTAGTAATGGATTTTTTTGTACTTTCAAAATTAATCTGCAGAAAATGGAGCCTTTTGATGGCAGCAACAGGCAATGCCAGAGCTGAGTGTGCCTGCCTTGGCTGCTGGGGGAGGCAGGTTGGCACCTGCTCAAGCATCCATCCCTGTCCAGATCCGTTCAGAAGCAGGTATTGCAATGGTCCCTTCCCCTGCATTAGGAGAACATGTGCTCCGCTGCTAAATTCACAGCCAAGTCTTCCATACAATTTGAAAATCATAATTATACAACATAGCAGGGAATAAAAGCATCCCCCTGGTTCACCTATTCTGTACTAATTAGGCTCTGAAGGGCAATGGAAACAAACCATCGAAACAGCTCCGAAAGATATAAAAATAATGAAAACGTGACAATCTGTCAAGAACCTGGCTGCTCACAAGCATTGTTTCTTATTATAGATCACCAAGTCACAGATATGAGATCAGCTGCAGCATTAATATGTGACATTTAAAAAGGAAGGGTTTCAAAGCGGCGGGGAACCTAGTCAAGCCATAAATGCGGAGCTAATGCAGCAAACACAGGCTGACACCCCGACCGTAACTCGGGCTGCTCCTGGGGGAAAGGCAGCCCAAGGGCGAGAGTTCAGGGCAAGACGTCATCCCTGATCTCCGTCCTGATGAGGAACCCCTGGGTCCTCTGGGTTGAAGGCAGATACTTAATCTTACTGAAACATCGTTCTCTTTCCTAGATGACCTTTTCACAGCAGTTTTTAGGAAACACAGCTACAATTAACACTCTCAGAAATCTGTTAAATTATAAATTTACAGCCTTTAGGATTCTACAGTCACTCTCTTGGTACAATTAGCATGGGTTGAAAAGCCTGCTTTGATTTGAATACGTGTGAATATTTTACAGTCCTCTTTCTTACCTTCATGACCATCACAGCATTGCTAACGCATGCTGGTATCTCCTTGACAGCCATTCTGACACTCATTTAATCTATTTGTTGTACCCCTAGGGTGTGTTCTTGTTTATAGCAAGAAGGAAATTGGCCATTGGTGCAATCTGTCTTTAGAAAAAGTCATTGACAGAACAAAATCTCCTACATCTGCCTCTACAGATCTGTGTAAGGCCATTACAGGTCTTAGTTACTTGGACATGTTCTTCTTTTCTGCAGGAGGTTTATCTGGGACTTCTAATGACCTAGAAGTGCAGACACATCCACTGTGCATACCAACCCCACCGCATACATGCGCTGAAGACCATCCGCGTACCTGCAGCAAATGTGGTGGGCTTGGGATGTGCAGGACTGGAGGCACGCTCACAGGTCCTCTGCGCAGGGATTAGGGGCTGACCTCATAGGCTGGACACAACAGGCGTATGAAGGAAGCCCTCACATTTGTGCCACTGTGAAGCAGATGAGAGGGGCAAGGAGAAGTCCTGCTCCCCTGGATTCAGCAGAAAAATTCTCTTTGATTTTAGTGGAGCACAGTAACACCCGAACCCTATAAACAGGAGAGGTTTGTCGAAGATATAGAGCATCATCCCATGTACATGCAGCCACCCCTACGTTAACCTCTCCAGCACTGTCAGTCTGGAGCCATCCCGGACCTGATCTCCCCCCAGCCAGGCTGTCCCCTCTCTGCTGTCGGGCCAGCACCCCAAGAACCCCAAATCTGCACGCAGTGGGATTAGCTGCTGCAAGGTTTTCCACCCAGGAGTCAGTCTGACCTATGAAATTTGTCTTACACTTGTATTACATTTGGACAGTGTCTCCAAAAGAGCAAATAAGTACCTGCAGCTCGATTAATGAAGCCAGGTTGTCCATTACACTTTTCTGTGCGTGTTCTCTTGTGTCTGCTAGCATCGCTGACTTCCCGCTGCAACCTGTCCAGCACAGGTGAACCTCTGTCTCCCTCAGCCACCTGCCTCTTTTCACACCATCTGTAGGAATTAGTAACTTAATGGGAATTATTTGACACAATTACTTGGTTTGGGGCTGGGCAGGCAGATACACTGTGTTTCTGTGTCTTCATGAAACCAGACTAAAGCCAGAAAACTAGAAGTTTAAGACTTGATAACACAACATCCTAATAGCTAATAATGCTAAATAGTATGTCAAATATTCATTATTCTCACCTAATTATCAAACCAAACATCTTCAGAATTGTGACTCTTCCCAATACATCTCAAAACGAAATCTTCACAATATGTATTTATGCTTCTATATATGCATATTATAATAGCATGGAAGGATACATAATGTCCATGACATCATAGAATATCTCAAGCTAGAAGGGACCCATAAGGATCATCGAGTCTATGATGATACATATGATGCTATCAAACAGTTGTACCACTTTTTCAGGCCCATTATGTGAAATCTTTATGAAAACCATGAATTCACAAGTTGTGCCTATCAGGACTGTGAACTAGTCATAAAAAATTAAGTTTAATCTAATTTAGCTAATTTGCATTTATGCTCAAAATTTGATTCTCCAGATATTTAAGTGTTTTGTTGTGCATCTTAGCTCTCTATCAGAAGCGAAAGGATGAGGCCCCTGACAGGAACCAAGAAAAGGTTCCTGCTAATTTATGCTAGAGTATGCTCAAAAATATTTTTTTTTCTTCCTTTGCTATTACCTATCAGTATAACAACTTCCCCAAAGGCTTTGACTGCTGCAAGCCTGCAAATTAATGCTATGCATATAAAAATGTATTTGTATATATATGTAGGGGGTGTGTACACAAGCATATTAATTTACAAATATAATGCATTTTTAAAAGAAAGTTCACTTTATAATAGATTTTGCAGCTAATTAATTCTTCAGGCCACTACTGTTTTTTTTACCCTATAAAAAGATGCGACTTTATTATTTACAAGGACTGAGCAAAAATAAAATTAAGGGGAAGAACACTTCAGATTTAATGACAACTGAATCTGCTATGCCTAGCAGTACTCTGGAAAATGAATGATTAAATGAATGATTATCTTTAAAAACAGCTCTGTGGAACAGGCTTTTACAATGCCAGTCTCAATTCTGTACCAAGGTATGCTGAACATGTATTTCGATTATGAATACTGATCTGTTGTTTTTACCCAAGAAAAACCCTATGCTGCTGATAAGATACAGATGTGAAACAATCACTGCGGAGCGTGTCTAGTCTGTGAGGCATGCCAGGAAATGGTCAGCTGATGTAGAAAGGTCTCGGTGGGGATTTGTTTGAAACCCTGGGCTTTGCCCGGAGTGTGCCTGCAGTTTTCTTTCTGAGAGAAAGATATGGGATGGAAGCTCCTGCGGTCTTGAGGGGAAAGCAGACACGACATACAATGGCTGCTGCTTTGCACAAATTTTCAGGGTGTTTACACTCTGAGAAAGCTCTTTGCTACTTCTCAGAGATACAAGAACACCCGTATGAATTATACTGTATATCAGATACCCCTACGACAAAATAGGAATGTGGGCTTTGTGATCATAGAGAGGATAAAGTAAAGGACTGTCCCGGGTTACTGCCCTTTTGTAACCTGTCCAGGAAGCACAACAAGAAGTTACTGCCATAATAAAACAGGTGCTCTACTTAGAAGGAAAAAATCTCAGCAGGTCTGCTTCAAATTGTTTTCCTGTGGGAGTTAGCAAAACAGTAAATTGCAGCCCCTTTATAAACTGAGACCTCTCCATGATGAAAGAGCTTTCCCAGATGTGCCACAAATCCGCACTGTGCTGAAGCTATCCTTAAGCACCAGTGATGTCGTTATTCCTGCCCAAGGACCTCCATCTCATCTCATCTATAAATTCAGACTGACATTGTCATTTCTGTGCATTTCAGTTTTTAACAATCCCTGAAACATCAAAGCAGAAATACTGTGCAACGAGACACCCTGCACTTTTTATATAAATCGATGATTATTAATCTGCTGGAAATCACTTTATTATTACTGAGCCAAATTCTGCTCTTTACTGAGATCAGGAACGTTACACAAAATATACAGCACAGTAAAAATGAGCAGCCTTTGAGTAATTTCCTCTATATCTTCCCAGGTATGCCATTTGCTCAACTGGAGTCTTCCTGATCGCTTGAATTTCCTCTACACAGTTCACTTTAAACAAAGATGTTTTGGGTCATCCTGCACAACAGAGACTTGCCAATTAGTATTCTAATAATGTAGCTCATTAGCCTTATCTCCATACCCCTGTGAAGAAAGCCATTTACAACCCCTTTCAAAATGCATGAATATATATACGCAGAAGGCAGCTGATAGAACATTACAGGAAAATTTAAGCTCCAGTAGCTCATCATCTCCCCTGTGGATCATTTCTGGAAAAACGTGCTGCTGACCTTAAAAAAACCCAACCTCTTCTGGCAACTAAAGCACACCAATAAAAAAGAACAATTTGATTATGGAATCAATATACAAAGTAATTTAAAGAAAAGTAATTACCTACAAAACAAACGGGTTCACATGGACAGATCTAGCACTGGTGTTGAAGAAGGTGACCCCATCAGGAGCTGTGTAGGCATTCGCTGGGGGAAATGCCACCCTACTGCAGTGCACACTCGCACGTACTATCCACAATTAAATAAAAAGATCAAATTCTGAACATTTGAAATTGGTATTTCTAATTGCTGCCTACAGTAGGAAATACATTGTATATTCTCAATTAAAAATGTTAAGGCCACCTCTAAAAAGAATTTATACTGATGTAAGAAATACAAGGGCTAGAGGATCTGAGAATAGACGGGTTACTGTCTGAGCTCATTGTCCACAATGAGCCTAAAGCTGGTTTACTCCTCGTCAACATCGCTGACAGTTTTGGGGGGAGAGGCACCTCCCCATGCTCCTGGAGCACGTGCTGCTCCACAGGTGCCCATTAAACATGGCAACTCTCTTTCAGACAGAGGTCTTCTCTCCATCCTTCTATCAGTGAAAAAATGTAAATAATCTTTTAATATTAAAATTTCCAATGTTTTAAGATTGACATAATTAAGATTGTAATTACAGTACTATCTTCTATTACCAATAGGAAACCTTTACAGTCATGGATGAAACTGGATCACCACCCAGATGTGATACTTCTTCATGGAGGGAGTATTTCTTTGTAAGGGTGAGCACAGGACCTAATTTTGTCATTCCAATTTTATCTGTGTCAGTCTTCCGTACTGCTTAACATGAGGTAACACCTCATGTGTAGTTATCAGAAGGAATTTAGTTACAAAAGATATTGTGTGGTAGTGATGGGCAACTACTCCTTTTCCTCAGACACATGCGTTTACAGACTCCTTCAAGCACCAGTCTCAAAGCTCTCCATTTTACATATGTGTACACACACATACACACACACACAGTGTATCATACTTGGTAAAACTTTTTACCTATAAAGGAAATAATTGCATCGATACACTGGAAACCACAACCTAATAGCCTACTCTGTGTTTGGGACAATTTTTCTTACTAGAACAGCTATTGCCAGCAAGGGCAGAGGGATTATTGCCCACACTGTACAACCCCCCCATAATTTCTGCTACAAAGCACTGCCCACTCTGACCATAGAGAAGTTTGGTCTGTGACCACCCCCCACTTGGCAGAGCTGGCTGTGGGCAACAGCATCACGCTGGAGCTCTTCCTTTGTGTTTATTTAAGTCCCAGGCAGGGCCTGGGGGTGAACGGGACTTTGGGTTTGCTTGTCTCTCTGTCCCCCCAAAGCAAAGGCAATGCGGGAGGGGTAGGGAAGGACCGAAACTCTCTCTTGCAGGGGCATGGCTCCCTGCCAGGTTGGGGAAGTGGGACACATCCCCACTGACCTCCCATGCTGTGGTCCTCTCTCCCGCCACACTGGTGGCCCTGGGAGCCTTTGGGACCATGGGGGCTTCCCCCGAGAGACCGGGGGAATGGGACGGTCAGTAGCCACCTCCTGTGGGGTGGTGGATGGGATGGGACCACAGATCGGAGGGGTGTACACAGCTTGTGGGGACAAGGGGAGCAGGACAGGAAGCTTGTAGAGAGCAAAAAAACAGGGAACAGGGAAAATTATCTTCTGAAACCCAATAGCATCATGTCCTGAGCAATTCCAACCCGAGGGACAGGTTTCCTTCTGATGATATGTGGAGGCTCAGGGGTTTGCACCTGAAGCCAGAAAGCCTTTTGGCCAGATATATGAAATGTGAGTCTAATGTGGGGATGTAACTCCCAACATCCATTTAGGATTTGACTGAATATATGCTTAGAGACATGCCACTGAATTCCTTGAGTACGTGCATTCAAGTACAAGCTTTTGCATCAAGTACAGATTTTTGTTATGCAAATCTGGGCTTCAGCATGTTTCAGATGTTATTTCTTTTGAATAAACAAATATCAAATAGAGTTATAATAAATGTTGGGTTTTTTAATTAAACTAAGATAATTTGGGGAAAAAAAAGTTTGGGGATGCTCAAGCCCTTCTACAAATGTAAAAGTTACTATCAAGAAAAGCTCCTCTTAGCTTAACGGACAACTTATTTATTTGGGAATATGTGAGTGCTACCTACCCCTGGGTGTCTCCAGTCTGACACAAACACACACCAAAAAATGACTAAGATAACTGCCTAAAGCAGCTTCCGAAAACTGCTTAA
Source organism: Haliaeetus leucocephalus (assembly GCF_000737465.1). Lineage (NCBI taxonomy): Eukaryota > Metazoa > Chordata > Aves > Accipitriformes > Accipitridae > Haliaeetus > Haliaeetus leucocephalus. Next base: position 857,907 of record NW_010973266.1, read on the forward strand.
AACAAGGCAATAGTCGATGAAGCCGCGGTTTACCACCCTCCAGCCCACAGTATTTCCAGATTCCTTTTGCCTGCAGCACCCTCCGGTGGCTGATGCCGCTCACCAGTTTCTCTGCCACCGGGCACCCCCCGGGCACCCCCAGCCCCGCTGCCCCCGGCCCGGTCCGGCTGCGGTTCACTGCCACCTGACAGGAGCGCTTCATCTTGTAGTGAAATTTAAATTTGGTGCATAATTAATGCACACATTTGGTGCAGAAATAATACTGTTTTACAAAATACTTGAAACCACAACTTTCCCTGTGCTTACGACACATGCATTTATACACACACACACTTATATCAAAATGTTATTAGAAGTATGCTGAGAAGTTAATCAGTCTTAAACCAAGAAAAGCCAGACAAAGGCACTCGTTGGACCCTGACTGGCCTCCTGTGCTGGGGCTGCCTCTGACACTACTGTCCCACGCTGCGCCAAACGCCCTGTGTCGCTCATAGCCCGTGATCCCTATTCCATATGTCTCCCTTTCTTTCCTATTTCTCCGAAGCATGTTCCAGCACATCCCGGGTGCATCGAGCACCCTGCTGGGAAAGGCTGGGGTGTAGCCCCCACAGCCTCCTCCGCTCCAGCTCCCACCCATGGCTTCAGCCCTTCCCCGTAGGTGGGAGATTGTGCCGCAGTGCGACTCCTGCTGCACGCGAGCACTGCTGAAACACAGACGTGTAGGTGTGTTAAGGGTGTAATAATGGTATTATCCTGAATGCCTCTAATAATAAGCACACATTAAGATATATCAACTGTATCCTGGGCTGCATCCAAAGAAGTGTGACCAGCAGGTGGAGGGAGGTGATTCTCCCGCTCTGCTCCGCTCTGGTGAGACCCCACCTGCAGTACTGCATTCAGCTCTGGGCCCCCAACATAAGAAGGACCTGGACCTGTTGGAGCGAGTCCAGAGGAGGGCCACCAAGATGATCAGAGGGCTGGAGCACCTCTCCCACGAAGTCAGGCTGAGAGAGTTGGGGTTGTTCAGGCTGGAGAAGAAAAGGCTCCGGGGAGACCTTATAGCAGCCTGCCAGTACTTAAAGGGGACCTACAGGAAAGCTGGGGAGGGACTTTTTACAAGGACATGTAGTGATAGGACAAGGGGTAATGGCTTTAAACTGAAAGAGGGCAGATTTAGATTAGATGTGAGGAAGTTCTTCACTGTGAGGGTGGTGAGGCACTGGAGCAGGTTGCCCACAGAGGTTGTGGCCACCCCATCCCTGGAAGTGTTCAAGGCCACGTTGGATGGGGCTTGGAGCAACCTGGTCTAGTGGAAGGTGTCCCTGCCCATGGCAGGGGGGTTGGAACGAGATGATCTTTAAGGTCCCTTCCAACCCAAACCGTTCTATGATTCTATGAACTCAGAGTCTACAGGTTTGCCAATCCCACGTGTCAGCACTTAATTTTTGCTTTAGCAAGTGTCTGAAATGCCTCCACATAGCACGGTAGAGCAGTCTGAGACCCAGAGGTTAACCACCCTCTTGCCAATGCTCCTGGAAAGCCTCGTGCCATGTCTCATGCGAAGCATGGCCATGCAGGTGAGCCATGCCCTAAGCAGAGCTGCTGGCTGGCCTGACCAAGCTGCAGGTTATATTTGTGCTCCGTACCGAGATCGCACTGCCTGCGGTACCCAGAGCTCTCCCACCCATCATCTGCAAAACCACAAAGCTGGCACATGCGGGGATCCGGCTAATGGCAAAACTCCATGTAGGGAAGTGTTGGTGTCTGAGCTGCTCAGGAACAAGCTGGGGTGCCTGAGGAAAATGGCAATGGTGTTGTGGTCCAGAAGGCCAAATGATTTTCTAGTTTTTCACAATGTTCCTTGTTAAAAACACACATTCTTGATGAAAAGCAACATTTACTTGAAATCTAACTTTCTGTTGAGAAGTTGTTTTAACAGATGTTTCAGAAAGCCCTAATTACAATCCAATGCATTTTTATTTCCCTCCTTTGACAGCATTAAAGTTCTTTTTTGGGTTGCTAAACACGTAGATCTCACTGATCTTACTGCCCAGGAAACATCAGTCCCTTGGGGACTGGCATGACACTGACAGGCACAAAGGATTTGGACCACTCTCTAAAAACTAGCAGGGCTGAGATGTACAACTACAAGTTTTGAAGAAGAGCGTGCATCATCGCCTCTAACTGTGAGCACAGATCACCTCAGTGAGCATCATGTAAGACAATTTCTAAGACTTCCTGTGTGCATCCCTCTGTATGTAGACAACCTGTGTCTGATTGCTTTTAAAAGCAGTAATCTTATCTAGAGCAGCAAATCAATAACCTGCAGTCAAACACCTTAAGATCAGAGAGATGTTCAAACTCAGATTTGATAGACATTCTGCTTAGAAAAAGTATTTGGAAAAAAAAAGAAAACTGATGAGATGAAGCACAGAGAGACAATTCCTACTTTAAAGCAGAAACAAGTCCTGTGAGAAGTATTAGCTCTAAGAGGTGTAACAAGTTATAGACAAGTTAACAAGTACTGGGACAGCCCCAACAAAACTGAAAAAAGAAATGGCCTCCAAGCAATATTCTAAGTGCTCCAATTTGCCTATTGGCTTGCCTGTTGACTGAGTTATTCTGAGCGTTATCCACAGGAGTGACTGAATTCTATTCCAGGGTATTTTTTGGAGATTTGAGTATTTTCCCTCATTTTGGGAGAGATAACAGCATCCATCAAGCAGTGGTCTTTCTGGGCATGACAGACTCCCCAAGGCTGTGATAGCAGCGATTTCTCGCCAGCTGTCTAGCCAGGTTCTGGTCCTCTGTCTAACATTCCTGTATTCTTCAATATTCTTAAAAAAAGGCAGCTTCGGACAGTGCTAGGGTGACCACTGCTAATGTCCCCATCACATTTACCAGCCAAGTGACATATTACCAGCATAACTTAGAAAAAAAGTAAGTGAAATTGTGAATTAAAATACTTTTCTGAATACTACTTGTCTTTTCAATCCAAAATGAAAAATATTTTCAGCTACGGCATTTAAAATACATATAGTTTTAAAGTAGCATGATTGCTTGTTGTGCATACAAATTTGATAGTGTAGTTCATTATGTCCCTAGTAATCTTTTGTTAAGAGTGACCACTGATCTAAAAACATAAAGTTAGCATTTGTGATTATATCATACTGAAATTCAATACCTAAATTACTAAAGTAAACCAGAGATAAACAAATAATGTTTACATAAAGACTTTGGTAACTTCAAAATTTTCTGTGTTATCATCAGAAGCATTTTAACCTAAGCAAGAGAGACTAACAGCCATGTACAGGAAGTTACATAGTATATATAATCATATAATAAATGATTCCAGTTGATCAGTCCATCTTACCTGTCAGGAGCTCTCATTTTGCTTTCTGCCTCGTGCTTCCAAGGGATGGGCAGATCCTCCACTGCATCCTGCGCCTTGGGGACCTTCACTGCACTGCAGCCGTGGAAAGCTGCGGACAGGAACTTGTTCTTGGCCTTCCCCGACAGCCCCAGGTTTGTGTGCTTGGCTGCAGTTCCCATATGGTGAATCACACTGTGGGATTTCTTTCTTCTGGATTTTCCCTTTTTCACCTGTTTTTCTAGAGGATCCATTTTCCTTCCCTGCTCCTGTGCCAGCCTCCTGGGCTTGAGCTCTGCGGTACTTGTGCTCCCCTGAATTAAGGTGACAAAATCTGTTCCCTCTTGCTGCCTCCCCCAGCCCAGAGTGTACAGATCAGGGATAATGTGTTTTATGTTCACTCTTTTCCAGGTCGAACTTTTTGCTGGGACAATGTTAAGCCTTTTGTCATCATTCAGGGACAGCAAATTATAAATTATTGTGCCATTTTTCTCATTGTGCTGTGGGCCATGGTCTACTGAAAACTCCCCCAAAAATTACAACTTGATTTCCTGAACATAGCTTCATGTTTTTCCCTAAAACTGGGCTTGCAGGATATTCAACAAACCATCGGACATACCCTGTGTTATGAAGAAATACCTTGGAACAAAACACTTCATTTTCATTTACATCTATCTTTTCATGAGTTACTCCTCTGGAACTCTTCCTAAAATCTTCTTTCAAGACTGATTTTTAAACAACTATGAATAACAAATATAAATGCGTGACATATAAAACAGGACACAGTCACTTCTACAGAGAAGCAATTTACTACCTGCTTAGCAGGGAACCAAAATATATTCAGTTTATCTGAATTAGTATACCGCTCCTTATGTAAAGCTGAGAGCTATTTCAAGCAGCAGAGCCAGGACTTCCACTGAAAGTTAGTTCAAGCAGCAGAGCCAGGACTCCTGGAAGGAGCCTGTGGCTGTAGGAGAGGGAGGGGTTTTTTGGCTTTCTTCTTTGTCGGCTTAGTTCTAGCTTTTCAAAATGCTCAGTCAGAGATTTCAGTGGTGCAGACATCACCTGTGCAGAAATTTCCACATACCCTAGTTCAGCTTCAGTCTGAAAGGGTCAGAAAGATTGCATCTTCCATCGCCAGTAGCAAAATATGAGAGATATTTGGGGGTTTTGAAATGGCAATGTCTCTTTTTCTGTCTTGGTAATCAATGCTGTCTTCCTGTTGATAACAGTAGAAGCAACTGTAGCTTCCTCAGTAGGCTGAAACAAGAAAAGATATAGAAACATGGATCAAAGAGAAGTGTATCTGGGCAACAATAACATGCATGAAATTTCTGTAAGGGTTATATTTATAATTATCTGTTTGAATTGTACAACTGATAAAAAAGGATTTGTGTTATATTCCATTGCTGTTGATGACTAATAGGGAACGTTCTCCATGATGTGGTAATTTCTGCCATCTCTGGAAGCACAGATTGGCAATTTATCTCCTATCTACATGGGGAGAAAGGGAGATTTAGGCAATATCTAGGGCCCTATGGCATGATGCTTGGAGAAACACACACTTATAAGTGACATGTTCCCCCCCAAACCATTCTAGTTGCTTAGCCTGAAGGCAGGACAACCTGATGCAAGAGGTTCAGCCTGGCTGCGAGCGTGTCAGAGACCTCAGCTATGCAGGGAGAAGGGGCAGTCGGTTTCCATGGATTTCCAGCAAGGATCAGCTGGAGCAATCCCCTGATGTAGTCAGAGGAGTAAGCACAGACTGTGTGTTTACCCTGGTTTGCTAGAAGTTTCCCTGCTTTTAAACCTGCTGTGTTTTTCTCTTTCCTTGTCCTTCCCTCTGAAGAAGGAAATTCTGTTTGACAAGTTTTTAGCCTGCTGGTGCCTAGGTTTCACATTTTTTTAAAGGCTTTAGAGATTTCAATTTTGGGGTTATCTGGGGCACCCAGGAGACCTCCTAATACCGACAAAGCAGGCTGAGTAGCAAGGGGAAGGCTCTGATGCTTTACAGGAAGAAGAGGGGAGACCAGAGGTGATCTGAGGGCTTACCTTTTGCATATGGCCTGAAGGACTATGACCAAAGAATGAAAGCTAAAGAGAAAAATAAAAACAAAAATAAAAACTGAAAAGGGGAGGGAAGAGAGGAAAAAATGGAAGAGAAGAAAGAGAATAAGAGTTTACAGTGTGTTTAGCTGAGAAATAAGCTGTGGTTACAGACAGAGTGCAACAAAACTCTCAGTTGAAAAGAAATACGAAGTGTGAAGTAAGCTCCAAGGGCCCAGCGCTCGGCTCAGCTCAGCCAGAGCCCCTGTGTCCCTCAGACCGATGAGAGTCATCTCCTGCCCCAGCGGAGCCCATCCCAGTTGCAGCCAAGGGCTCAGGAAAAATGGGGAGGAAAAAAATTAGCTGAATTCTTCTGATACCTCAAAAAAAAGCCCCAAACCAGCACTGCTAAGGTCTGGGTTTAGTTTCAGGTGAAAGTCCAGCTCAGCCACTGCTGTACCTGAACAAGTTCTCCTACGGTAATTTCACTAGAAATAGATGGTTTCAGATGAGGGCAATTTTAGGGTAAAATTCAACAGTTATGGCTTGACTGGAGAAAGCTCGATGGCATTAACCATGGTGACAGTGACTGCTGTGGCTGCAGGTGAGAAGAGCCTCCTCATTCCCTCTGGGGAAGGCAGGTCAGTGCAGCTGCATGTGCAAATGCTAGAGATGGGAGGGACAGAGAAAAAATCCCTGGCTCCTTCCCCAGAGCATGTGTTGGCCTCATCCCTCTGCTGTCCGGTGGCTCTCCATCACTCCCTTCCCATGACAGATGGACCCCCAACATCCCTGCTGAGTCCTGTGTTTTGGACTTCACTGAAGGATAACAGAAGGAAAGACTCAACTTAAGCTGGTAACCTTTCCTTCTCAGAGGGACTAATGCAAATGCAAAATGGTTTCCTGGAGCACTCTCCCATTAGCTCACTGCACTAACAGACACAAACTTTTTATAAGATTATTTTCTTAGCCAAGGTGAAATGAATATATGGTCATGTGCACATACAATAACTGTTTCATCTGCATTACCTTACCTTTTCCTCTAACTCTTTTATTTGTCTTTTTTGGCCTTCAATTCTTTCTTCTAGCTCTTTAATTCTCTGTCAGATTTCAAATAAAAAAATATTTATTAACCAACCAAATACAGATGTACCCAGAAGATGCATTATTTTTGGAGATATGAATTGTATGTGCTGTGTTTCTAAAAAAACCAAATTGGGTTTAAGCTGTAGAGGAGTCCTCTGTGAATGTCACTATGCATGACAAATTCATGAAAATCAAAATGCCCTGTTTGCAGGGATTATCCAAGGCAAATCAGAGTCTGGCCCCAGGACCAACCATTTCTGGTACAACTCTAGGAGGAGAGGCTGGTGCTCATAAGTTCATTACGTTTCCATCTGAGGGACTATCCCACCCCAAATCTCACCATGCCTGTGCACCGGCACCTACCTGCTGTGCGTGTTGAATGAGCTCCATCCTTTCTCGCAGGATTTGGGCGTCCCTTTCCCGGAGCTCACTCATGACCTGCCGCTTCCATTGCTCTACGGCGCTCTTCAGTTTCTCTTTCTCCTCTTCTGAAAGAAGTTCGGAAATTTTGGCTCCAGCTTCTTGCTGCAGGGCATCATAGAGCATGGCTTCTAATTCCAGAATTTGCTAATCAAAAACAATATAAGGCTGTCAGCTTGACCTTGTCTCTGGTCGGATGAGGATTTTGTGAGGAACTGAAAATCCTACCCCAGTAAAGCAACAGGAGCAGTAGAGGTGGTGTGTGCTGAGCCTCCTGCACAGGACAGTGCGGAAAACTCAATCCAGGGGGAAAATACTTTAGGCTGCTTTTATGCTGTGGGGGTATGAGCGGCACTGGAACTGGCACGGCCCCTTGGTCAGCCTAGCCTGATTCTCAAAAAGTATATGGGTGTCAGCTTCTCCTTTCTGGAGATGGGGGGATGGCTGTGGGGAGAAGAGGCAAAAAGAAAACAAAAAAAGGAAAAGGGAGAAGGGAGGATAAAAGGTTCCTAAAAGACTCATTCTGTGAGTTACAGATTTTTTTTTTAAATTCAATATTCAGTCTCTCAGTTCACCTTTCCCTGTAAGCAGCAGTGGAGGATACAGCATCAGTTCATACTCATGCCAGAAAGGAACAACTCCCTCTTGTGAGCTTACAGCATTTTGTACCAACTAGCTTAAAATGCCTTGTGTGAAGGCATCTCCAGCACTTCGTCTGGCAGAGCTGCCAGCTCCAAGAGGCTTAATGCTCAAGAAAAATATATCTGGTAGCTGGGCTCTGTTCCTGCAAGTCTCAGGCTGCAGAGCTTTTACTTTACTGCATCCGAAAATGTCTCTTGAACACAGACAGATGTACCCTTCGGATTTACTGAGATATAGAAGTGTGTAAGAAATGGACTGGCAATGTTTCCCCATAAGACACTGAGCCTGGCACCCTCCTAGGGCAGGTGACCTTGACAGACAATGTTTTCTGCTTCAAAGTCACAAGATAAATGCTATTCCTTCATGCAAGCCAAAAGCAAGCCGAAATCTTTTTCAGCAAGTTTGATATAGAGCAGGATACAAAGCAGCAATTGATGGCACCTTTGCACACCCTCTCCAAAGCTGGTAGCATCTTGCAGATCTCTCCATAGCTTCAGGAGAATGTGACTGCAATAGTGTGTTCTGAACCTTGCAGAGCTCTCTGTGGCTTCAGGAGAACATGACTGCAATATTGTGGCTTGAACCTCTAGATGGGCTGTTTGGAAATGCCATAGATGTCTGTTGTGATAATTCAGCTCAATTTAAAAAGTTTTTCCACCTGAGGGTCTGTTGGTGTTTTCTTGCTATGGTTTAGTAGAGTCAGGACAGAAGAATACAAGCATTCACAGGAATAACAACAACTTGGCAGGAGTTATGGATACTGATGATAACTGAAAGACAGTAACCACAGTGTCTCTGCAGGGAAGATCAGATCGGATCTCAGAATAAGATTCTGCTTTCACTTTTAAAAATAATGCCAACATCCTTGCTAACCGTAACTGTGTCAACAAAATGCTGTTATTTGAAACATGGATTTCTGGTGGGCTCCAAACCTCAATTATACAACTGTTATCCCTCTCTGATTATATTGACTTGTGAAGAAGGAAGAGTGTGGGGAAATTCACAGTCTCCAGAGCAGCAGCAGTGTCAGGAGTCTCCGTGTGAGCCAAGTGCTTCTCAGAGTAAAATCCCCTGCCAGCAACCAAAGGGAGTGAAAACCGTGCAAAAAGCTTAGTGGTTACAGCTCGTAATCTTGTTGGCTGCAGTTAGCAGGGGAAGATTAGCAGCTCCTCATCTCCAAGGGCCACAAAGGAAACATGGAACTGAAACAAATTATACAAATCAAAAGAGCTTTTTCCACTCTAATTTTGGGGCAGAACAAAGCTTTCTTGCTGTTTTCAGGTTGCATTTGTGCCCAGGAGTAAAGCCAATCACTTTGCTTGGGTACACTTGTGTGATGCCTTTAAAGAATACAGGAAAATGCAAATAAACCTTGGCTACTTCTGCATGGGCTGCTACAGTTTGTGATGCTTGTTCCCTCTCCGCAAGCAGCAGAGCCAAGGAGCGGAGAGTTGTTGCTGGATCCTTCAGTACATCTGCGACCCTGGAACTGACTGTCTATGGATGGAGAGCGAGCGGCTGGCCGCGAGACGCAGGGATGCTGGGTATACCATAGCTGATAGCCACAGCTCCGCGTGTGAGCTCTCCTGCAGATGCCATGATGCTACCAGGAGTTTCAAGAGATGCCATACGATTTTTCCCCGCTCTGCTGCTGTTGCCAGTTTCTGCCTACTCAGATTTATGGATCTGTTTCATAACTTGCCCAAGACACAGGAGATCACCTCTCTCAGGGCTTGTCTTTGAAGATAAATCCTACAGGCTCAGCCTTCAGTTGCACCAAACTGCTTCTCAGAACAGCTCAAGGCCATGGGAGATAATCTGGCCTTAGGGCTGAGACCACAGGTAAGAGAGGCTTGTGTACTTTGCAGGGTTTCCACTGTGCAGAGACATTGGTTCCAGATATAGCTCAGCATTTGGCAAAATCAGTCTTAAAAACCCTTACAGGAACAGAAAACATACTGAGTAAAAGCTCCCCCAACTGGTTTGAGATACAAATAGATAATAAGTATCCAGAAAGAGAGGCATAAATACTCACTGCTTCTCAGAAAGTGTAACTGTGCTCAAGATTTAAATGGAACTGAAAGAATGGGGTAAATCGATAGGAAAATCCAGGTACTTATATCTTTCATGAGTATATATTGAACTTTAACTGAAGGAAGCAAGACAGCTGATGACTGAAGAGGTGGTTGAAATGGCTTGGGATCAGCTAAGGATGAATCTGATCTAAAACCAGGTTTATTTCAAATTTACAGAATCATATAATATCTCCAGCTGCTTTGGTTACAGAGACTGTAATCTAAGATCTAAAGAAATGTCTAGGTCAAAATCTCTATTTTGGAAGGAAAAGAGAAATTACTGAAAACACCATTTTCTTATCAGTCATTTATCAAAACCTCTGATGAATTAAAATTTGTGTTTAATAAATCAATATTTAGGTCCTAATCCTGCAAGAAACACCCAAACATAAGAAACTCCATCCATAAGGAGCTCACTGTTAGCTCAGGGTATAGAGGATTTGTTTAAAATTCAGCCTATTTTGTGCTCGAGCCAGTCCACAAGCAGTACTGTCCAAAGCAGAGATTTTTTCTATTGAGAACAGACTATACATATTACATAAGGTAAGTTAATCAAGATGTCATAATTCGGTCAAGGCTGGTTTTCCTCACCTTGTGAGCTTGGTCCAAGGACTGTTTCCTGAAGTCGAGCTCATCATCCAGGTAGCCCTTTTGCTTGCTGAACAGCTCCTGGGGACACAAGGAGAAGCAGTGAGTGCAACGGCCGCGGCCCTAACGCCACTGCTCTTCCTGCTGCTTCTCCCACCGGTTTGTTCCCCTCATTCTTTGGTACCTTTTCATTCTCAAGGTCCAGCATCTTCTGTTGCAGCGCAGACTCCGTCACTTCTATCTGCTGTAGCCACTGTGCACAAAACAGAAAGCAGGTGCTTAAGACTAAAGAGCAGGAGGCAGCATGCCTGCATATTCAGCTTTCACTGTGACTTTAGCGTGTGTCAGCACACACTGCAAATACTTATTTAAATTCACTAAATAAAAGAGGAAAAATTAACTATATTATTACATTTTTTTCTTTTATGTATATTGATGATGGAAAAAAGCATCATTTCAAAGCCTAGCCACTTACCTTCTAACATCATTTTGCTAATTAACATTTTAAAATAAGCAATGTCTGTCTGTATTGCCTGAATGTTACCTTTATTTTGGTGAAAACTAGTGTAATTCCACATAAAGAAACATGGCATTTTGTGATGAAGCTATCGGTTACATCACCAGTGGCTCCAAGTGAGCTATTCTGTGGGTCAGATGCTTTCATGACACGTGTTTACTGGCGAGTGACTGATGCAGTTGTTATTACCTTTTCAGCCAACGTGAGAACTGTCCTTGCTTGTATGACAACTACTTGCTCTTCGTTGGTCAGATTCTGCGCCAAAAGCAGAATATAATTACAACAAATCCCAGTGTCTTGCTATTAATCCACTATTTGGGCCACTGCTGTATTAAATAAATATGAAATTAAATATGTTCGAGGAACAATAAACTAAGGTAAAGAAAATTAGTATTGTAATGCAACATTGTTGTAAAAACAATTGTAACTATTCATGCTGAATTTTTATCATACGTATAGTTATAATTCTTCTAAAATTCTCACATTTACCAAAAAAAAGGTGACACTGGATCTATTTTTACCCAACAGGGAATAAACACACAGTTACACAAGACAAGATCAGGCTTAGCACAACGTGCCATGGAGAAAAGAGATGCAGTCTTAAGTCCTTAAGTTCACTATATGCACAGTAGGTTAATACGCAATCCTTATTTTGCGCAGCCAAGTCATGATTTTGGAAAACATTTGTTAAGATGTTAGCTATTCAATCCATGTTTTGTTTCTTTTTTTAAAAAATAAAGTACTGAAACTACGTTTTGCATTTCACCCCAAACTTTGGTCTTACTCTGACCACATCTACAGTAGGAGAAGTGAATCCTTCTAGTTTGGTACCCACATTTGGTCAGATACAGAAAGCCATTAGCTATCATTCCTACAGGGGAATTAGGAAATTGGTAAGAAGAGTGACTATGGTGAACTTCAATTTAATGCACAAGGCTGGGGACAGTGAAAGTGCTATCTGGCAGGGAGGGGAGGAGACTTTTCCTGAGGACCCCTGAAAATTGTCTCTTCCATAAATTTAAGTAATATTTTAAAAAACAAGTTACGTTACATTAAAAATGAAACCAACCACACAGCATTATTAATGGTGTTTTTTCCTGTTCCGTGAGTTACCCCCTGACCTGACTCCCCTGCCTGCAGGGAAAAGGAGGGCAGCTGTGTTCCTCAGCCCCCTTCTCTGTGCCTGTCCCCAGTGACCCTGTAGCCTGCAGGGGATCTACTGCACCCCTCTGACCTTTGCTTCTGCTCTACTCCTAGAGGTACTCTCTCAAGGGTTTGCCTTACTCAAAGCAATATTAAACTCATGACAGTTCAGTGGGAAGCAGCTAGAAGCTGCCAGGGGGACTTTACAGAAACACAAGAGAGAAGATGTGCGGAAAAGGATGGAACCACTTGCACACAGGTGGGACTTGGGTTCACTTTCCCAGACTCCCTAACAGCCAGACATGACAATGTGCTGCCATGGGGCAGAATCCGCCGTTGGTGGCTGAGTCTGTGACATTACACACATGAAAACAAGAAAAAACCAAAGTGATAACAACAGTATACAGTTAGCTTAAAGCTATCTGAGTTGAGAACTGGGAACTTTCCCGTGTGTCACATCTAGAAGTTAGTTGTTGCATGTAATAGGGAAAAAAATAAATCAGGAGGAAATAACATTACAGACTAGAGATCATTAATATAAATACAGAAGCCAAGATGAAATGAAAGGGAATAGAAAATGTGAGAAAAGCTATCACTTTTTCTGTTCCTGTTTGTCTCCAAGTTCCCTGTTTGGGACGCTGTTCCAAAACACTCTGCACACGGCTAACCTGACATTAATAATTCCACTGAAGACAACATTACTACAGGGATTAATAGATTAATGGGTGTTATCTTTCTACACGTTAGCAGGGTCAGTCTTAGCTAATCGGTGATTAAACCTATATGTATCTTTTTTTTTACTCTTTGCACACAAAAGATTTTAGGATTCTTAATAATATTTGCACTGGCAGAAATATGAACTGCAGCAGCAGTGAAGATTATTAATTGCTTCAATGTGTTTCAGGTCCTCCACTAACTCCTGGCTTGATTTTGTGAGGCAGAGTGTGTAGCTACCAGAGACTGGTGACAGTGGAGACATGATGACCCTAATGAGAAGTGGTCAAGAGGTACTTCCAGGCTGCCCCCATGGCCCTGGGACAGCATTTTTGCTGGTATCCAAACTGTACAGAGGCATGGGGGAGAGCTGAGGCAGCTCAGATGAGGAGCTGTGAGAGCGGTGGGGACTTTTCTGCAGACCCGATGTTGGCGGTGGAGTCTCCCAGGGAGGAGCCCTGCAGCAGCTGAGGGCTCTGCAAGACCCTGGGCTAGAGAGGGGCTCTGCTCTTCTCTGCCCCTCACAACCACAGGGGCTCTGTAGCTCTGCTGATAGATGACTGTACAGGAAAAAAATAAACAAGGGCATATATATCTTCTATATACACATGTGTAATTATTCACTTCCATTTACTAAAGGAGAAACACTTTCAAATTTCTTATTATTTGCTGCTTCTTTTCATACTGCTGTTGTAACTTTTCATTTAATATCCTGGTTACTACCAAAGGTTTATGGATTATTAGACAAAATTAAAACACACAGCTGCTAAAATGCAAAAGCAAAGCAAATGCAGAGTAAGCAAATAAAGAAACCATGTGTGAACAGTGGCCAGAAAAAAACAAACTCCAAAGTTTCAAAATATTTTCCAAATCATTGAAAAATTAAAAGCAATATTGCGACACCAAGATCCTGCGTGGCACTCATCAGAAGGCTATTAACAAAGTCTTAAAAAGCCAGAAAATGCTTAGCTTGTAGGTCAGTACTTTGACCACAGGGAGGACAGGCTGTGCAGTAGCAAACCAAGAAGGCTTTGCTAGCTTAACATGAAGACAAATATTTACCGAAGCATGCACAATTTATTAAAGGAACATACACTTACGGCGTTATCCCCTAAAATGTCCAATTTTTTCATCAGCTCTGCTACTACTATGTCCTAACAAAAGAGAAATGGAAAACCAGGAGTCAGAACAGAGCGTCTGATTTTATTTCAGGAAAGGAAAATACAAAACGAGAATCCCTTACTGTTACACCTTCTGCCTCGCAGTAGACTTGGAGAGGGCTTTTCCCCTCTGTAAAAGGGCCGTGATGGAAGTTGATGGCAGGCGATCGTCTTTCTCTCTCCTGAAATGACAATAATTGCTTGGTTACACACTACAGTATGTCAAATGACAGCTTCACCAAGAACTTGATAAATATGGTTTGAAAAAGGCCCACCCTAACTGAACACACTGCAAAGCAATGCTCTTGCAGAGTGGCTTTATTTCGGGTGCAGAGCACAGAAACCGTACCTCCTGCACCCTGTGGCTATTTACACTAACAGCCAGGAGCAAAAGCTGTTTCTCTGGCCAGACCACGTGCTTTTGCAATGGCACTTAGGGCTGACAGGGAAGACCTGTACCTCACTGCAAAGCAGGGTGGACATACATATTAACAGCACCAATATTTTCCCACCATGCTTCTTCACTGGGCACTGATCATGACCACTTACCTATTACTTTGACTACATAATATATTTGAACAAAATTATACATTTATACGTAGTATAATACAGATAGAATGTAAATTTTTCTTGTAAGTGGCTGCTTTGTTAATCTCTCTTTGGAGAATTTTGAAAATAGTTTCCAAGAGCTTATAGATTCTGTTTATACAGGTAATGATATAGAAAACAGAAGGCTCAGTGGAGTAACCACAGTGGTCTAGGCCACATGGTTCCTTCTCTGTACATTTAGCAAGAGGTGAAACACAGCAATGAATTTTGGCAAGGAAGAAAGTTCCTTTTTCTTTTTCTTTCCCATATATGGTCCATTTTGGTTTTATATCTTCTCATTTTCAGAACAGATGGAGTATAGTTAAGTGTGTATCTACATCACGAGCTGCTCTTCTGGATCTTAAAATTACCTAAGTAGTAAGACTGCCAGAACAACCTATCAAGAATACTACTATTGATCCCTGGGTGTTTGAGGTTTTTCTCTTTTATTAGCACTTTGTACCAAACCCTTTGGTCTCATTCAGTGCAATGCGGCTCTTCACAGTAAATGTGAGAGAGTTCCCAAAGCCATGGTGCCCCTGGCCTCAGCTCACGCGGCCCAGGGCAGGTGGGCAGGACCATGGCTGCAACACGTGCTCACTTCAAGCTCCAAGATCCTGAACTCCAGGAGCTCGTTTTGATCCTTAACATCCTGGACATCATGTTTTAAGCGAGCTTCCTCGGCTTCCATTTGTTTTATCTGCAAAATAAAGCAACACATTGTTAGTACTGTTTGCAGTGTCACTCGAGATCCACCGCATGTTGACCATGCTGGGGAAACGCCGGGGTCAGCATGAGCGCCAAGGGTCTGAGCCCACCCCCATGGGATCAGTATGGGGAGAGACATGTGGCACCAGCGATGGGGGCACACGGGGCTTTTCCCCAGAGCCATTGTCCTCATGCAACCTGGCACCAGGACATTGTATAGGGTAACAGGGAATGCCACAAAACCACTTTTTCTGGCAGGTTTATAAGGATCTTGTTATTATTCGTTAATTATTTCCAGTAGAGCTGTGTGATACAGATTAAAATATTGCTCCTTCTGCATTCCTTAAGCTACAAATATTATTTGAATAATACAAATAGAAACATTGAATACCTTTTCTACCAGTTCTTGATTTCTTCTGTACAATGCTTGCTTCTCCTCAATCCACTTCATGTCCTTGAAAAAGAAATGACCAATATTGTAGGTGAAACTGGCAATGTTTAGCACAAACACAGTAGCACGTATTTCATTAAATCACGCATATAGAGAAGAGGGACAGAATAATATTGCATATGAAATTGTAATACCGTTATTTCCTAAAACCATTTCCTAAGCTAAACATTTCCATCTTATTTTAACAGTCTGTAGTATACAAATGGAATAGAAACACTCCAATGATTAAAAAACTCTTTCAGATAAAAAAATCGGTTTGCATTAAAAGAGATATTTCTAGCTATGTATCTACTATTAAATTTCTATTACACTGAATGCAAATTACATATTTCTGAACAATAGGCAAAATAAACCTTATTTTGAAACTAATTTCTTAATTTGATGAATATATAAAACCCACAAAACCCAGAATATTATTTATCAATAAGTTTAACAATAAAAAGAGGTTAAGCTTGAAAGGTAATGATAAAATAATTTAGCATTATTTTAAAGTTCTCAAAAAAAATTCTTTTTTTTTTTCTCTTTATTTTCTTTTTTCCTTTTTTTTTTTTTTTTGGTCTGGAAAAGTAAGACATACACTAGAAGCAGCCTGGTAACATTTCTTGTATTTCCCTAGTATGTCTGCTTTGTATGCAATGAATCAGCTATTGAAAAGTCACTTCAGGATTATGCTATACATACATAAACACTCACTAGTGTCTGCAGCATTATATGGTAACTTGACCAGGCACGTCTCTAGAGCCCCCTCCCGCCTCCAGTATGAAGGCTGGAGAAAGGGCTGGTGTTCAGCTGCATGCATTACCTGTCCCTGCTCAGCAAGGGCCTTCTCCAGGTCTTCTATCTGAGCCTGAGATCGGTGTATTTCTGCTTGGAGCTGCTCACGTGTCTGTAGGATATGAGGAGGGGGGAAGAAAATAATAAAAATCAAACTTTCTCTCAAAGACAAAAGCTAACACAGGTACAGAAAATACTTAAAAATATCAAATACATTTAACAAATAATTTTTAAAGTTCTTTGGCAGAATAAATTTGCAGCTACGCACACAGCATTAGTCATTAATCATAAAAAGAAGTCTGGAAGATGGGTTAATAATTTTGAGACTTAAGTCAAGATTAACATAACCAGCACCCCATTAGGTAGACAGTAGGACAGCAAAATATAAATGGCTTCTTACAGCTGGTTACGACAGTCTGCAGTGAACAGCCTTCCCTATTCTAGAACTAGGCATTTAAAAAAGCCAGTGTAATGCAAAGATTCATTTCTCCATGAGAACAAATGAAAATTATTGTTGCCACAATTCTGGGCACACCTGTTTCCTTTAAATTTTTGATAAGTTAAAAAGCTCAGAACAGACCCTACATATGTAACATTACAAACTGGCAAATTGCTTTGCTCTTTATGCATTTAGTACCCTATCTTATGGTCTTACTGTATTGTGTGTAATTTTTTACTATCACTAACTGATCAGGGGTGAAAAGACTAAACCACAGTAATGGTGGTTCCAGCACTTCACAGGGGATGCCGGACAAGCTGGCTGGAGTTAGAGACCCCAGAGCCCACCTCAGCAGTCAGTCCAGCCAAGTCCTCTGCCCTGCACCCCCAGCCAGGAGTGTGCTGGAGGGGCTGGCTGACCCCAGTTTAGCTTGAAAACAACCTGAGCAAGTACAATTGGAAACCCCCATACAATTACAATCCTTTATTTTCATGTAATATAAGCCATTTAGACCTTAACTTCTCGTTCTGCATCCAATGTTCCTCCGACCTGTTCTTGCAATAGGGCGTATGCTCGTTGCAGAGCCTGGTACTCCATCGTCAGCTGCCGAAACCGCAGTTCTGTCTCTTCCTTGGCCATGCCCTGGAATTAAAACCAAACATGCATTGCACCAGTTGCTTTTTTTCTGCAATCAAAGTAAAAAATATTATAAGAGTGGATTACGTTTGCTTCCTCTAAAAAGTGCCAAAATTATTACTTTCAAAATCCAATTTGGGAAGCACAGTACTAAGGAGCCTGTTTATGTGCCCTCAGACTATTTCTCTTTTGTCCCTTAAACATCTCTTGCATACACTTGCTTCAAGAAAATTAAATACAGAAAAGAAGAGAGAATTCCCATCGCCTTGGAAAAATAAAACCTTGTCATCCATATAACATACTAACGACTGAATTGCCTTTTATTGCTGTAACAGACAAGGTTACCACATTTAAAGGTGAAAATACAACTTTCTTGAAACAACAAAAGCTTTCCAATCTGGAGGCTAAGCCAAGCCTGACAGTCTCACTCAATTATTAAAACACTAATCTAGAGTTAATACTTGTAGAAATGGTGACATCAACATGAAAAGAGCCCTTCATCTTCTTCATTCTCCTTACAATATCCAGCATTGAATGCTTTCATGTCAGGTTGACTGAAATGTTTCATTTGACATGAAATGAAATTATACTGCTGGTTGCATGCACAAACTTCGTACTATCTGAACAGGGAAAAAAAAAGTCAGTACAGGAATGAAAAATAAATAGGCTCATACATATAAAAATACATTCAGATTCCCTGCAGTGCAGCACACACCTGGTAACCAGTTAGATATCTTTTATGATGGAGATAGGAATTCTTTAGGTTCCCTTTTAACAGATCTAATTACAACCCATGAAACAAGTGAAATGGCAGATGAAAAGTTGCAGCCAACATACCATAAAAAAGCTGCAAGTCATTATTAGCAATTTTTTGTTTATTACAAGATCCTTGTTAAACCCAGAAACATGAAATGGTACAGCGATCTGACATACACTCAGGAATGCATTTGTAGGGAAGCCCTGCAAAACACCAGGAATAATCACTTTTATTTGTATTACCAACTACCTTTGTGTAGTCTGCATTCAGAGCCTCCAGAAAAGTCATGACCTCAATATACTGGCAAGGAGACAGCCTCTCCTCTGGAGACTGACTGCTTACTGTTCCTTCCAGAAACACAAACCTTATCGCTTAAGGCTGTGCTCTGTGCTGAGGTCAAAATGACAAAGAAGGACCTGAACCAAACTACACATGCACAAACCTGCAGCAAATCTCGGTGTGAACAGGTCCTCCTAGGGTTGTCCAGTCTCTTTAGACCTCCAACCTAATAAACCCATTATACATCTAATATTCTTAGGATATAATATTTCCAGCTTGGCTAAAAGTTGTGAAATTACTGGACTTGAGATGCAGAGATATTAACCAACAGGCACAGTATTAAATTTAACATCAATTTTTAGTTTTCTGATCAGAGGTGACAGATGAATGATATAACAGACCAGGAATTTCAGTAAAAATTAGTAGTGAGGTTTCAAAACAAAACAACACATATTTTTGATGAATACCTCTTCCAAGTCATCTTCAGGAGTGCAAGGGGTTTGATCCGTCCGGTCAGTTTGATATGAGATAGAGGAACCATCAGACTCCAAGGAAGCTTCTTCATCATAGCCAAAAAACGTCTCCACAACCGGCTTCTGACAGAGACAAGGCATCAGCGAGCACGGCCGTGTCACACAGCAGCGGTGCCATCAGCTGCACCAGCCCGATGGCGTTGGGGGGGGGGACAGCAGTGACTTTGGACACATGGCTAAACCCTGTGCTTTTGTAGCATTTGAACATACACACCTTCAGAGGAGTCTCAATTCCAGATTACTGGTAATTCTCACTCTATTGGTTTTTGAAAAACTGGTCCAGTTCTTTGCATGTATCCACCTATAAATTTTTTTCACCCCATGACAGTGCTCTAATGATAGCTAAAAGTATTCAAATCGCTGAATTGCTGTATTTGTTATTAGGTATCACAGTGTGCAACCTCAAGCCTCTGCCTTTTTTAAATGTATTTTCCTCCCGATTTCTCTAGCTAAGCAGATCACCCTTTTTACTTCTTTGTGTGTTCACCTCAGCATGAGGTGGGAGTTGTGGAATGAAATGTCTTTGTTAATCCATTGTCATCACCACAACGTCCCTCCTGCCACTACCACAACTTTCACATGAAAAGTTAGATTTGCAAGAAATGTTCTACTTGAAAAATTTGAAGTTAATCACCACAGCAATGTTTTTACAGTTCGAAGAAATCCATTTTTTCCACTCAAAGCTGCTTTCTGTTTAAAAAATGATGGTAGTGGTGGTAAAGAAAGATTTACTGTTAAATGCTTGAAAGCCAAAGACTATATTTCAAATACAGTTCTAAAGTATTTTTAATTGTTGATTTACAAAAAATATTTCTAGATTTTGGCTTTTTGTTTTAATTTGCAGTGGATAACTTTCAAAGGAGACAATACATAACTCTCTTTCAAAGGCCTGGTTGCCATTTGCAGGACAACAGGAGTTAAGGGGTTATCTCACATTGACCTCAATTCGTTATTTATAGATCCATTAGCTCCAGTGCCACCCTAATTCTTCATATGTAGAATGCAGCTTGCTCTCAGGTCCCTGACATTGTACCTTACAATGTCAATACAGTGTTAATATTTATATTAACATCTTGCCAAGTATTCATTAACTAACATTTTCTTTTTCCCTGAGCTCTAACCGTTGCTTCTTGTAACCAGCAATTTTTGCATGTTACTAAACTCCATAATGAATTATTTACAACCTACATATGTTTTCAGGAAGTGCCATTAAAAGACCATTTTAAGATGTGTTAATTCATAAAATCTGTCTCATCTTAAGACAATCACGTACCACTGAAATCCCACAGGATTGCTCCGGGGAAATGCAGAGCGTGCAAATGCTCATAATGTGCAATGCAAATGGTTCCCCTATCCCTACCAGATCTGGTCTGAATATCCCAATACAGTCTATGAATGTCCTTGAACTACGTGACCCAAATTTAAGATTAGGACCTGTTTGCAGACCCTCGAGGAGAATGTTCCTGCGCGTGGCTCCAAGGCCTTTGGAGCACCCCAGGAAGCCAGCATGCCCATCAGCATGTCATGATACAGGGTTTTTTTTTACCTTAGGAATTCTTGTCATTTTTTTCCTTTGCTTCCTATACCTTAACAGCTTATCACGTTCCTGAAAGAATCAGATACACGTTAGCTGTTTTCAGAAAGCTGTTCTTTAAATTAACTATGTCAGTACTAGGAGTCATTGGGTGATCAAGAAATAGTAATGTCAATGCTGGCCACTGCCTCAAACTGAAATAACCATGCTTTCATCAGACAAATGTTATTTTTACTCCAACATCTTCCAAGTTTGCCATATACAAGTAGCAATTGCTCTGTGTATTCATGAATATCAAAGCAGCAAAAGAAAGTTGATTATAACCAATGCAACACACTGGCAGTTCAGGCCTCATTTCAGAGCTGCTCCGTCAGCAAGCAGATGTGTTCAAGGCCGTGCTATGGCTCTTCTCTGGCAGATGGGCTCTCTGTCCAGGGCTGAGGAGCAAAGGCCAACTCCTGCCCTTGGCTTGTTGGAGCCACGGCTGTTACTGCCGTGCACACATGTAACAGCCCAACTACACAAAATTCAGGGACTATTTGAACTCAGCACTTTCAGTCTCAGCTGACTTCTCTAAGGATCTTCAGGTTCCCAGTGCCTCTGAAAAAAAGGTTTGAGCATTTACTGCTGCCAGTAAATTTTTCTGTTCAGTGGAAATTATGACACTCTTCATAGAATTGTGTCAATTTTTTATAGTACTGAAAAAAATTTCTTTATTCTGGATTGCAAATACAGGCAAAGTCCAGGATTGCAGAGGGTAAAGTTCTAAAGGGAAAACCCCTATAAGCTTTCATTTTAACCATTTGGTAAAAGGATGCAAAGACATTGTGGGACACGGATAATGTGCCACTACCATCAGCCCAATGGCAAATCCTAACATAAGCAGCAGTGACAGAAGAAAATCAAATACTTGTTTTGCTTGGCAACACAAGCTTTGCTGCACATTTGGCAATGAAGAACAAAACAGTACACATTTTATCAATACCTATTAGTGGCTTAACTTCACAAAATGTTTACTGATAATAACAAAGGGATGAGTTGAGCAAGGGCAGTGACTGAGAACATGCCAGTATGGGTGAGACAAAGCTAGTGGCTATCCGACTCAAAAAAAAAAATGCAATTCCAACGTGGCAGAGCTGTCCTGAAGATGGGGGATGCTCGCTATTGGCTGTCAGGACAGGGTGACCATGCTGACTTTTGCCTCTGACGTCATCCTAGTGGTGGAAAAAAAAGCTTTCCTCTCTCACCAGAGCTTTCTTCTCCACTATTGGTACATTTTTCTCTGGTGAACAACTTCTGCTGATATGGCCTTTGACAACATCTACGCTGAGCAAAATACTGCGTTAGCTTGCTGCCTTAATGGAGATGTAAGCGATAATAAATTTTATTATAACATGCATTCTTGTCATGAACAGCAATTTAAAGCATACAAAGATAAGGACGAAGTTGTCGTTCTTACCATGACACTCTTCACATAGCCAGCAGTTTCCAGGGTCTAATGAAAAAGAATGAAATAATGTGAGTGTACAGACTTAAAAAAAACCCCATCAACAAAAAAAAAAGAAGGTATTTCCTTGAGGAGTATTATGATTTCAGTATTTTCTGTTTCCAAAGACTGAGAACATGTTAATAAAGAGGCAAAAACCCAAACACAACGTTGCAGAACACCCCCCTTGTACACAGTAATCTTTAGCCCTGATGCTGTGTCCAGCTAAAGGAGTTCTAACATTTTCTCTTGCAGGAGCAGGATCTGGCCATCAGCATATCTACTGGACATGCTGCAATGGTTCTGTCATGCAAGTGCAATGTAGATTGGAAGGATTTTTCCAAATACTATACCACAGATAACTTATTACTAGTAAGTGAACTGAATATAATAGAAATGCCTACCATGTCCCACTGATGCAAGCTATGCCCATTAGTTCACAGAACCCAACCACCCCTTGCTTAGGCTTCCTGTTCTGCTATGGCCTCAGTCAACCCCACATAACAGCAGCAGTATTACATCTTACCTTGGAGAGTTCATCAATGATATTTTGCTGTTCAATAACTTGGAGTCTCAGGAAATCAACTTCTCTTTCTTCCTGGCTGTGGTCAAGGTCATTTAAAGAGCTCGGTCTCCTTATTGTTCCCGCTCTTTGCCTCTACAAGAAACCCACACAGCAGAAGAGGAAGTGATCAGAAGGCTTTGCCAAAGGACAGTACACAAGCCTTCCTTTTACAGCTAATGATGCATCTAATCTAATGGCTGTTCTGGCAGCTATCCTGCTTCGCTTTTGCTGAGCGTTACATCTAGAGTGCAAACACGCTGGGTGTTCCTGTTCCTCAGACTGCTGTGTGAAGCTCGTGGTCACCAGAGAGGACAGCGGGCATGGGGGGCCTTCGCACCAAAGACGGGGGCTAGCAGCAGCTCGGCTGCACCTGCTCTTTAGTTCTGCCAAGAACCGTGTGGCTTTCTCCTGCAGGAGAAGGAATTCAGAGAGCTGAAAACAATGTCACTTCTCTCTGGGTTGCTCTCATTCATTTTGATCTGCAGCAGTCCCAGAGCTGCAGGACCCACGGGGATGACCTCGGCCCTGCTACATTCATGCAATGCTACGGCTACTTGCTACCAGCTATTGCCCACTAACAATATTAAATTGAATAAAAAAAGGGAAGAGTCGTAAGTGCAGCTTTCCTAGTGATTACAAGGTGATTCTGGTACAAAAGTCCAAAGTGAGGTGGGGTGACTTGTGCTCACATTACTAAGTAGCCAGTGACTGAACAATCTCCTGATCAAAATGTGCAAAGCTCACACGCTCGCTTTTCTTCAAAACTATTTGTTTTTAAAGTTAAAACAAAACAGGTTCTAGCCACAAACCACTCAGTAGTGCACCGCAGAACATCTCAGCGAGCACTGGAAAGGGGAAAGTTTCCTATTAAACTTGCAAGTTTGGGACAATGCCTGACTTCATCAGCCCCGTGAGCACTAAAGTACATGTTCTCTCTGGAGCATACAGAGACTTACCATTGCTATATTTTCTTGTGTTACAAATTTTAATTTATTTTCCATTCGACGTAAGGCATGTGACAATTCTTCATTCTTCCTACTAAGGCGTTTATTTTTGTCCAAAATGGGCTTATACTGACTTTCAGCTTCTCTAAGACGTTTTAACTGAAAGATTAAGAGAGAATGAACACCTCTGGAGCTGTTATTTTTCATCAAATATATTAATCATTTTCTTTAACTGTCATACTGTCTGTATTTTCTCCTAATGCAAAGCAGAATTGATCAAAACCTCTTGGTATTTTCCATGGGAAACAGATTGTTCCTCCTTCATGAGGTATTCAACCTGTGCAACAAGTGTACCATGTGGGGAATTTATTTATTTTTAAAAAATAAATAAAAATCATTCCAGCTAATGCCATCTTAAAAATTCATTGTTACCTAAGTGAAGATGAGTGTGATGTGGCATACCACCAAATACAGAGTGTAAGGAGGAGGCAGCTACTCCTGCAATGATTTCCACATAGCACAGGAGAAAATATCTTGATATTTTGGGGGCAAGGCACAGCCATGGAAGCACATCCACAAAGAGTCACCGCCATGCTTTGTCGCTGCACTCACCAGCTCATTTCTCTCCTCCGACAGCAGTGCGTTCCGGTCCTCCAGCTTTCTGATGATGGCACTCAGCTCAGCGATTTTAAGTTGGAAACGCCGGGCATCCTTTTCATCCAACTGCTGTTCCTAAAACAAAGATCAACTGCAAATAACTGTTCATAAGTGTACATGCAATATCAATATTTTTCAAAGCTCAAACTTTTTCTTATCCCAAATCCAAACATTTCAAAACATTATACGGCAGAGTGTATAACCTATGTAACCTAACTGACCACTGAAACGTGCAGGATGAGACCAACAGAAAGTTAGGAGTGAAAATGTAACAAAGTATGCAAATGCAGAAGTATGTATATGCAAATACAAAGTCACAAATGGTAAACTTGGAACTAGAAAAGAAAATATCAAAAATTAAGGCAACGTTTCCAATGTATGCCACTGTTGAACTGAGTGCTTCAGACACATCACCCACTCTGAGGACTTTGTTATAATAAAATGATATTAAAAATACTGAAGTACAAATGGGGAAAATCCATGCAATTATACCATTGCATAAGCTCTTCTTCCATAAAGCTGTGGCCCTTATTGGGTTCTAAAGGGTCACTTGTAAAGCCAAAGGGGTAGCACTTTATCTGAGTGAAAATGCTTAAATCAAATTATAAATGAATAGAAATATAGGTAGATGTGTTCTTGTTCAGAATCAGAGAGAAGTTACATCTATTTACAAGTGTGACAGACTTTTTCCCCTTCTCTAGGACTTGTTCTGATGTTTGGCAGGAGTACAAATCGAAACAAGCAAATTAGTGTCCATAGTGCTGGTGGCACTTTTGGGAGGTCTAGGGTTCCTCATTCAACAGGTGCAGGAGAGGCTTGGGACAAAGAATAAAATAGATTGGTTTGCTCATGTATAAGTATTTACACTTCTACTGAGAAAATTAAGGCTGTTGCAAAAGAAATCTTGATGAGAATCAGCAATGAAGAAAATCTGCATACGCCAGATATATGAGGTCAATTAACCAAGGGGTTTTTAATATTAGCAAATTAAGGCAAAAGCAGAAAGGTGCCATAGTTATATTAAAAAAAGCCATTGTGAAAGAGTGGCTAAAATTTAATGTTCTGGATATTACATTGTAGAAAAGAAAAAGGAGAGAATAGGTTAGCAGGTATTTAATTCACTTTCTGGTCCACTGAAAGCGAGAGCACTTAGCAGCACAAAAATCTGACATAGCAGCGGTGTTCTGGGAGGACTGCGGGATTTCCCGCGCTTTCATGCACCGATTACCTTCCCCCATTTCCCTTTGTTAACTGGCCTTGTACATCTGCTCACAAAATCCATTGTTAGCAGTTCCGAAAGCTAGCATACATACATTACTTGGTTAGAAATGCATTTGCATCATTTGTTGGCAAAATTGTGTCAAACTGTCAAACTAAGGCAGGTGGCAGAAGTATGATACAGTGAGGAAAAGGAAGAGAAAAAGAACAGAAAAATTTCACCCTGCTAACAAAACCAAACCAAACAAACCAGAAAACAAAACGACAAAAATGCAAAAGCTCTCCCATAACAGGGTTTGATTTTAAATCTTAAAGGTTTGTCTACAAATGAGAGCAAGAGATCAGTGCCTCGGGGTTTCCCCTTGCACGGCTATGGGAAAGCTGTTGCTCGAGGGTGCACTCATCAAGATTCTGTCACTTTGTGCCATTTTGTCACTCTGTCTGCTCGTTCGTTTAGGTGAAACCACGTGAAAGTGCTTACGGGGCTTCCCGAATGATCTGAAGCGTCTCCTGCACCACTTGCATAAGGAAGTTCCCGCTTGGGGCTGCTCAGATGCCGATCAGACTCTTTGATCTGGGAAAGTTGTTCATCTAAAGCCTCCTTTTGGAGCTGCAGTCTCTGAGCATGCCCGGCTTGAACCCCTAACTCTCTCTCCAGCACGTAGACTGCTCTGTCTTTAAACTTAATCTCCTCCATCTACAAGGAGAACAGAACACAATCACACAGGCAGGCAGCGGCTTGACAACAACAGACCATCTTATGACCCCAAACGCGGCCAGAGAACAGTTGCACAGAGCCGACACCCCTCAACATAGAAAATACAACAACGCTCTCTCGGAAATAGAACAGCAATGAATATTTGACAGTGAACATACGAACTGAATCACTTAACCAACTCAGGAATATAACTCATCTTCTGGGGGCCACCCAGAATGAAATCTCTCTTTTCAGCAGGAATTTTTTCATTAAAATGATTGGGAAATAACCCATACTCTTAGCACCATTTCAGAATACCTTAAAAGAAATTAAAACCTAATATTCATATCACAATTTGGATTAGTTCACCTAAACATTTTAATGATTTTGCAGCATTTTGCTTGGACATCACCTTTTGAAAATTTGGATTCATGATTTTAAAAGAAAAATATTAAAACCTGAATATCCTTTTAATTTTCAAAATATAGAAGGAATATCAATTTCTTTAGTTCTTTTTCCAAAAGTCTCCCATGTGAGCAATTTGTTTAATTATCCCATTTCCATGAAAGTTTTGCTTATGCATAATGAACATTATGCAAAATCATTAAGTGCTTAAATGACAAATGTCCGGCTAGCTCTAATTCTCTTCTTTCCTATTTGCCTGCACTGTTCTCACTGAGTTCAGAGAGCTGTGCTCATCACCATTGGATTGGGCACGTTGAATTTGCAGGCGCTCTAGGAATATTTTCTGGATATTTTTTCCAAATGCTAATGTGGAATTAAAGCCTCCCTCTATATGGAGCTGAGCCACATTCACCGGCGTGGAGTGCTGTGCCCAAAGGCATGCAGGGGCCAGAGAGGTGGCTCACACTGCAGGCTGGGTGAACGTGCCATGGCTTACGCCAGGATCAGACCTTTGGAGTCTGTTTAGAGAGTTCAGACAAGGACGGCCTGTGCCCTGCCTAATAACAAAAAATTACTGAGCACAGCCTGAAATCTTCCTCTGTGCCTGCGATGATGTACAACACTGCAGCAGAATCTCAGGCTCTTCCCAGCTGGATTGCATACATATACATTATACATGAATATAAAGTATTAATTGCACTCACACGCCACAGGGCTGCCAAATGTGCTTACAAATAACGATTCTATGGAAAGAAAGAAATCAGATACATTCCCTAAAATGTCTGTTGATCTGGTTTGAGACACCAAACATGCTTAAGATTTTTGGCATAAGTTTCTGAGGCTTTACACATTTAATTTAAATGATCAGTTTTTAAAACGTGGCCTGCTTGAAATCAGAACATTTTGCCTTGTGAGAACTGCGTTTGATACTTTTATCTGACAGCTTTGTCTGTAAACCTGGAAAAAAATGACATTGTGAATTAAAAGATCACTAAAAGCACTTTCTTTCCAATAACTGCAAAAACAGCCCACCCAGGGAAAAAGCAGTTTACACACACCCAGCGACGTATCGGGAAATTACTTCCATTAGGTGTGTTTGGGTGGAGGGGTTGATTACAGCTTCACAGCTGTGAAGGAGGAGAGGACACAGCAGGTTGGGGCATGATGTCCCTCTGTTGCACAGCGTGGAGGCTGCGTCGGGACCCAGGCCAGGGTGGGCTCACCACCACCCCATCACCCCATCACCATCCCCATGCATGGGCGAAGCTCCGCCGCTCCAGCTCCAGCCATAAGTGAGAGTCAAGGTGCTGCCCGAGGGGCCGCACTGCCCGGGGCGGTCCTGCTCTTCGGTAGCCACGGGAAGAAAGAACTGAGCTACAAGGCCAGAGAGATCCCACATCGTCCCTGGGGGAAGAGCCAGCCTTTGACAAAAGACAACGTAGGACAACTCATAAATACTTGCACGGAAACTGTGTTTCAAGGTTATGCAAAATTTAGATTCTTTTGGTAAGATAGAGCAAATTAAATGTACTTTGGGTGCCATTTTATTAAAGGTGCTTTCAATAACTTCCACTAAGGCAATGGTCTACTAACTTTGAATGAAACAAAGAGGTGCCCCCTGAGGTCCTTCTGCTAAACACCTAACTAGGTAGAAATCTAAATGGATGTATAGATGAAAAGGTAACACATCATCAACTGATGATTTGTTTAAAATAAGCAGAATATTGGGTAGTTGATCCCAATTTATATGAAAACAAAGACATGTTACAATATAGACAACACCTCAAATTCGGAGGAACAAAGAAACTGGAGAAAACACAAAATGTTTCACAGTATTTCACTAACAGTTTGATTTCCAGAAAAAAAACTAAAGATAATCTTCATAAGCAACAAAGGAAACATCAGTATTCACATTTCCCCTCATATGATTAAATTCACATTCATGAAATATACATAACAGTTTGATGCTTGCAGCCCATTATTAAAGAGCAATGTTGTAAAAATAGTACAAATTGAAGGAAGCATTTCACTAAAAAATATTATTTAGCACATTTCTTCCTAGCATCAGTAACATTAAGAAAACGTAAAGACAAGAAACAACTTGCAACTCACTGGAAGAGGCACGGGTCCCCAGGCGCGCACCCCACCAGGCTGTCGCGCAGGCCGGCCTCATTCTGCGGTGGGTGCGGGACCGGTGGGACTCCTCCTCCCCACCCGTGTGTCTGATGGCTTCAGACACCAGCAGCGCTTGGCAAAGGGCGTCAGCGCCTAGAAGCGCAGCATCCAACCACCTGAGAGGATGCCCTGTGCCGTGCCGTGGATACTCCCACTTTAGTTCTAGCAGGCTGCCTCGACTTGGGATGAATATTTATGTGGGAGTGCTAATTAATAACCAGCCCGTGAGCACAGCTGATGCCAATTATGCAAACATAATCCCATGCAAAGTTAAATTTGTTATTCCCTCCTTCTGCTACCCATTGCGATGCCTATCATGGTCTGACATGCAGCTGGTTTTAAGCTGTGCGATTCTTTTAAAATGTGTTATTTCCGTCACAATTGTAAAATCAACATGTAGGTTCCCAGGTTAGGTAATTTCTCCTTGCGATGTTCCTGAGGCCTTTGCAGCTCTGAAAATTCACAGACACCATCAGGAGCACGGCTGCACGCCCCAGAAATCTGCCTTTGAAGCTACCAGCGCATGGTGGATAAAAGCCAGTCATTCGTAAGCAACGGTTTTAAATGCAAACGAGAAGCCCCTGTCCAGCTGGAGCTGTTACATGACAAACGCATCTCCCCATGGACATGGTGTCAGAGTCAGCAATTAGGACATGTGAGGAGACCTGCCCTGGGCCTTGGCCCTCAGGAGCAGAGGGGACGGAACTGCCAGGCCCCCATCACCCAGGCTGACAACAGAAGGCCCACATGAAAGGAGATGGGGTCACCCTCCGGCATGATTGCCCCCCGAGAGACGGGGTTCACGTACACAGGCTGGCAGAAGAGGATGTCTGCCCCGTATGCAGTGCTGCTCATGTTCACCTTCCCTCTCCATTTGCCTATTGTTTTCCTTAAGGGTCTCAAAGAAATAAATGCAATTGCCCCTTTGTCCTGGTGATAGATATCACTCACCAGCAACAGGCAGTTAGATTAAGTTAACCACTTTTTCCCAAATACTCTACATGAGTAATTCAAGCCAGTGTTCTGATATCGCACATTTATATCAACTATTATGACTTATGTTTTACAGATAGCTTGGGGGGTGGTGGTAGCATACCTGCACAGTGATACGGCTGACTTGTTAATGTTCCTAACTCAAGGTGTTTAAACTCCACTAACATGCTTACACGTCTAAGTCAGGCTGTCATACAACACTGCAGCACCAAATCTGCATCAATCCCCGCCACTGCAGAATGATGGGAACACAGCTGATACAATACAGGAGCAAGCAAAGATTTTGTTTTTTTGACCAAGGAAAGTTCTCCCTATTTCAGTACAGATGAAAACCAAAATGCAAAGTGTAATCACTTCTCACACTATTGTAACATCTTGCTACAATATACGTTACAATCTATATTGCAATAATAAGCTGCACATTGCAAAGTACATGAAGTATTTTTAGAAGAGCAAAACACTCCTTTCAGCCACTGGTGTCATTCCCACACCCACGCTGTGGCTCCCAGGAACACCCCAACCCATTTTACTGATCCTCTTGGCAGAGTGAGGCCAGAAACTGATGCATCTCCCTTATCATTGAGGGAGGAGATGAAAGCCGAGAGCATTTCATGCTGACGTTGCTGCTAGAGGCATTGCAATGAGCAGCAGGTCAAGAGGACGATTTCTCATTCCAGTTAAGTGGTGATACAAGAGCAAGCCCCCACCAGAAGAGGTGGTCCCATACCATGCCTCTCCCTCCCAAATCCTATGCCAGTGCTAGGTCATATGACAGGAGAAGTTGGGTCATCATATTGATCCATGGGAAAACTGTTCTTTTTCACTTTCATGGAAATTTTCTGCCAAGGCAGCTCACTGGACTGGCTCACTGTGTGCGTCCATGGCCCAGTGCAGGAGAGGTGGGGTGGGCATGACATTGTGGGGAGCATGGCTGGGTGCTTTGGTAGCCTTGTGTGCTCAGCTTGGCTCCACTGTGAGGTGAAAATACACTCTCTTTACTCTGACTTTCCTGAATCCCGCAGGTTGCATGGGGTTTTTTTTAGAGTCATCATTAGATGACATTAGAAAAAAAACCTGTGGCTATCTCATTGCTTCTTCTGAAGCAGTTAAGCAACCCTTACACACTGGCAGCCACCACCTGCACCTGGAAGCCGTCGGGCATAGCCCTAGCACCACTGTCCCGCAGGACAGCAGTAGCTGCGGTTCATCATGCAGAGGTACCTCCCAGGATCACCCAGGAAACTTCTCCTCTCACATCTTCTTCCAGAATTAATCCTCATCAAAACGTGATCACTGTCAGTAGTGCATGACCATTGTTCCAGTAACCTTGCCAAACTGTCAGACATGAGGAGACAATGTCATCTGTTTTCAGTTAAACAAGGACACATGTAATATGTATTACCAAAAACTTCATTCTGCAATGTGATTCTGCTACAACTTTGGCCAAAAAAGGATTCAGTTTCAAACTGATTAAATCCCAGTTATACTTAACCAAACAGAAAATGTTTATAAGACACCCAGTAAATGTAATATGCCCATTTCCAGACAGTTAACATGCTACCCAGGACCTGGTGACATGGCAAGCCGCTCTTCTAGCAGAGCAGCCCATGGTACAGGACTGATGATCACGCTGGGTCCCAATGCTTCCCGGGAACAGGCTCTCGGACCTGAGCACTGCAGCTGCCTCACCGGCAGCTTCACTGGCTGGAACGACTGCCACTGATGGGCAGGGTTGGGACCCTTATTAGTACCCTGCAAATCACTATAATTCCACTGAAATCACTGGAACAATATTGAGAGAGATGCGGTCTTAAGCTGTTAAGCATAGAAAGGTTAAGTGGTGCAGGTCAAATCATAATTTGCTGCCCCACTCAGGCTATAAATAACCAAAAAATTTCTTTCCTAGGTGACTAAAGGCTTTTGTTTCTGAAAACTGGTTCCTTTTGGAGTGTGAGGTGTGAATTGCAGTACACAGAATTGGTAGTGTTATATGTAAAGCTACTCATGTCAAATTGCTAGATAGTTCTGGATTTATATTAAGATATATTGAAAAAATTACTAATCAGATTAGATTTTTCAATTAATAATAACTTGCAGAGTTCGTAGCAAAAATTCTAACAGAATTAAATAATCATAATAGTATATTTGAAGAGTAAAGTACATTGGATGGGAGAAATAATTGTACATAAAGATTCAAAGATTTTTCCCACACTTGTCCTATTTTGCATTCCCCTCTTTTGCTCTACCTTCAAACATATATCATACTTCCCTCATGCTCAGGATAGTGTAACTATTCAGTGCCACTGGTAAATGCCATAAAATGAAGTGTGTTGTGTCTCAGACCTACACTGCTGAGAGCAGAAACCTCACACCCAGTGCCAACAGTTTCAAAGTGCTTCCAGATGTACAGGATGCCCAAGCCCAAGCACCGTATTAGGTGTGCTGTAGCACAACAACGACGTGGTTACAGCACAGAAGAGAGCAAACTTCTTGTTTAGGACCGTAGAGAGAAACATTTTTAAGAACTAGACTGACAGACACAAAAGGAACAACTCAAAACTATGAGGTTTATTGACCCTCCAAAATGTAAAAGTAATGTTGTATAGCTTCTAATATACAACAAAATGCTTCAGTAGTCCAGGTTTAGTTGGAATAAATACTGTTGTAAATGAGGTTCAAACCACAAATGATGAAAAACACCCACATTTGCAAGAAGGAATTATTCACCTTGAATAATTTGTCTACCTTTCAGTACAGGATGACTGCTGAGATACCTTTGTGATACCAAATATGGTAATTTTTCACCACAGATGGGAATAAAAAGGAGAAGATAAAGACTAAATCAATCACCAATAAAATTAATATTTAAAAAGTCAGCTTCCTACACTTTTCATCTGATACCATCCTTTAAATCAGACATTTTCACTGATCTACCACTGCCTAACAGAGAAATCTCAGGAAAGCGCCTGTAAACATAGAGGTTCAGTGCGATACTGAAAAGATTGATCTCCTCTTTGTCTGTGGTGTTGCATTACTATAAAGAAGCTATGAAGGTCTCAACATACAATGGTCTTACAAGAGGTATTAGAGCAGGCTATTAAACCTTTCGGTAGTCATCATCAACTAAAGTTTACCTTAAATTAAAAATAAACACTTTCCAGTCTCTAACAAATCTCATTTCTTTAGTTTTTCTGAATTTTTTTTTAGTCCCCTTACGAGACAGGGGGAAGGGAGGCTGCAGTGGCCATTGCTGTTCAGCACTTCTCCTTTCTGATCAATCTACATTTAAGTAAAATTTAAATGCTCTTTACCGCACTGAAGTTTAGTCCCCATTAAGCAAAATTCAAGGCCAGTTAATCTCAGGGAATTCTCCTGGCTGAAGGGCTGTTTTCCCTGGACATGCACACACTAACACATGGTGTGCTGTTATTAGTTGGAGACCATACGAATGTAAATACATTTGTGTAGTATTTTAAGATGTTTTAAAATGCACAAATTAAACTTTAAAAAAGTTTACTAAAATTAGAAATTCTTTAGAAAGGAAGTCATTGCCATACTTACTTGTTACCATCTGCAAGGGACTTTTATCTTTCACATTCACATTTCTTAAGCTTCTGAGCCAGGGATAGCTTAACTAGGTTAGCTGTACTTCTCTAGAGAGCGTCACACTC
Organism: Haliaeetus leucocephalus; assembly: GCF_000737465.1. NCBI lineage: Eukaryota > Metazoa > Chordata > Aves > Accipitriformes > Accipitridae > Haliaeetus > Haliaeetus leucocephalus. Next base: position 891,178 of record NW_010973266.1, read on the forward strand.
AGACTTTACAGACACAAACAGCACAAGCCATATGTGCAAACAGAAGCCATGAGGCCAGAATAATTTGAACATACACTTTTGCAAAACACGTTATTTCATTTCCTATGCTGTTCACAGAACTGAAAGACGCTCAGCCGTGCTGTATAGGATTAGTCTGAAGCCATTGGCATCAATGAGTAATAGTTACCCTGGCCCCAGAAAAATAACTAGAATAAATAGTTGGAATTTTTATTTGGTAAATACTAAGCAGGAACTGTTTCTAAAGAGAGATTACACCTTATTAGCTGTTACAATCTGCAAGCCTCTGAGTGCCTGCAGTGCAAAACTACCAAAATTACCACCTGCAAATATTACCCCTCTATTCTAACAGCCTGTTTGTTCTCTATTTTGGGTCTGCTGAAAACATGTCCTGGCACGAGAGTGCAAGCTGGGGAGGACCCAGCTTACAGTTGCGTTTGGAAGTCTCATTTTGACCACAATTATATTTTGAATTTAGTTTTGCTGCTGGAGATCAGTAGAGTGCACAGGTAGGCACAGCTGGTTTGAGAGGCTACAGTGCAGCTGAGCCTTCACCAAGATCTCTTCTGGAAGAGGGCAAAAATGCAGGGATTCCCCTTAGAAACCTGGTGAGGACAAAGTTCATTCACTGGCACTGGGTTTAGCTTGTTAGGACAATTTAACTTCAAAGTTGTAGTAACTCAACAAAATGGAAAGGTTTATATTAGAGCTGGTTATTTTGAAAGCCTGAGCTGTTCACATCAGCAGATGCCCTGCATCTCCCTTGGCAAAATCTGACAAAAGAGGATGATGCTGAAGACCAAAATAAACTCCAATTTGCTTGAAGAAAATTTGGTGGCTGTACAGTTCCTTTTTGCATAATGCTCTGTCTTCCTACCACACCTGTTACTTTAAAGGCCATCTAATATTTTTCCAAATGTATAAAGTGAGACATCAACAAATGTGTTCCTGTCTGTCCAATAAAGAAAAAAAAAGTAGTTTAAATTTGAAAGGAGAATAATGGATTAGTACTAACTCACCTTTTTATAACAATTTTTGTCTGACTATGTATGGAAGTATTTTCCATAAGCTAAGCCCGCATAGATATACTTGACTTGCAAATGAAAAACTGTACCTATCAGAGATAAATAACCTCAAAAAATTACTTAATGTTAAAGGGCTTCACATCATTGCAAAGCTAAACATGAATGAGTACAACTTGTCTTTCTCCGTTCTGACTAAACAAAAAAAGTAGTATTTTTCTAGGCATGAAATCATAATTTTCTCAAAGGTTACTTTCCCCCTTGATTAAAATGACTAAATAATGCATCGTACATGAATCACGGAGCTTTTAAAATCCTGATGTGAATCCATTAACAATTCAGGGCTGGATGTCTGCCACAGCCGTTACATGAAGGTGCAATCCCATTGCTCTGCTGGATGGATGGACCCGCTCACATCAGGATATTCTGTGTTTCTCTCTATCTCGTTGCAACCCCAGTGAGGCTCAATGACTGTACGTTATTGATGACCTCTATCTTAAAAAGGGAAAAAAGCACTGGTTTTCAGTAATAGTTTAAGTGTTTTGAGAACTGCCTCCTTTTCATAGAGAGGAGAGCTTTTATCATACAACATGGCACCAGCCTTTCCCCCCTGAAATGGCAGGGCCCTCCCCTACAAGGTGCCAGGAGCCAACAGCTCCCACTGAAATCAATTACAGTCAAGTCAATGGAGCTGAGAGTACTTAAAGTCATTCAGGAAGCACTCAGGGCTTGGTAAAACGATGGCATCATGTAATTTAATTAGTACAGTTAGATAATCTGATTCTTTCAAGCAGGAGTTAAAAAAAAGTTTGATTTTCAAAGGCAATTTAGAAAACAGAACATCAAACCACTCTATTCCTTATAATTAAGAACATATTTATTTTATAGTTTCTACATTAGAGGCCATTAATGTGGACTTTTATGTAATGCAGCAAGTTTATTTAGGATGTACATTAGCCATCCTTTCATTCTGATGTATTAAATCAATGCATCTAGTAATGTATGTTTAGAGAAGAAAGTACTTCCACTGCAGGATATTTGAAAAGTATCAATAGATCAGTTGGTTATAAATTATTTTAATATCCTCTTCATAAAAATAAAATAATCTATGAGGGAAAAAAACCACACCCTGAAGTCTGAGAGAATGGGTGGTTAAATAAAGGGTACATAGCACTCCACTGAATAATGGAGCAGTGCACAGTGTCTCAGCTGCTGTCAGTCACTTTGGTTCATTAGGACACAGACGATGCTGTACCAGCTCTGTGGTGGGTAGGTTCTGCAGAGTATTCACTGAAGCATGGCTATGCTGCCATACTTTGACTTGGGGCCAGTCTACAAGCTGATTGTGCATTTTTAAATTTTTTTGAGTATTTGGATAATAGTCAAGGGATAACAACTTAGAAGAGACATGGATGAGTTTATACTGAGACACTGAATGCTACAAGAAAGCATGGCAATCACAAAAAGATGGTAACTTCAAATAAATACTGAGCCAAGACCCAAAATACGCATCACAAGAGTATGGGTGTTACATTTGTTCCCATGTCCTTGGGAAAGGCAGCAGCAGCTAAGGGATACAGTCCTGCAAATCAGCTGTGCACTCACAAGACTGTGTGAATTGTAAGGCAAGTGTCTGAGATGGCAGTGGAGAAGAAATCATCTAAAACCCAGAAAGTGTTGGTGGCCTGCCAGGCTCTCATGCAAAGACTTCCCTCTTGGAGGCAGCTCCCTCTGGCAGGGAGTTCTCCCCTTTTCCAAGCAACATGATCCATTTTAACCTCTCTAACAAGTTTCCAGACACACTGGAGGAATACTCCAAAGCTGTAAGCATGTAGCTATTGCCTTTGAGACTCAAACTGTTGCACCTGAGACTCAAATGGTTCGATTAGGTAACTGAAGCCTGATCAGCACACACAAAGACCCAGTGAGGATCAGATGAGCAATGATGGGTGAGGAACCCCAGTGACCTGCTGAGGTGGGGAGTGTGCTGGGTCGCTGCTCACGGGGCCACCCAAGGAGGAGCACCAGCACCTGCCCTGGGAGAAAGCCACTGAGGTGGATCACGGAGAGAAGCTCCTTCCTGAACACCTTGCAGAGTGAAGGGGGTCATTGCCTACAAGGTATAGGACTCACTATGGGATGCAGAAGAAAGAGCATTTGGGGCTTGTGTAAAGCTCATTATGGGATGTTTACAGGAACTAGCAAAGGCAGGGAAAAGGAGGGACCAAGGTGGATCAGCAAGGAACAAATGGTGGGGAAATAGAGGCATGTGCCAAGAAACATAACTGGTTTGTAGCTTTCCCCTAACCAGCTAGTAACCCAAGGCCTCTTCCTGATATCTGAAATGTGAACAATATCAGTAGGTACTAACGTGGATAAAAAAGTTCCTTACAACACATCCTAATAGTTTTTAAAAACATTTTGACATCTCTACTGGTAAATGTAAAACAGATTCGAAGCAAGTTCCAGAAGTTTGATTCATCTGAGTCCAGCACTGAACTTTCATTTACTTACTATCAATAACGTGTTAGTAAAAACATAGATGCAGATAGCAACACATACCAGTCTACGAATTTCTCTCTCACACTCCCTCTTAATTCTGCTGATTTCCTCTTGATGCAGGTGATACACACTCCTTATCTCCGCTGCTTTAATTTTGTCAGCCTGGATGACCATAGTTAAAGCCTCTTCCACTTGTTTCTTAGCCCCCTTCAGCTCTGAAATTTCTTGCTGCATTTTTATTTTCTCAACTTCAAACCCCTTCTTGGCCTCCTCTTTCGCCTCTGTGAGCAGCACCGTTTTCACCTTGTCAGGAGCCCCATCGCGTACAGCATTGAGAAGGGTCTGTAGTCTCTGGATTTCATTATCTTTAATTTTTATTACTCTAAGTAGTTCAGCTTCGTGCTGTCTCAAAAGTGCTTCTCGAACAGCTTGGAGCTCCTTCATTTTCTCTTCATGAAGTTTGACTTTGAGCTCTGTTACCACCACTGTACTTTTATGCTGTTCGTGCTCTTTGATCTGCTTAACTTCCTGATTTTTCTCTCTTTCCAACTTGCTGACCTACAAGGAAAGCCAAAAAAAGTATTTTTGATCAACAGACTGATTAATACAAATTATGATATTATTTAAAAATGGTACAGATCACTTTACAATATTAGACCTTAACGTTGTATGTCTGTACCTTAGAGTGAAAGGCCAGTCAAGTAGTACTACCTCACGCAGAACTACATATTTGGCATTTTGTCATTCTTTGTGATCAAATACTTTATTACATATTAAACACCGCTTTCTTAAAGAGGTTCTGGGTAAAACTAGGGTCACTGAGCTCTGCCGCACAGTCTTCACGCTGTAGCCTTACAAAAGAGAAATTTCCTCTCTTGAAAAATTTTGTGTGAAGAAAATACACATTACAAACCCCTGTAAAACATTTTCATAGGGAAAAGATTTTTTTACAATTTATGGCAAATACTTTCAATGTACTGTCACAGCTGTCATTGGACTTGAGGTTTGGCAGGTACCTGTGGGGATCTTTAGTGACACAGCTAATCTAGCAACACAGTCAGGAGTACTCGGGGTTGTAAAAGCGATTCTAAATCTACCACAAATACTCTGGGAAAAACTCTGCCTTAGCCCTGACAGACCCATCCTCTCCAGAAGCACTAACGAGCGTTCACCTTGTTGTTGATATAGCTACTGTAGTTCCACATAATCAAAATCGACAGTGGCAATGTCTAAAACCCTTAAGATACAACCTGTCCTCTGGGTGGCTATGCCTGTGCACCACTGCACTGAGTTAGGCACTGATGTCCAGTTTCCCATCTATGATTGTCCATTGCACTAGGGACTAGGCAGCCCTGCTTGGGAGGTTACATGTGCACACACACACCAGAAGAGCCGGCAGAGTTGGCAGGCAGTCATCAGTGATTTTTTGGGCTACAAATGAGAATCACGTGTCTTAGGGGAAAATACAACCCACCTCAGCTCTTTATTGAAGTGGTTCCTGCATAACGGCGGGTATTGCACTAGAAGATATTCTCACCATGTATTTGCAGTAGCATTTGCAGTGTTTGCATAGCTGACCCTCTCCTTTGGGCAGGTTTATTCAGAGGCAGGGAGTGCATATCAGTTTGTTGTCTTTTCTGCCCTACAGTGTTTATCAGACCAGCCTGTACACACATTTAAATGCTAAAATTAAGAAGTGGGTATTTGCTACATTGTATTTAATTACTGAAATGTTTATTGGGAAAAATGTTCCAGTCAATTCAGTTCACTAAAGATACATTTTTCTTCCTCAGTTGACACAATAAGGTTTCCTTGCTAAGAATATGCCTAAGCCTGCCTCACAAATGATTGCACTGCAGAACCAAACTGTGCAAGTGTAAAGAAAAAACTGTGATATTACAGAAGACTTTGAGAATTCTTCTAAGGAAAAAGTAATTTGTGAAAACAAGAAAAAGAACCCTGACAAATTTGTAGAAAAGACCTTTCTTTCACTGGAATCCAGCATAAGCAGAAATATCTGCATATTTAGAAAAAGGGAAACAAATGTATCACCATCATTTTGCAAATTACTGATATTGAGGATAAAAGTCTAGGCACCAATGCTGATTTTAGCATCATATTCTATTTTTATAATTAAATAATAATCCCTTGCAATCTTATGGACTCTTTAATTTGCTCAGTTCAGTGCCCTAAAAAGCACGAGTTAACACAATATAAATAAGTATCATAAATTTATGCAAGAAGCACAAAATTTCTTGGTAAACTAACCATCCATATCCAAATGCTACAGGAAGTGTAGGCTCAGAAACTAGGCTAGCGTGTGTGTAATAGGTTCTGCAAACAGACTAATGTTTAAGATAATACACATTTAGGAATTAAGCAGTATCTTGTGGAGTAAGTCTGGGTCTTGACTTTATTCTTCATCTAGATATCTGCAGAAGCTCTCACACCACGTCCCTCAAAGAATACATGAGAAATCAGATGCTAAGCCATTATTTTTGCAAGCTCAGGCACACAGATCCAAACTGCACTGTGCGCACATGCATATGCAAGACATAAAAAGCTCTGTGCAAGCTACTGTGAAGCCCCAAACAATTGCGTTTTATCAGATGCTTTTTAAGCAATTAATTATTCAGTACAAATAACTAACTGTATCTGACCACAGAAGGGTCAAATGACATTTCAATTTAAAACCATACCATAAACTCAAAAGAAGCCATGATGAGAAGTGGCTGGGGAGGACAGGGAGAAGGAAAACAGGGTCCTCAGTCTTAAAACTGCAAATGCTGGTTCACAACAAAAGGATTAATAGATATTCTATTTATACATATATATAGATACACACACACCCCACCATCCCCTTAGAAGCTTCCTTAAAAATTGTATTCATAGTATACAATGCCTAATAATGATGCAAATTAACGAAAAAATGCAGAATATCATTCTGCCCCTTCATGGTAATGCATGTCTCTTAACATTCTGGAACCAAAGAAAGCCCCAAAGTTTATCAGTAGAAACTAGTTTGGGGGATTAGGGAAAAGCAAATAAATTTTTTATGCCCTCACTCAGAAGTGGTCTGAAGGCTATGGCTGAAAGCTCTTAAAGCTGAGGCTCAAGCTGCATCAGCTGCCACTCCTTCAAAGGCTCAGGGTGAAACTGTGGCTCCTTAAACTTTGGCAATCAGAGCAGGAGGCAGAGCTGAGGCCTATTACCATACATCTGGAGATTGTAAGCAGCCAGTCTGAAGGATTTTGAGCATAAAATCCAAATGAAATTAGTGTAAATGTGAAAGAGAAGAATCAGCAAAGAGAATTTCTGAATAACACAAAATTGCATTCAAAACGCTCAATGTAGCCATCCTCATAAATAGGTAAATATTTACTAGAAAAAGTTGTAGCGGAAGAAAGAGAGGATGTGGACAGCTTTCAGCCCACCGCTATGATTATGCCATCTGTTTTGAGCAGGTGTTTGTTTTTCCAGATCTTTTGCTGGCATTTAGCTATGTGATTTTTCAACTTCATTTCTTCATGGATGGCAGGAGCAAGCGTGCTGCCCACGGCTGAGTCCTGCCTGCCCAGGGACTGGCCATCCTCACTGCTCAGCTTTCCCACCAAGAGCCACACCACCAAAGCACCCTCGCTTCCAGAGTTCTTTTGTATCATACGCACGTTATATATACAAGGAGAACAGTTTAAAAATCTGCAATAAAGGGGTTGCCTCTTGTTTCCCACAGAAGGCTAGCTCCAGGTGCACGCACTCTGATTTATTGTCGAAGTCGTGTACAAGTCAGCTACAAGTGGGGCAAAGAGTGGTTAGCGGTCAGAAACAACAGACTATCTTTATTTAAATCAATAGGGGAAAGAAAGGAAAAGATGCACACCTTACTCTTTTCTTGCTGGAGCTCTATTTGGATGTCGGTGAGCTTGGCCCTGAGCTCTTCATTGGCAGCCTGCAAGGCAGCCAAGGCGTCCGGCTTCTCCCCCCTAGCTCGGCTGCTGGTGCCCTTCTTGGACATGATGAGGCCGCGCGGCAGAGAGGGGAGTCCAGCCCGGAGGCCCTCGTCCCAGTGCTCGCTCGAGGCTTCTCGTCCTTGCCTCCGTCCCACTACATTTTCTTACTTGCCTGGAAGGAGGGAAATCACATAACCACTGTCAGAGTGCTGGAGGTGGGTAGGTGATGAGATACCCACCACGCGCACGGTGAGACACAAGACATTTCTAGGAAGCACAAGGTACATGTCAGCCAGCTAAAGTGGCTCTTCCCTGGATTAAGTAAGGGCTGGACAGAGCTCAGGTGCAATAATATTTTGTATTACACCTGTATACAGCAAAAGATTTAAATCACAAACTATAAATGTTTTCTGTCACTTCATTTGCACTGGAATTCACACAGTGCAGAGGATGTGGGTGTTCGGGAGGGATGTCCCAGCACTGTCCCCTGGCACTGTCATGGCTTGGAGACACCAACAGCTGGGAAAACTATTTTCAGTACAGGCAGAATACTTTTATGTTCTTTAAAAAAAGTCTGGTTTCCTACAAATACTTTTCAGATATTCACAATGCAAATAATAAAATTTAAAAAAAAAAAAGTAGTAAGAAGCTGCAGAAGCAAGCAGAGATTACCCAACATCAAAAGCTTTCTATACAGGAGTGTATGGTGTACCATCAAAACAGCAATTAAGATCTATATAGGTTTATCTAAGTGTGGTAACAATGTAGGAGTTTTACTCACACTAAGAGGTTTTGAGTCAAATCTAAGCAAACAAAACTGAGTCAAGCAAATTTATTCTATTAAACAGTGGAGAACCGGGCAAAAGTGGACCCAACTTCACAGAATTCATATAGTCTGCACTCTATGTCTATCCATTAATCCCAACACATTCATAAACTATACAACATACACAATTTATAGTGATAACTTCAGATTTGTCAGCAAAACATGTAATACTAAGTGCAGTGCTAAAAGCTACATACATTTGTTGATTTTTATTTCAAGATTCTCTAACAGAGACTTTGCCCAAGAATAAACAGCAGCATTCTGGAATGGGTAAGCATTATTAAAGTCTGTAGAGACTGTGCCAAATTTAGAATGTCATATTATCAATGACAGTCAAAGGTCCTTTACAATCAATACTATTAAGGAAAGAGTATAGGAGTTATTGAAAACTCATATCCTTGCAAAAAACATACTCTAGCTTAGTATAACTGTCAGGCATAGGGAGCCTAAGAGCAAGACACAAACTCACTCCAAAGAATTTGCAAATCTGAGACAAAGACAGATAAAGGTAGGGAGAAAGATGGTATTTTTTTACCTGTTAATGTCATTTTTGTGCTGCATCCATCCTATGGTTCAGAAAAATGTCAGAGTTCTATGTAAAAATAAATAATTCACCTATTCATCAAATCAAATTAAATCAAATCCCTGCAATCTGGGAGTTGTCTGCACAGAGGTGAACTTGACTGACAGTGTCACAGTTTGTCCTTACTTCATTTGATTAATTTCTTAAAACTGTTGATGCAGACAGACAGTCCATTAATATTATGCACTTGATCACTCTGTGCTGAACAAGTCCACAGGAGGGCATTCAGGTTGCTGTCAGTTCTTTCTCAGATTGGTATTTAACTCAGTGCTCATCAATAGCATGAACAGGTTTAATCTAATAGAAACCTGAGGACAGCAAGAAATTCTGGGCAAAACACTGTGTCCTGAAGGCTTTGTTTAGCTCTGGAGCAGTGGAACGTAGGTACTGTCTGCTCTATTCCCTAAATATGGATGTTTCCCTGATGTTTCTTTCACACTTTGTATACTTTCTGAAGGATCTTCTAACAACATTACTTGTCAAAGCACTGTGGAAGGAGAATCCCCACGATGCTGCACAAGCTCCTTGAGAATTATCCCATGCAATTTTTCAACCTGTGGATACAGACTATGGCTGTGAAAACCCAGTTCATTCCTATTTAAAAGATAAACAGCAACACACACAAAGAAACAGTTGCCTTCGCTTCTCTAGACAAAGCTGACTCGCTATCAAAGTTTATTTTAAAATTGCCTATGAAAAAAAATAATGGGAGCAAAATCATGAATGAAATGCCTAGAGCAGCAGCTAACAAGCTCACGCAAAAGATACATGCTCATGGTAATGCAAAGTGGGGAAACACCATCAGCAAAGAGAAGGATCCAAGTAATATTCAGAGAACTGGATGATTCTAAAAACTGCAGTAACAGAGGAGGTATGAAATCCAGCGGTATAAAGGCTCTGTCTTTCACCAAAGTTCTCACACAAGACTTAGGCCAACTTCTGACGAGGGCCGAGGACAACATGGTTTTGTTGTTTCAAAGCAAACAGCAGAACAGATTGGGAATTTTACAACAACATGTAAATTTACAGAAGAATGTAAAATCTAATGAAAAAATGTCTTACTGGAAAACTTTGACTTGCCTAGATAAAACTATATCCTGAAGAGATTACATGTATTTCTCAGTTCAAAAACTTACTGGGATTCATTTTTAACTGTCACTACATTTCTAGTTTGAAGTAAATCCTTGTTTTAAAGATCTGTTTAAGTTATGCTATAAAAATACACAAAAAAAGCTCAAATTTGGGAAAATATTTCCAACCTTGTTCATACCAACCTTATTAATGTGGCTAACAATCTTTTTGGACGATGACCTTCAATGCATTGGTTTATTCATCATGACTCACAGACAAAACCACAACAGAGCAGTGCTACTCCCTGTCCAAGCACAAGTAAAGAGGCTTAACAGTTCAGGGCAGCTGTAATAATAAAATAACAATATATGATGATAGTAAAACAACAATATAATAATAATAATAGTAAAATACAAGTGTAATAATAATAATAATAGAACAGCCTGATTTGAATTCTAAGAGCAAAAACCTGCATCCATTAGGGAGAAAAGAGCAGAGGGAGGCAGCTGCCTAGGGGGATATAAAAATGGGATATGAAGCTAGGAGAGGGCTGAGAGCATCTGGGACAAGTGGCTGGAGTTTGGGAGTAACCAAGCAAAGCTGCTGAGAGCTGGGGAAATCAAGTAGGACAAGCAATCACTACAAATCTACACTGGATCAGGGTAAGAGTGGGGAGGCTGAGACTTGGGGAAAAAAAAAAAAATTCCGGATATTAGTTGACCAAACCAAGGTAGTACAAACAGTCTTAATTCTGTTGTTTCTCAGTCTGATGCTTGACTTTGTAGCCTTGAAGCTACAAATGTGTTTGGTTCATCAAAAAAAAATAGAAATAAATAAAACTTTACAGATATTGCCTGAAAAAAATATAAACAGGAGCAGATGTTCTTTGAATTTAAGATTCTTGCTTCTTTGTGTAAGAAGATGCAATACATCAGTGATCTATCACGGAGGTCTTAAAAACCCATCTTTCTTTAGAAATAAAAAAATGGGGCAGTCTGTAGCCACAGGCACTGAATTCGACCTACTGCAACGAATGAAGCATTTGTGCACATTACAATTATTTTCTGAAACGACATGTTATAACGATGCATGCAGTAGGTGGAGCCAGGTTATTTCACAACCTGAGGAAAGGAGAAGCAGCATTAATACAAGCTTTTAACTGCTTACATTTGAATGCCAGACAAATAATAATTTAAATTATACAGGGATTTGTGGGAATAATTTCAATCAGAAGGATTATTTTTGACAGACAAGGGCTACAAGAATTTTTGTTTGTTTGCTTACAGAAAATAAAACTAAGGAACTGATACAAGTAAACCAAAAAGCAAAAATGTTATTAGAGGTAAGCTAGGAGAAGTGCAAGCCCAGCAGCTGATTTTCTGGGAGACAGTGCATGGTGATAGTGCAGAGTAGTCAGATACCCTGCGCACACACTCCCCAGGCATCCCTGTGAATCCAAGCAGCAGATCATCAACCATTTTGCTACCATGTGCTGGTATTGTCTCAGAGAACCCCTTCAGGAGCATCACGCAGAGGAGCACACCATCCTGGCACCTTCCCTGCAGAGCTAGGGACCTATGGTTGCTAAGCACAGTTCACTTCGTGGGAATTCTGTCTGAGGTCGATCTGTAGCACTATGTGTCCTCATACTTTCAGTATTTAAGCTTTTGTTTAAAATGTTACCAAGGTTTAATTGTATGAGTCGACACATTTCATGCCAAGCATCTGCCTAAATTTGAGTTTTCTCTACTAAAAAAATAAAATTTAAAATTGGTTAGCTTATTTCAAGAAAGATGGGCTTGTATTGCCATGTTTGCTCTATGTGAGTCCACAAAACCTTTAAAGATCTGAAATATCAGCAAGCTGTTCCCTGTTACCCCATAAAAGCAACCCAAGTGTGGTAAACTGAATGCCTGCCAGAGGCTGCAGTTGCCCACCCTAAGCCAAGCTTTGCTAAGGCTTCACTAGCCAAAGTCACTGTTTGTATCTGGCACCCATCCTCTCCAGACACCAGTTCCAGGAGACTTTCTCCTCTGCACGCTCAGCTGTGGATCACATCTACACACCCCATGGTAAGTTTGAGGTGACAAAAGAAAGGGGAGGTCACTGACATTCAGATCCCACAGGCCCCCATCAGCACAGTGTGGGAAAGGGGCTGATGTTGGAAATGTCTTCCATGCTGGAATGCTGAAGCCTTAATGAGATTTTCCCAGAGAAAAATCAGCTCCCTTGCCAGTACTTAAAGTAACAAGCCTGCTTCAAGAAGAACTACGCAGAAATTAACTGAGGACTCTTCCAATTAAATCTTTAAGGATGAAAAGGGACATAATGATAAAGCTTGAATGTAGTCAAGAGTAACATCCAAGGATTAAGAGATCCAGATAATAGGAATTTGATCAGCCTTGGTAATGGTCTATCTGCACAAATGAACTAATAGCAGCGAGACCTGCAGAACAATGGAAAACTGTTCTGCACACCACGCTTCTCAGCACAAAAACCTGTGGGGTAGGCAGGGAAGGTTTCTCAGAGGAAGACCTGCAAGAAAGGAGTACGTTTCCCCTTCCTCATGATAAAAAAAGGGCTACGTTCATTGTACATTTGTTCATACAGAGTGGGAAGGAGCCTGCCGAGGCAGTGGTTGTGGTAGCCTTCCCACATGCATTTAGAAACCAGTGGGGATGGAAACGCTGGTCAAGAAGTGTCAGTGCCCATCCGTGATGCTACAGGTGGGTTTGTTCCTGGACACACCAAAGCTCAGGCACTGCTGGCAGCTGCCCCAGCTAGCAGAGATGCCCTGCATGTCTCTCCTGAAGTGGAAAAGGCACATGCTCGAGAATGACAGTAAAGGAGGTGCCCTTGCTGGCACCCCTGTGGAGGCCCAGGAGGCTCCCGCTTCCCCTCCCAGCAAGAGCGGGACCAAACGCTTCTGTGCTTACAGACCCGACCCGGTCCTCCCCAGGGCAGGAAAGGAAAGTCAGCCTAGGACTGAGGAGCTTCAGTGCTACCAAATGCTCACTTCAGTGCTTTAACTGTAATTTTACTTTATTCTATGCAAATTAACAAATGATCAGTAACAATACAAAGATCTTTAGATAATCTGTATTCATGAAACTCCATTGGTTTCAAAGACATTATGAAAACTTAAACTAATGAAGCCTACAGGCTCTTGAACTTCTAAGTATGAAAAGATTAAAATGCAGTGTGAGCAATATGTATTATTATGGAGCAGGTTGATTTATCTCTGGTAAACCAAGAAATATAATCAGAATTGCTGTTCACCTGCAAGGACATCGATTTTGATGGCAAAACCAGCAAAAAGCAACCATTACTAGTATTTACAACAGCAACTTCACGTCAGAGAATAAAAGCTTCAATAAACTCATTACATACACCATTCACTTATCACTGTTTTTGCCACACTGAAGCAAGCTGCAGGAAGCATAAACAAAAGAAAAGCAGGTAGCAGACGGGTACTCACTCACTTGCGGTCTAACACGCGACTTGTGATTTACTCCCCAGGAGCAGACCATTTCTGGTGAGAGAATTCCTCTGCTGCTCTGCCTTTCCTCAGGAGGTCTCAGCCCTCTGCACTGAACACTTTGCCTCCTGTCCTCCTGCCCAGCTCCTATCAGGCAGCACTAGTTTCTGGTCTGAGGGTAAGACACCAGTGCAGGAAGCAGCAGGATGGGTGCAAGGGAACATGGGGGTGCAGAAGCCCTTTCTCCCCCGGCATTTCTGCATGACCCAGAGGGCTGCGGCTTCCTCATCCTTAAGTGGCACATCTCTCTCGGAGCTGGGCATCACTGAGAATGAAAATACTGCCAAGAGTGGGCACAAACCAGAAAGAAGGAAATCCCAGCTCCCTTCTCCCACCTGCAGACATGCTACCAGCTGCAGGTATACACCACACAGACATGGGCTACAGCAGACCGCATGGGAAAACAACGGCAGAATCGTTTTGAGCCAGGGCTCCCAAGCAAAATTTCTCAAACAGCCAGGTTGCTGTACAGACTGAAGGGGCAAACCTGAAAGCAATAGTTTTATTTTCAAGAACTGGTGATACACACACAGAGGCCCCCTCCTGTATTCATCATCCTGCAGACCAGAAAGGGATTTACACAGTTCAGAGCCATCGGTCCATTTGGTGTATGCTGGGTTGTTATTCCCAGGGATAATAATGGGAAATCAGACTGGACAGAGTAAGGCAGCTTTCTAGTGATGACCATGAGCTTCTGCATACGCAATGGGACAAGCCCCATTGTTGGGAACTATGAAAGTAGTTATTTGTATTAATAAAAGTGCCAGTCTTGTAATACAGAGACAGCGGTGTCTGCTGGTGCATGCCTGCGTGCAGAAAAGCCATCTGGGGACTGGTGGACAAATGCCAGTCTTAAAAGAATATTTCTCCCAAATACTGGGAGAAAAACTTGCCACAAAAACGTTTCCAAGCCAACATCACTGTGCTGATACAGAACACTGCACAGAGATGGTTTATCATGCTGGCGAGGGAATGCAAACCTACCATGCCCAGGTTGCTCAGTGGTCTGCTTTGCCAGCTAGCTAACATGCAGTAAGCCCAGGAAGCTAACGCCAAGGTGCCAAAACTGAGCATAGACCCTCAAAACGTCCAGCCCTTACAGCTAATAGACCAACTCAGTGGGACACCACCACTGTAGTGCTGGGCAGCAGTGGGCAGAGAAGCCACTTCCTGTAAAACCAGTTACATTGCCATTGTATTTTTACCTTTTTTTTTTTTTCAGTGAGTTATGTAGAGGGTGGCATCTATAAGACACATCATCTTAATAGAACAGAAAGGTCTTCATATTTTTGATTCTGGGAGAATATATTATGCATATGATTCCTGGCATGTTTGATATTGAAAATAGCATTAATAATGCATCATAAGCTGTCTTTAGCAGGGCTCATCATTCTTTTTGCCTCCTGACTTGCAATTCAGACATCAAGGCTAATTGGAAAATGTGTTTTCTAGATAGTAGTTTCTGAAATCAATGTTTCACTGCACTTAAATGAATAAATCCCTACCCAGCGTACCAATATTTTAAGCAAACCATAGCTTAAGCAAAACACTATTCTTACAAATACTGAAAATTTCAAGTGCATGATACAGCCTTGTGAACACTGTTGTTTTCTATTTTTGAAAAACTGTTACAATTAATTAGTTTAGACAAACCTTTTTGAGTCTCTGATACATCTCAAATTATTATAATAGCAAGAAAATGTAATATTGTCTATGCCTGAGTTCCCACTTCCTCATATGGGGAAGCTCTTCTGACTAATGTCAATTTTTCATTTAGGATTTCAACAGTCTATAGATCTATATACAAGAAAATGAGTTTTCCTCTGAAAAGGTATTTCATGCTAAGCCAAAGTGCTCTGCCAATGTAATCACATCATGTGCTGGTTTTGTGTTTTGTTTTTTTTTCTGTACAAACATTTGCCACAAATAGTATGCTACTCAGTTGCAATGTGAGAAGAAAATCTGTTGGAAGTTACATAGAAAAATACAGTAAGCAGGTAGCAAGTCTTGAAAGTACTGAGATCAAGAAATAATTGCCAAGACATTTATTGTCATGTACATATGGTTATGTTGCATATTTCCTGTACACATCCCATGAGGATTTTTCTCTCTGTGCTGTTTACATAACGATTGAGACTAGTCTGACGAAACACTTTTTTTTTTTTTTTTAAAATATAACCAAATGTGGGTAATTCAACCCAAACTTCCAAAGTAGCATATCTGCCTTGACCATGCTTTTGCTGAGAAAATTTCAGGTTCAGAACAAAACTTCTCATCAAAACTAGCAGAAGACACCAGCATAAGCAAAGCCTGGGTACACATGACACTCATTCAGGATGTGAGAGACTTGCATTCAGGACCCTGCTTTTAATCCAGTGCCATGCTCACTGGAAAATAGCGTCCTGTCTTGAAGATTTCCACTCTAAATAGAACTACCACGCACTACCATATGCTAGCAAATCCTTCGTGGGCTACCCATATTGCAGAGTTAATGTATTCCTTTACCAACAGTTGGCTGGTTTAGAGCAAATCTCAGCTTCCATAAGGCAAAACAACAACCAACCAACCAACGTTTCCCAGTGTGAAATAACTTCTGAAACTTATCTTTGATGAAATAATATCTGATTTAAATTAAAAATAATAAACAGTCCCTCCCCCAAACCCCAACATACAGTAATGAGTCTCTGCAGATGGAAGTCTAGCCAAAGTTTTGTTTAGGATTAGATCAATTCCAACAGCTTTAACAGACACATGTCAAATCCTGACTGACCTGAATTTTTCCTCAAAGATTAATCCTTCAACCATAGTTAGCTTTAACTCATTGATGGGTGGACCATGTTTACAAAACCCATGCAAAATCCTGCACCTTATAAGCTGTACATATGTAGTTTACATATATTCCTATACGCAGACTTACCACGTGTAGTTACCTGTGTGTGTGTAGTTACCTGTTTGCATCACACACATACATTTGGATACATATCTAAATCCCATCCACTGATTTTTCATCAGAAGTTTTACACAGTTTTTTGTTTTTTGTTTGGTTTTTTTTTTTAATGCAAAACATAGCTGGGTGTCAATTATGTGAAGAGTTAATGGTTTATAGTAAAACAGAAGAGATTAATAGAATTTCAGTACTGGAAGACATAATTGCTGCTAAACCTCAACATGTATATTTTAAAGCACGCCACCTGTTTAACTTTTAAATCTCTTACAGCTAAATTGCAGAAAGTGAAATAATTAATTAGAAACAGTGGCTATTACATAGGAAACCAATTTTTCTTTTTTCTCAGATACTTCACAACACTTAAGGTACAAAAATCCATTGCAGTTATTGCAATAATGTTACAAGAGTACACCTATCCAAATTCTCAGTTAAACTGGAGTAACTCAGAATAATTCCACTGATTTGTGGAGGATTATTAGTGAGGAATGCATTTCAGACTTAATTCCATCAGTTTAATATTGTGTCATTCCATTATCTTGATCACAAACAAACTGTTTGAGTAATGCCATCCATTTTCCCAAGAAATTCATGCCTGTATAATTAACTACAATCAACTGTAACACAGATGGCATCGTATGATCCAAAAGCACTTTATAGAAACATTTTAAGCATGTTATTAACATCCCTAAATAACTACTTAACACTACCTCTCCAACCCTCTTCTGCATGAACACGCAACACAGCTGGATTTGAGTGGAAAAGGCAGTATTTAACTGCAACACTGTTACAAAAGATTTTCAATTCTTGGATTTATTCAATTTATAAATTAGCAAGAAAATAACAGACTCTACTGTGGCAACAAAAACATTGCATTTTAGATTGCAGAATTAAGACTAATTTCCAGAATGACTCATCCTCATCAAACTCAGCTTTGAAGAACTGGGCAGTGTGGAAGGACACTAATGGGAGGAGGAATCTTTCTTTAGGCTGACCATGGTTATCAAAAAAAAGATATTTCTATTTGACAGTTTGTTTTATTTCTCAGTAGATGCGTGCCCAGTTCTAAACGATGATAAAAACTTACATTTAACAGCAACAGACAAGAATTTGAATGGGAAGTTAATTAATCTCCCAAATGAAAACAGTTGCAAGTTGTTAGGTGCCCATCAAGCTCTAATGAAAAGTTACTCCTTCAGCCCCAAAAAACTGAGGATCAGATTATTTCAAATCTGAATTTTCATTACTAAATATCCTAGTTTAAATAACCTTTTCTTACAGTTGCTGAGAGTCCCCTCCCTAATTTCAGCCCATCTCTGCCCATTTATTTAATAGAGAGCATGTTCCTTGGCCCATAAACTGATTTAGAAAGAAAGCAAAAATGCAATCAAACTAACATACTTGGAGATTTATTGTGAGGATGCTTTAGGGGGATGGGCTGCAGTACCTACCGAAGGCGACAGTGCTGGGGACTAACACCATTCCTCTCCCACAAACATCTGCTTGACGAGGGCAGTCCTGGTGGGGGCTGGAGGTCCAAAATCTCATGGAATCAAGTGTGAGCCCTCCAGCATGATCTCAGATGGGAAGATGGTCCCTGGGAAAGACCAAGAGAGCTTTAAGTAAATTCTGGAGAAAGGGAGATCTGTTGCATTATAGTAACAAAAGAGATGATGTGCTGCTGCTTTTCACACTGGTCAAGTTTCTGGCAAGAACATTGCTAGAGAAGATAAAGCTGAGAGAGATATCCAATTTAGAGATGACAAACAAGTTCAGAAAAGAGAAGCTGTTCAAATATCACATTACCATCACTGAAGATTTAGTGCTCAGTATCACACAATGGGGCTTCTAACATTTGAAGTGGGCAGCACTAAACGAATACTTGGTATGACAACTAGAACTAGGGTGGGAAAACTGTAATGAACGTAATGGTCATTTATATGTATTGTCACACAATTAGCTGGAATTGTTTTAGCTACACGGATTTCTATCACATAACATCATAGCATGTGGAAGGAAAATAAAAAAACAGTTCTGGAAATCGTTATGTGCTCTGGGTGTTATTAACTCAGTCTTATATTCCTTCCTGAAGGAAGCTGGCAATTCAATATATCAGAGCTCTGCAGGATTCAGTGAGAACAGTGCTTTTTAATTATTGGTGTTCATCCATGTACTGGTACAATCTCTCATAACAAATTGGGAGTCAAGACAACAGCGTTAAGATTTTTGTCTTCTTAAAGGAAAGAGCTGCAGTGACACACACATAAGAGGTCTAAGTTATACACAGATACAAAACAAGAGTGTTACTGCTGTCAGTCTCAGTTAAAAAGCCAAGGTTTGCACAGTCAGAACAGCAGTTCTAAGTTGGAGTAGCACTAACTTCAGCAACAGCAAGACATCACTGTTCTGTAGAACTGGGGATTCCCACTGCCCTATGGCAGCTACAGCAGGCAAATTTAATGAATGTAAAGTTATATGAATAGCTTAGGTCCCACCGAAAATAATCTTAGGCATGGGGCAGGCCAGGTGTCACTCCTGAAGTCAGGCAGAGGTTTGATGACAGCTAGAAACACCTCCTGAGCATCCCAGCTATCGGTCAGCAGCCCAACCAGACAAGGCTTCCCTCCACAGCACTTCTGTGTCTCATCCATATGTTCTGGCCAAGTTCTCTGTCAAAAATTACTAATAGAAACACTAAAAAAAAAGAAACAAACCAAACCCTCACTTATTTGTAAATATTGCTCAGGAGATCAGAACTGCTGTATTTAGCTTATACACTTGGCTACAAAATAACAGAAGTTTTTTTTTGTTTTTTTTTTTTAACATCAGAAAAGCACCGAATTTACCACTCAAACAGTGATCTGGTGTCCCTAGGTACAATATGAACTGCTGCATATCTAATTATTTTGTAAGTTTTCACAGATTTCATGATTCACCCAATAATCAGTATGTAAGCAGTGTCTTTTCACAGCTAATAAACATTACGAAGAAACAAGAAGTCAAAATACCCAGCTCATTGATTCTGCATATTTTAAGTAATGCACTGAATAAAATACATGTTCAGAGAAAATACAGAAATATTTAGCAAGCAGAAAAGGATTTGAAAAAGAGGAAAAAATACTGCTAGCCAACTTCATACAAGAGCTCCAATGCACCTTTTGAAAGAATGCATCTCTTCAAGGAATAAGAATGCTAGAGAAGAACAATGCAGTTGGCAACAACTGTATCCCCTTGCAGCCTCACCCGTGGCCCGTTCAAACCAGGCTTTTTCCACCTGTTCCACTGGGTTACGAAGGAGCCACTTGAGCCAAGTTCCACTTAAGTAAGCAGGAAACTTTCCATCCACTGTAACGATCCAGTCATTAGTATACTCGGAAGTCAAAAATAAGTACCTAAAAGCCACTTCTCCAGAGCTTCAATTTAAAAGCAAAAAGATTCTCTCTTCCGAGATGGACCAAACCCTCGATGGTGTAAAATGCTGGAGAGGACAAGGTGCCAGTGAGGCATAGGAGCGGGGGAGGCGACACGCTGCCTTGCTGACCCTGGCGCAGGAGCGGGACCATCCCCAGCAGCTCTCCTCCAGGCAGGGAAGGGCAGCAGCAGAGCCTTGGCCAGGCAAGGCGAGAAGTGGTCTTACCCGGAGGCCAGGCAGCCTGTCCCACTGACAGCACACTGCCAGCTCCTGGGAACGCTTGCTGGTCCTCCTTTGTACCTGTGCCCAACTTGTGCCACAAAGAGGGAAAGGAACGAGAGACAGCTGTGTCAGGATAAATGTTAGAAAATAAACAAGTTCTTATTTATCCTCAGAGCTGGAAATAGGATAATTCACCAGAGCCAGCCATCCTGAGATTGCTGCTCTTTTCCCAGGAATCTCTGCCAGTTTCTAGGGGCAGGAGGATGACACCCCTGAGCCGCACATGGACAACAGTCAGAGGGGCCTCTCCTTGCCCACTCATCTCCAGGGCAAGTGCAGCTGAAACGTTAGGAAAAAACAGAAAAGTAGTCAAGGAGATTGAGGACAGCAGAGCTGGTTGAGTGCTTTGAAGAAAAGCACTATAGAATGTTTTAAGCATAACACTCAATCCTTATAACATTGAATAAGATGAGGTTTTTTCCCAGATGATCATGAAAAATATTGCCACCTTGAAAGAATTTTACATGTGAAAACAAATTTGTATTTAGCCATGGCTGTACCAAATATGAATAAGTTAACCTCCCTTTGACAATGTTTTTTTGTATTTGCTGTTGGTAAGTACAAGGCCCATTCTAATTAACCATTTTTTTGACAAATAAACTGTCAGGTTGGAGAGCAGAACTCAGACACACTCCTGTAAATCACAGCCTGACCCAGGCACTGAGGTGCACAGAGAAGGACCCTATTGACACTTGTGCTATGAAGCAAACTCTAAAGCAAGAACCAACAGATCCTATAATCCATTACAAGTATGGAAGCACTCAGTATTTACATAGAAACGGAGAAGTACTCCAATTTTATCTGGTTAATTTCCAACTATAAAGAAAACACTCACTTTTAAAAAAATATTTTAAATACAAACCAAACCAACCAAGCTCATGGAAGATGACTGAATAAAATCCTAAGGGCAAAATGCCCTCCCAGATAACGAAAGAGAAATATTAAGAAACCTTGCAATCACAAAGCTCATGTTTCTCAAAGGAGAGGCAAAGCAACAAGTAGGAAGGAAAATGCTGAAGGCATGTAGAAAAACACACACTGAAGAGCAAGAAATGCTGGGTGTAACACGAAACAAACCTTTTTGTCTGTGAGGCTGATAACCGAGTCACTGCCATGCTGAGGATATGCAGATGCGGTGGTGTCTCACTGCTGCTGACCTTGTCAAGGTGATCTCTGTTAGTAGGTGCCTGTGCATTAACCAGATGTACATGGCTGAGAATTTTTAAGCTATAATCTGATTTTTTAAAGCTGATTTGATTTGAGATCCTGCATCAACCTTTCTAGTCAATTTGACTGGCATGCAGATATCCATTTCTCTGTAGTTTCACAGAACAGATAAGTAAGGGGGTTTAAGACTTCCTTTCAAAGTGGCAAGTCCATTTCTGAAATATTTTAGACTTTTAAGGGGGATAAAAGGGTAAGGGTTGTTCCAACCTAACTTTAACATTTGAAGTCGAAGGATCCATTCCTCTGGGAAAATCTTATTTTCTCTCTTTTTTTTTTTTTAAACAAGACTAATAACCAGAAGACAGGCTGACTTTCACAGAAAACCACAGTTTGTATACACTATCATACTCAAGATATAATTTCAGTTAGTAACAAGCATGACATAAATTGATCCCTCTAATGCTACACTAAATGTAACAAGCATTACATTGAATATAAATATAATTGGATATATTATTTTAACGTAAAAATAATTGGAATTAACAACTTGGAATGTAGACCATCCAAGCCGCGTGTGTGTGTGTGTATGTGATGAGAAAGTTAGCAGAAGTTAGACCATGTTATAGAACCTCCTGCTACCAGGACCACGAATGACAAATGCACACAAAGGATTAAATCTCCAATAGCACCATGTGGCTCATGTGGCCTCTAGCTGCCTACAAAAGACATCCAGGGACCAATATAAAAATTATTTTTAAAAAAAACACAAACCCCCCTACGACAACAGCAACTGCATAACTGCTGTCATAAGAGTTTCATGTGACTGACCAAAACTGAACAGCAACTTTGAAAGCTCTCCCAATTTTTACTGCTCACCAGCTGTGAGATTATAAAGGACAAGACACTCCTGGGCAGCACACTGGCACCAGTATCAGCTGGCACCTGCAGAGCTGAAGTTTGGATCAGTTTGCTGGTTCTACTAAGGGACAAACCTGGGGCAATCTCAGGATACGGAAGTGTATGGAAAAGTCTCTCATTTCTCTATCGGGGAGGGGAGGGAAGAAAAGAAAAGAAAAAAAAGGAAAAAGGGGAACCTCAGCAGCTGCTTCTGCTCATGCTCTCTATTGTGTCACTAAAATTTACTTGCTGGAGTTCACTTCTGTGGCCAAGTCACTCATTTCCAAGTGGTATATTCTGGCAGCAGTGCCTGCTGATGTCTTGTCTCAGGAGAACTTCCTCCCATGCAGATATCTCCCTCCCAGACTTGTTCTGATGATTTGGAAAAGTGCTAGCCTTGCTTTTCATTGTGAAAAGTGCTACATAAAAGGACTGGGAAAACATTCTCGCAAACATCTCCATTTACAGATAAGAAACAGCTACAGAGGAGCTCTTTCCTAGCTATTTGTTTAGTGTGGCATCTGGGTAATCTGGGATTTGAATTCAGGATTTTCCAATCTTCTAGCCTTCTGCACATACCCCTTCAGAGAAAGTTGTTTCTCTCATGGGTTGCACTACACTGATCTTTAGCTAAGAGGATGCGTCCATCTGGCTTCTGACTTTCTAGCTGATCATTGCTCTTAACAGTGGGGAGCAGCTGTCACTGGGAGTGGAGGCACCAGATTTTGCCTGCAAAAACCCAGTCAGGATGCCCAAGGGCACAATAAATGCTGCCTGCTGGGGTCTGTGTCACTACCAACTGCTGGTATCGCAGCTGGGCAAGTTCTCCAGCAGTGACAGGGAGTGGAACTACACATCTGCAAAGCTCCAGGAAGCTGGAGATGTGCAACATAATGTACAGCAATAGCTGTGGCTTCTCCACTCCAGGGTAACCTGAGTTTGTTAAAGTTTTGACAAAAAAAAAATAATGTAAGAAATGTGCAAATACATACAGAACATTAAAGCCATAAGAGCAGTCCATGCCCAAGCAAACATGCTGATGCAAAAGGGTTTCATAGCCTGAAACATGAGCTGGATTTGGGCTAGTAGACCAGACCTCAATGAAACCTTGCATGTAAATATGTAAAGGATGTGAGAATGTAAATCTGAATCTCAGTTTCACAGTGTGTATTTAAGGGTTGGATGCTTATGCAATTAACTGCTTAGGAAGATTTAGTAACGTGATGTGTAAGAAACTCTAGTCATGGACGGGGGATAGAAACAAAGGAGAAATTACTACTAAAATGCGAGATTCACAGCTGTGAGCTCCAAGGACCAGAGCTAGGGCTGGCAATGTTTGGTATTCTGCTGGCAACCTGCAAAAAAGAGTAAAGAGTAGGATATCAAAATCTGCTGATAATAGAGGATTATTTAGGCCAATCAAGATGCGAGAGGAATATAAAGCAAGAAAAAGAAAGAAAAAAACCAAAACAATAACCTCAAACTGAAAAATTAGGTAACTAAGCAACATGAAATTCAATATGGGAAAGTATAAGATAATCTATATTTTAAAATACAATTTTGACATATCCTGCATGCAGAGATTTAGAAGGAAAGATTCAAGTGATCACTGAGGACATCTGTTGTGTACACAGCTAGGTAAATAAGATATTAGATTGTAATAGCAGGAGATGGGAAATAAGATGAAAAGCACTATAATGTTACAGAAAGGTAAGTGGTAGGTACTCATTATTACACTTATATTCATTTAAAAGAAACATAATCAGTACAATGAGGTAATAAAAGAATCAGGATCTGTGAATTTTTTTTAAGAGACATTAAACAGGCAGTTATAAAATGATTGATATAGTGTAGGTGAAAAGGACATTTCATTTACTTTTTCACACTAATGCAAGAACAAGAAGCCACCCTATGGGTTAGTTACATGATTTTCCCAGTGGAAACATGAATCTTCCATTTTTTTATCATCATACACCACAAATCCTGGCAGCAGCTCTATGTCATTCTGCTGCTCTCGGGGTCAAACCACCACAAGCCAAATTCAACAGGGGAGAAAAATGCTGCTGCTCTGAGTCAGAAGGTGCAGGGTGACAGTGGTAGAACTGGCAGCATCCAGCCCCAATTTGACCTGTAACAGCATTTATAAAAGGTACAATGGCAACTCTACTAGTAGTCTCCTTGGGTTTAGTTTCAGTAACTAAAGAAGCAGCGCAACAGGTTTTGCTGCAGATGCCTCCCAAGTATTGTCAAGAGCAGAACTGTATTGCTCTGAAACCCTTGCTTTGAATATCCATCGCATAAATCCTTCACAAACAAGGAACCAGAGCATTCCCTAGGCTGGCATCCAGTTAGCAATGAAGCCTCTGCTACACTGATCAGAAAACATCCTACAACACAAACTCTCTGAAGCAACCTGCTGGGAACAGTAAAGCAGAATGTGGAAGAGACAACCATTTTAATTTGCAGGTATAGTACCTACATCAGCTCTGGAAGGTAAAGAGTTACGAAATCCTTGCTTCCCCAATCTGTTCTGGCTTTTACATACTGTGACTGTGGAAAGATGCTGAAAGATACATCATTAAAATTATACAGCTTGTCTTTGTAGTGCACAGGATTTGGTGGTGGTAAGTTTTTTTAAGGGGCCTATAGTAAAAATGACTACAGTTTCACTTTATTTTCAGCCACATAATTAGTAAAATCCAGCTTAATTTCTCAGTTAGCTATCATTTCTACAGAGTTCTGGACATATAATTAAACTTCCACTTTGCTTCACTTCTTTAAAGCATTCCCCCTACATAATCAAGAGTTCTCCACAAAATAACTGAATGCAAAACTCATCAAGGTGCTTCACCTGCAGCCTCCTTCATTGTTTCAGTTAGGATTAGCATTTTGCTCTTAATTCTACTTCTCACCCACCACAGATGAAGCACGACGACCCCCCGTTCAGCTCTGATGTGCGTGGATGGACAATTGCCCCTCTGACCCAATCTGACTCTCAGTCTGTGGAGCCTGTGCAGGGTAATATTTTGCTTTATTACAGTCTATAAATAGGACTGTGGAGCCTCACAGTCTAACCACAGCACAATGAGGAGTACGGTGAGATTGTCCTCATTTCTGGTAATGCCTCACCTTAATCCCAGCTCGCATCAAATGCATGTTACAGAGCTAACATGTCTCTACATCTGTTTTTAAACTTGCATTCAATTAAATCACCCAACAGAAAAAAAATCATGTTACATCTTCTTTGTGTTGTCCAGCAGCACAGGAGCATCCCAGCTCCATTTGGGTTGGACTGGTTGCTTTTCTGGCCTCAAACTAGGACCGACATCACCTCAGAGTTCACAGTCCAGATTCAAACAAGTGTCAACACTCAGCATAGCCTTTAAAAATGTTTGTACTAAAATCTCAAATGTTGGACCCAAGTATAGGCTGGATGCATGTTTCACTTTCGGGCTATGGAGCTCCAGGACAGAGGGGAGAATGTGAATATGAACAGAGTTTACATGTATTTTAAGCCCTTTTTGTTTTGACAGGCTGACAGAAAGGAGCACCTTGTACACAGAATCAGGCTCAGAAGTTTACCTCAACATTGCCCTAAATCAGGCTATAATTAGGAAAGAATTAAAATATTTACATGGCCATGAAGAATATGGTACACTACATCCAAGACAATATTTTTTTTCCTTGACAACTGTTTGCTACTGCAGTATGATTAAAGTTATGATCCTGTTCCTACGGAAGTCAGTGACAAAATCCGCCCCCTCAGTGGGCACAGTAAAATAAATAACATCGTATTAAGAATGTAATGGCCCCACAGAGTGAGAAAGAGAGCACACCCCCATGACACAAACGCTGTCAGGTCATGCAGATCCATCCAACCTGAGCTCCACTCACCCTTTCCAAGACACCGTTCTCAGCTGTTCCAGTAAAGGCTAGGAAATTCATTTTAGCAGCAAAATATAGCAAAAAACCCAAAAATCTGCCTTCAGTGAACTTTCAGAGAAGGTCATGGTTCCCAGTACAAAGCAGTGTGCGACCTCCGCCCCATGCAGCAGCACCACATTCCCCGTTTAGATTTGGACTTCCCTTGCACAAACTGCATCAGGCAGGGCGAGGCCAGGCATTAGGACTGAAACAGCGAGGTGTCCTGGCCCTTCCATTTAATGAGAATATTTGCCCTTCTGGTTTACTTTTTCTTTTTTAATTTCTGTATTGAAATCACACAGTTTCTTTCTTTTGTCTTGTTTTGCGTAAAAGCCAGTGGGACAGGACAGATGTCTTGGTGAGACAGCCTGGGAGTCGACCTGCCTGGGCAAGGAGGAGATGAAAAGGAGCCCAGGGGCTCAGGGATGAGGAAAGGGGGCCAGAGGAGAGGTGTCAGCAGCATCAGGGCAGCACCAGTTTGGCAGAGGGGAGTAGGCACGGGCCAGGCAGAGGAGCCGAGCGATGCTGATGGGCAGGTGCAGGAGATGCACTGCATCCCACCAAGACTGATTTTGGAAGCCAGGAAGAGACCTGTCTGGGGAATACAAGTGGAGCTGGTGAGACAAAACTGCAGAATATATGGAAGAAAGAGTAGAGGTGCAGGTTTCCATGGTGCAGCAGCTACAGCAAAGTTTGCTTTTCCAAACACTCACTCTTGACCTGGACGGGTTACAGCCCAGCTGCCTTGCTGTTCTTCCACCTGCAAAATGCAGGAGCTCAGCACGTCTCTGCCACCTCCTGCGCTGATGCACACACAGGCTGGCAACTTCTGCTCCTGCCCTCAAGGGCTGTCAGCTCATGCTACAGCATCCTGTGCGGCTGATAGGAAGTTTGAGCTGGGCTGATTACCCATGCAGCAGCAAAATCACAGCCCCTAATGATATTGCTGAGCTTTTTGTTTACTTTTAAAAAAAACTATTAAAAAGTACATGGAAAACATATATTCAGTCATAGCATCTTAAGTTTAACACTTCCTTTCGAAACGTTCTTATTCTTAAAATACAAATCCTCAATTTACAAGTGACCACAAATTAAATGTCCACGTATATATTTGAAGTAATAGCCAAAGAGTACTTTTTCTGTCTAGATAATACATATCTTAGCAGCATTTCAATGAAACCAGAATTACTTTCAAATGTCAGATGTTACATTTTAATGGTGATGAGGGAATGCTCCTGTGTCCCTGTACTACCTGCAGCTTCTCTGTTGTGAGGAAACCTAGCTGGCTTTCCCTCAAAAATTGTAACTTCCTCCTCCCCACATAAATTAGTTCTCTGGATTTGACACCTGGTTCTGTATACTTACAAAGATGGAAAACCTTCAGAAAGCAAATAATCTTTGATTGTGCATCTGAACCACTGAAACATGGTATAGAAGCAAGTATAAATAAAGCTGTTACAACTCCAGAAAATAAACAACAGTGCAAAACCTGGAAAAGTACCAGACCTTAGCTACAGAGATTTATAAACATGAGGAAAGCAGAACAGACTTGGTACACTAAAGAAGGCCACTCGGACAGAAAATTGTTAGCTGCTTTACTGCAAGGTATATATAAGCAATGGAGGAAGCAATGCACCTGGCTACCTACCACCTCACCATTCAATCCATGAGAGCCTAACAAACAGAATTTCCCTTTCCATCAAGAAGAAAGCTTTCCGGACATGCTGGCCACCTCCTTCCCAGCAGACCCATTCTGCATGCTGCTGCCCCTCCTGTTCCCCACCTGGGCAGGTACGGGCTTCCCTGACCTGCAGTACTAATGCCCATGCCAGGGGATATAGGAAGATGCAGTGCTGCATCCAGAACAAGTCCCTGCAAGAGCAGTGACAGCCACAGCCCATTTCCTGATGCAGGACTGCACTGCCTTCAGAGAGGGAAGCGGCTACCACTGCGATTTGCCCAGCATTTGCCTTTAGAAAAGCCATGCAACCCCAAGCCCTGCAAGACAGGAATGTAACTGTACACTTCTACAGACTGAATTAAACTTACAATATACTTTAATGAGATTTAAAAATCATTTCAGACAAGAAATGCACTCGAGAAGGATTCTGGACAGCCTTTCCTCACCTTTGCTTCAACTCCAGCAGCACGGCATCTCCCAGCTTGTCACAGCTCCAGCTCTGAGGGGGCTGTGACTCAGCAAAGGAGCCGCTTTTTATTTTTCAGATGGAACTTACCAAACCATGCCAACATTACGGGGAGGATCTGCTTCCTGGATCCACTTCTCTGCTGGTTTCTCCTGAGATATTTCCACTCAACCCTCCCCATCTGGTCACGTTACAACAACAGGAAACAGTTTCTTTGAGGAAAACCGAAATGCAAGCCTGCATGGGAATCAGGCTGAGTGAGAAAGAAAAAATTCCCAACCTCTGTCTACACTGTATTTAAAAGAAAAGGTGGCGTCTTATTATTAGCCTAGGAGTTATGCTGCTCCTAGTCAGGCACTCAAGATCTGCGAGCATCTGTGATGCAGCTGAAGCTCAGCCTCCTGCCCGAGAAGCCCCCACGCAGGCTGGTGGGGGTGGGAAGCGCCCCAGGAGCGAGGCAGCTGCTTCTGTTCCTGCCCTGTCGTCTCTGCCCACTGAAAGCATCCCTCTGGCCCTTCCACAGACACAGATCAGCTGGAGGGTCAGTGGTCACCTTGTACCCCGTGGCTGCGCTCAGCATGAGCCCTGGCACACAGCAGGGCAACGGGGTCCATGAGAAAAGAGCTCTTCACCCCAACAACAGCCCCTGTTCACGAGCCAGACCCCGCTGCCTCCCTCTGCTCTGCACTGCCGAAACCAGGGAGAAACTGTGCACAGAAATCTCTGTGTAGGATTTCAGGCAAGTTGCACAGAGTGAGATTGCTCTCTGTTGCTGAGCCTACCTATGTAAGGTGGCAGTACCTTGGTGGGGCTGCAGGTACAGGGTGTACTGCCCTGCCTGTGCAACCTGTGGCTCTCACTGTTAAGAAACTGAACTCCAACAGCTCAGGAACAAAACAGCTAATCAACATTTTAAAATCCCAAGCCTGTTCCAATGTAAAACCCAATCTCTTACACTAACCTAAGCAGCCTAGCTAGTCATTAGGCAACACGTGTTCAGGTACAATGAACTGTCTCCAGAAATGCTGAACATCCACAGCTCCAGGCCAGCTCCAGCGCCAGCCATTCATCAGGTCTGAGACACAAACCCAATAATGATCCATCTCAGATTTGTTTTCTTCTCCCTCCATCATTCCTGCCAAAGAGGCTGCTGCTGTACAGGATGCATAGGGCTCCCTTGATCCCCATGAACCCATGGCAGCTCCCAGGCAGGATCTGGGGTGCTCCCAGCACCACTGTATCAATCCTACAGGATTATTTTCCTTATCAAAGATGTCCCAGTTCCCCATTACACCAGATAATAGAGAACTGACTGACTTTTTTTCTTCCCCAGGGTTATTTTCCAATTTTTTTTTTTTTTTTACTATCTCACTTTAAATCAACAATAAGAAGATATTGTCACTGCCACTATAAACTCTATTTACTAATAACTCACAAAAGCAAGCGCAAGAGAGGAAGCAAAGGCTGCAGGTCCAGCCCCGTTCAGCTCTGGGTGCAGCAAGGCCAGGTTTCACAGACGATGCTCAGCGCAGGGAGATTGGGAAGTGCCTGTGGGGCCAGGGGTGCCCGCAGCCCCAGCCCTGCTTCCACCACTACCAGGGGGAGCCCTGTCCCTGTCCATACAATGGATTAAACGAGTGAATGAGCAAGAAAACAGAAGAATAACATTTTCATGGCATGCAGGAGACCATAAGGCGAATACTTGAATAAAAAATAAAAATAAAAAAATCAATATTAGCCTGAAGCACTATAGAATCACAATTTAAAATAGTAAGGCTCAAAACCCCCAAGGAGACAGCAGGAGCACTCTGGGCAGCCTGTTCTGCCTGCTCGGCTGTCCTCCCACTGCAAAAGTTTCTGCTCGCAGTCAGTCAATACACCAGCCTTTCTTCAAAGCATTGGGAGGCACCAGTCTGAATCCTCCCACGAGGAAAGAATCCCACCAGGTTCACCCTAACTATATGGTAACTACAGTAGTATCTCTGAAGGGGGGGGGGGGGAGAAAGACAGGAGGAAAGGCTGTAGTCTGGCTCTTGATTTCCACTGCTTTGTTTTTGTTATAATATCCTTAAAATGGAAATAAAATATCCTGTTTTGAGCTAAATAGACTTTTTTTGTGATCAAAGTTTACCTTGTCTCACCCTTCTTCTCCTGCTTCTCTTTATAGCATAGGTTAAGGCAAAAAACCCATTATTTTGCTTTGACCCACACTCTGACAGCTTTTTAGCACACAGCCATATCAAAGGAAAAGAAAACAAGTTTTCTCATGGGTCTCTGAAAATACAAGTATTTTTGCCTTACTGCCAGTTGGGAATTTCTACTCCTTCCCTCCCCACCTCATACTTCAGAGCCTAAGATGCAAACAGACCCTATCCTTCCCCACCAGATGAGAAGCTGCCACACACGCCATGTTCCTCCCCAGCAGAATTATTTGGAAGACACAGCCCAGCCGATGTGATCTGCAAGGGCTGAGCAACACTTGCTCAGTCCATCTGCAGCAATTACCACCGCTCTCACTAACTGGATTTAAAGAAAAGATGACTTTCTTCGCTGGCAAACAGGCTTGTAGCCAAAAAGATTTTGAAAACAAATATATACTCAGGAACAACTTACCCACGCAGCAGCTTTAAAAAAAACCCCAAACCCAGCAGAACACTTGAATCCCTCCTGATGGGAGCAGCTGCAGTTGCTATGGAGCCCTGGCTGCCCGCGCTGCTGTGCCCTTGGTGTGCTTTGCTTTATTTCAGACCCTCTTCTGCCCGTCTTGTACCAGACTACGATCACATCCCTGCCCTGTGCTTTCTCTTTTCATAATCTCTCTCTCTTTTTTTTTTTTTTAAATAGATAGGCAGTAACTTTGCTGCAGATCAGTAAATTATATTTACAGTAAGATTTCAAAGGGCCATAGGCAAAAGGCAATATTTGAAGCACACAGCTACTGTGATGAACTTTGCTGACTGAAGAATTTCTATGATGGATTTATTTCTCAATCATTTCAGTCAAAATATTAAGATAAAAAAATTGCCATGATGATGTAAAAAATGAAACTAAAATGTTTTAGAATGACATTTGAATTTTTAGAATTGCTTACTTTTAATTAAACACAAGAGTTTAAAAGCCCTATTGTAAAACATTTGTCTTCCAAAAAGAATGCATTTGTGTCAAGTGATAAGTTTGCATTCTATCTGGGAGGAGCTTAAAGGGAGAAAGAAGTTTCCTAAGAAGGAAAAACATTTCTGAGATGTTTCAGTTGGGCTAGCGCATGAACTAAGCCAACAGTTTTCACTGTCATGTGTTAGTATAGGCTATCCCTCTGTGGAAGAACAAAGTCTCCAAGGAATCTAGACAAAAATCCAACCTGATCCCAGAAAGTCTGCAAGGCCAGCTGGACCCCAGAGCTGCAGCTGACACAGAGCAGCAGAGGCATAGGCACACCCCCAGGTGAACGATGCCATCCTCCTCCTCCGTGGCAGTAGCTTGCATCTGAGGAGCTCAAGGTTAGGAGCAAATCCACAAAGCACAGAACAATATATGTGCAATTTGCATTTCATTTCTTTAAAAAAGGAACACAAAAAACCCAACAGTGGCCTAAACCCCAGGCAGGATGAGGAATGGATCTCTTCCTGTTCTCACCTAGTCAGCTCCAGCTGAGGGGGTTGGAGAAGGAGTTTGGAGAAAAAAAAGCTGCTTACTCAACCAGGAAGCAGGGTGGGTTTTTCCTGCTATTGGCAAAGAGAAGAGACCTGTAAATTTTGTTCTTCTTTGTCCTTTATCATCTCTGATGACTTAGCAGCAAATGCTAAAAATAAATTTTCATGCTTCATCTTCGAAGTAGACGTGGTACAATGTTTAAAAACAACCCCAAACCTATATCCCAGAGAGAATATTACAAATATTTCAGAATCCAAAATAAACTTTATGAAGAGGTGCTGTAAGCCTCCCAAAAGTGATACTTTACATACAGCTTTGGCTCTATAAACTCCTTTCTAGTCCTCTTCTCATGCATGAGACAGCAATTAAGATAGTCACATATTTCTTAAAAGCTGTCTAACACAAAGTGCTTACAATTTACTGCACAAAGGCTTTTTTGGAAAACAATGAGCTAAAACTCTTATGAGTTGTAGAAGAAACGAAGCAATATTCTAATCTCCAGGGGCAAGTCTGTGCCATTCAGGTTTTCACTTCCTTCATATTTATGATGTTTAATACAGACTTTATAGACACACAGTAAGCAGGACACAATCAAAATCCAGCAACTGGTTTGAACTTCCATATGAAAACACAACAGTAATGAAATAAATACTTTTTTGTAATAAGTAACTGCTACTAATCCCACCTGCATGACTGATGGCCTAAATTTAGGCGTAGTAAAACTGATTTTGGCTGTAAATAATATGTCAAAATTTTGACTCAAGGTGAGCCAAGCTAGTGCTTGGAATCCAAAACTCCAGGGAAACTTGAGGGACCTAAGCTTGCACTTATATTACTTTCAATAGTTGGGTCACATTAATATGAAATAAGCATGCATGAAATTATGTTCATAATCATAACCTTGAGCTAGCAAACCAAAGCTAAGTTTTATGAAATGTCACTGATAAACAAAAGTTGCCTTTTTTAAAAATAGCATCCAAGGTTCTGCACGCTATCAGCTATTGCTCCTGAAGTGTTCACCTTGGGGAAGGGGTTCGTTGCCTGTTTTCCATGTCAGGAAACATCTCCATTTACATCAGTGAATGTAACTGATGTGTATGTCTAGATCCTTTGAGCAGAATAATAATTATTGCTCTTAATGAGATAAAACATTTCAGGTCCTTAGTGTTGATCATAGCGGGGAAAAAAATCTTTGTGAGAAAAAATTAGTTTTGCTTTTGTACAGTTTGACTTCCCTTTTCCTAAAGAGTTTATACTCTTGTATACTATGTATCTATGTGTGCGTGCATGCATATATATAAAAATATATATTAAAATAATTAAGTAATGCCATACCAATAAAGAATCACAGCAATCTGAAACATACAGGTCATATCCAGTACTGAACACCTTAGCATACTATCCAAGCACTAAAGATTATTTTTACAAGAAGCTCAAAGGGTAAAATCTTCCCAGGTACACCATGTCTTGAGGCTACTTCTACATTTCTTCCTATGCCTAGAAGTGGGTTCTGATCCACAATTTTAAATATCCAGTTGCTTTGTTAAAAAATAACTCTTTAATTAATTAGTTACGTGCTCAGCCCACACAGCTAGAAGAGCAGTGTTGGATAGCCGCAGCACCAAGGCAAGCTTGAGACACTAAAACTGTCAGAATCAGATCAGTCAATGGCTCCTTCTGTCAGTCACAGTGTTAAACCTGCAATGCAGGTGCATGCTCAGCATCACAGCAGCATGCTTCGTGCTGCAAGTCACTAACACCAAGAGGCCATAGACAAGAGCTGAAGGCCCGTTGCTGAACAGCTGCTCAGCAGCTTCAGCGCAAAGTCGGTCAGCGAGTTCGTGCCACTGCTGAAAAAAGGCAAAGCCCAGCACCAGGGGTGGCTGGAGTTACCTGCTTGGGAGTACACAAGAGATGGCCATTTCGGCATATGCTTACATAGGCTGGGTTATTCAAGAAAGTGCTGTGGAAAACGCCTGCCCCACCTCTAGAACTGTTCATCCATATGTTACACAATGTGTCAGGAGCTGAGAGTACAGACACAGGGACTGCAGCACAGGGGTTAAAATTATGATAAACAGACAGAAGATACTTCCAATGCTCTTAAATCACACCCAGAGTTACTACATACATTCCTAGAAACAGAAGTATTTAAAGAAGTGGTAAAGAGATAATGGATGCTAAGGGAAATTAAAAGATAGGTGTTAAGCTTGAAGGTTGGCTGGAGGTAGGAGCAATGTATTTCACAGTTTCCAGGACAGTTTTTATTAGTAACTGAATTACCTGGTTTAATTTAGTGCTGGTATACAGTAACACCCTCAAACTCTGTTCCAAAGGTGCATCTGTTGTTTAAACAAATCATTGCATCTTTTGCTCCCCATCTTTCACTCATGATTTGGAGATTTACGTGTACATCTATTTCTACGTAGACATTCCTTCCCAGTAGGTACATCTACTCCTGAGCTGACTAACACTACTTGATACCACTGTTTGTTGATTGACATAGAAATATAAGCAGAAGAAAAATATTCATACCTGTATAATATTCTTCAGCATCAAATGCAGTTGTTGAGTGACTTATTTTTAAACGACAGTAACAAAGTTTTTAGCAAAGCACCTATTTTTCTTTAGTTTCACATGTTTATTCATAACACTGAGTTAATAAGCAACTTTTTCCCCCTCGCATAACTGTTATGCTCTTACAGTAAAATACATCCAATCATTTCTGACAGCATCAGGGAGATGGAAAGCAGTTACTATGTTGAGATGGACAACTAAACTGGGCCTGTTACTGATGCCCAGCCCCTTGCCAACACCAATGCCTATGAATAAGCGCCTTGCTTGTTGGGAGCCATTTCAGATTTTCCAAAAGCATGCAGTGCTGGTTTAAGTCTGCTCCTGTTGAGTATCTTATCTCTCCAGCCTCTAGCTTTAGCTGATGGAAGAAGTTTCTTACACCTTTTTCTTCCACATGAACTCTGTACACACAGAAAATGCCCAACTTCTTATCTAGGAAAGGGAATGCATCTTGGGCCATGAAGATCATTTGCTCTCCACTCCTGATGTTCCTCATGAGAGGTTGCTAGAGATACTAGAGAGCAAACACAAACCATGCTGTAAGGCCAGCCCCTGCCTCCAAGGCCTACTTCACTTCCTTGCCACACATGCTTCTCTCTAATGCCAGATACAAATGGTCATAATGAAGTGAAAACAGAAAAAAAGTTTAACACCTATAGTTTCCTTCTCCCTAGCAAAATCCAGACTTTGCATTGAGATTACAGAGTCTCAGCTCTCCTAGGCTGTCAATGGCATAGGCTGTACCCGAAGAAGACATCAGCCCAGCACACACTACCTGCACCCACATTGACCGGTGCACGTGGTATGGCATTACCTCATTCTGCCATCCCCAACATGCTCCTGGGGCTTTCACACAGTAAAGCAGCATTCACAGCATAGACCATTAATAGAAAGGCAATGGGGATTCCCCAACCTCGGCTTAAGTTTTGGAAGAAAAAAAAAAAAATCATCACACTGTATTTCTCATAATGGTATGTATTTTGCAAGTAAAGAAGGGGAAAAAAAGTTTTATGCCAAGAGCTTTTCCCCAAATTTTTACAAGTCCTTTATCAAGCCTCACATTACACAGCAGCAGAGCTCACTCCGGCTGCCTGTAGGTGTTCTGAGGGTTTTATTCATCTTCCTGCTCTCCTGCGGCTTGGATGTGCCATCTCTGTCAATACCAAATTGATTTTCGCCACCTACTACAATCCTGCTGGTTACCAGGCACTTCTGAAGAAAGTTATTTCTCACACTTCTCTATTTCAGATTTTCCCTTTGAACAAAGAAAATAATAATAAAAAAAAAAACCAACCAAAAATTCACCCTAACAAACTTTGAGGGAAAAAGAGCATAGTTGCATTTTTCTGCTCCTGCTCTTGATGATGAGTCTGACACTCAAACTCAGTTACTCTCCCCATCCTCTGTGCTGTCTGCTTTGCCAGCCTCAGCCAGTCCAGACACCCTTACCCACTGCTTACTTCATGCGGGACAACACCAGGAGTGTATCAACCATTCCTCTCCTTTCCATTCCTCTTCAAATCTGTGATCTATCCCATTTTCTGGGTTGCTTGCTTCTTCAGTGTGTTTTTGCTTAATTTGTGATTATAAAACCTTACTAGGCCAAAACCATAAGCCAGCTTTAAGTGACACACAGATATTTTAGTAAGAGGGGAAGAGGGAAAAAAAACCCCAAACAAACCACCAAACCCCAAACTAAGAAAGCAACAAAATTACCTGTGTTTAGAAAGAGCTGCCTAGCAGAACTCCCCCAGACACCCCTGCCAGGCTCTGCCTAAAACCAGGTCACCACTTCTCAGCCTGCTGGGCTAATTGACAGTGTAATGAGGGACACCTGTGAGCAAACAACTAGTTTTTTAACTCCTGCAAAGCTTGTATGTATCCTAAGGGCAGTAAAACATAATGACATTTCCCTTCCACTACAAGCTTGCAAACCGGCAAAGTCCAAAGCTTTGGCAGTGATGTTTGTTTTCCCTATAAATCACATAAACTGGTATCAACAATATGGGGAATTGGAATTTCCACATGTGCAAATCCAGGAACCAGCCACATGTTCAGGAAAGCTTGGGAAAAGTACAGAAAACTAAACCGAAATACCTCCCTTTGTTTCAAACACTTGTTTTGATTTTTCTCTAACTGTGCTGCTGAATGTTGCCATCTGTGATCTCGGGTGACAAAAATCAGCCTTTACTATACTTTTTAAAGTGAACTAGTCTTTCTCAATGCCTAACCCATGGTTATGTGAGCTGTTCAACAATGAATACCAAATGAATTTACAGTCTATATTATGGAGCAGGAAAAAAATAAGCTGGGAGGTGAAAAAGACAGAAGCAGAATAGCCCAGTGTCTGACAGGGTAGTAAGTGCAGCTAGCCTCTCCCTGCCACCTTCACAACCTCTGCGGGCAAACCCAAACAGCACCTGATAATGCCTTGCATAAAATACTGAGAAAAAAGAAGACACAAGTAGAAGGTGAAGGTGTCAAACCGTATAATTAATCCTTCCGCAAACAACATAAATAATATATCATTCACCCTGGCGTGACAAGACTGCCTTAGCCATCCAGGTCCAGAACCTGCAGGTGCCTACTGGAGCGCAGGGAAGTCTCCCGCCGCTCCCAGCAGCGCTCTGAGTTATAGCCATTGTGAGCCAACATCTTTGTGGAAACAGTAGATGTTTGTTTACAAAAACAAAATCCATAGTGCTTCCTTCAAGGACAACTGGTAAAATAGATAGCTTATGCAGTAAAAAGTTGTGATCCATCAGTAAAGTAAATTTTTAAGCAGCCATTCAAAACACTAAAAATCCTGAAAGTGCTTTGATTGGAGAGAAATGCCTTTTAACAATGGCAAGCATTATCTGAGATAAAATGGATTAATATTGACCATTAAGTCAGTGTATTTTCCATTTACTTATTATTACTACAGATCAAGCTAATAAATTTTCCTTTAAGACCCTTTGCATTTTTACTTTACTCACTTCATGCAAGTATTTCCTTTGTAGCTTCCTCTGACTTTGCTTTGAATGCAAACTAGAGATCTTCAAACTTCAGTGATCATCACACAAGTCACAGCAGCAAGACCTGACTCACTCTCACATAACATTTACTGTCAGCAAGCTTCAACATGCTCAGTGTATTACCCCCATTTTCCAGACAGGGAAAGGCTTTGTGGAAAGTGGGTGGAAGAGCTGAGCAATAAGTGCAGTCACCTGCGCTCCCGACACCTGCATGTTCGCAGCCACATACTCCGTGTTCTGAACCATACATATAATTGGCCTTCCCATCCAACATTTCCCAAGGGATACCGTCAGGACAATCCAGCGTTACCTAGCATGCCAGAAGTAATTATGATATTAGACAGTAATGAAATAATGCATTGTGATTAATCATTTTATTTTGCTAACAACACAAGCAACATGTAAAGATAAAAATGCCAACAAGCATCTCATAAATCACTATGGATATTTACTGCTATGCACCAAATACTCGGTACTTGCTAGCTCCTGTCTTTGAACCAGGGCAAAATTCAGATATCACATTGTGGTACACAAATCTCTGCAATTCTCCAAAGTGACAAAGGCTGTGAGTATAACTTACTGTCTACTTCAACATACAAACATGACCGCATCAACTACATTTAGGGAATGTTTTTTTCCTATTCATGTGAAAATCTGGAACTTAGCCTTTGAGGTAAAGAAAAACCTGTGCTTTGGATGGTTATATTAGATTTCTACTATGCCTTCAAGTTTCTCATTAATTTTCTTTGCCAATATTTCTTTTCAGATAGAGTAAGAAAATACCACATACAAGAATGAATCCTGTACCTATAAAAGGCCAACATTATGGAACATTTTGATGGAACTTCAAAATCTAGTGTTATCCTGTGGTGTGAGCACCAGTTACTGCTTAGAAAACGCCTTCTGATTTAGTTTTATCCAAAAGGAATCCAGACTGTGGATGCTGAGACCATACCATCATGCAAACCAAAGTGCAAATGGGTATCTTCAAGGGATCTGCTTTAAAAGCACTGACCTCATCCAAACTAGACACATTCTTATTATAAACCATGGCTCGAATTCATTTGTTATGGAGGCAGCTAGAAAAGTAGTCTAATATCAAATGATTCAAATCATTATTTCAGTATAGAATTAGTTAAAATCCAAAATGTAGCAAAAGATTTACAGGAGGGCCATGGGAATATTAGTGTAAGAGTCCCACTAGAAGTTAGTGCAAATCAGTAAATCTTCAGACACTTTAGATATTTCACAAAGTTCTCCCTCCAGGCATATCCTGAGTGCCTGGAGTCAGTAAGATTTCTGACATTGGCTCGGTGGCATCAGAATCAGGCCTTTTGTGTGCAATTTCTTTTTAAATTAAACACGATTAATACAGTTTGTTTCAGATTTACATCCCAATAAAATATAGTATGTACCATCTGGAGTTCATTAATGCTGTCCTTTACCTATGGGACGTGCCAGGGGACACATCTATTATGCAACTAAGGGTCATGCAAGACAAAACAGAGCAGTCAGCAAAAAGATGAGAAGTCTTTTTGGTATTAAAAGCTCAAGTTGAATCAATTACATCTATACTGATTTTCAAAGGGTTGATATAGACAAATCAGGATTGCCACAGACTGATGGGCACTCTGAACAGCATTTGACACCACCGCAATCTTCCACAGCTAACAGTTTGCTCCGTAATCAATACCAAGCTACTTCCAGTGGAATAAATTCTGGCTATGAACTACGACAAAATCAGTCTCGTGCAATATCCAACATCATTTAGGCAGCAGCTTTCCAGACCAGATGCAGGTTTCAATTAGTCCTGGGACATCTCATCCCAGTTAGTCTGGGAAAGCTCAGGAGACATCATCCTCCTTCGAAACCCAGACCCACAACCAGCTTCACCAAGCAGCAAGGCTTCCCAGCTGTGTTATGAAACGGCAACTGAGCCTGAAACCAACCACAGAACCCAGAAACATTAGTTAAAAGGATAGAAAACACACATTCTGCATCTTAAACTGACTCTTCTTTTCACCCGAGCTCCATGAAAAATAAGGTCCCTGTTTGCACACAACCTTGTCAAGGTCAAACGACCGTGGCACCGGTGGAATAGCTTGAAAAAGCAGCCCAACAGGTTATTTATTGGGCTTAAAGAAAGACAACACTCCACACCCTGCCGCTTGCATGTGTGTTTGAGGAAACAAATTTTGTCCTCCAGACATTTTCTCAAGCCTTTCCGAACTATTTCTCCTCAGACACTGCCTCTGCTTTTATGGAGTACAAAAGGGAGGGTCATGCTGGAGGATATAGGAAGCTACATCGATGAAATTTATTGAACCTACATCTTGATTCTGTATCATCAGTGAATAACAAATTCCTAATCACGTGTTCCTGGAAATAACGACTTGTGGATTTGCATAGAACTGAAGAGTTTTTTAAAAACCTACAAGGATGTCATTCTCCATTAGAACAATTTCTA
This sequence comes from Haliaeetus leucocephalus, assembly GCF_000737465.1. Classification (NCBI taxonomy): domain Eukaryota; kingdom Metazoa; phylum Chordata; class Aves; order Accipitriformes; family Accipitridae; genus Haliaeetus; species Haliaeetus leucocephalus. Next base: position 931,173 of record NW_010973266.1, read on the forward strand.
CAGAACTATATTAAATTCCTGAGATCTTTTGGGGTTTTAGGTCTATTGGACTACAGAGCACTTGGCTGTAAAGTGCCAAAGGAAAATCAAGGAATTACCTTTCTAGGTTAGATGCCTGGTAGAAATTGCTTAGTATTTTGCCACCAGTAATAGCCAACACTTGATGTTCTAGGGACAAGTAAACTCCCCTTTTCCTTCACATGCAGATAAATGCTACTAGTCAGTTGTAGTCAAATAAAGATAGGATTACATGAATGATTTAATTTGGAACTCTTAAGTATTGGCTAATATTTGGCTGTTTTTACCATAACATAGATTGGTACAAATGCTGTTATCTGTCTCAGAATTACTCAGTCCTGTTAGTGTCTCATAACCAGAGTAGTTGGATGGAATAGCTTTGTGTTCAAATCCTACATCCCAGTCAATTGGTTTGTGTAAAATTTTTAGAACCTTCTTTTTTTTTATTTTTCCATTTAAACTGAAACTCTGCTGTTGATTATACATGAAGAGCTACACTGCAGAAGGTGATAAACTTAGATGTTTTAAAGGAAAGTGTTAAAAAAGATCATTATTTAAAGGCCTTCACTTGTTAACATTCATTTGCTGACACTATTTTGAATTTGAGCCATCCACAATAAAAGGTAATATTTTAGAGATGAATTTTGAAAAAAAAAAAACCAGTGAAGCAAGGTTTTATTCTTCATATAAATTGACAGTGCACTTGGAAACTTTCTGAAACTTTACCAAGTAGGAGGTGTTGACAACTGTCACTTTCAGAGCGTATAATAAGGGAAAGATTTATAGGCATACAGTTCCATAAATATATTCAAGACTAGTATTTTTCAAGACAACCAATGGGCCTTAAGTACATTCTTAAAAGTCATCTTAAAATGGGGTGCTATTTCTTCCATCAGGGCCTAGTGACAAATGTAACTTCCTCTAGTCAAGGCGTTCTTGTATCCTCATACCGGTGTCATTTGCCTTTTAATTCACCACTACAAAAGCTAAACTTTCTACCAGCCTCATATTTCCAGGTGAAGAACAAGCAGTTACTAGTCAGAAAGCTGACAAGAGCCAATACAAAATAGACAGAAAGTCCACTGCAAAAGTAAAGTGTTAAGACAGCCCCTACACCAAACTTTCAATTTCTGAGCATACTTTAAGCACCTACCATGTACTTAAACATACAGAGAAGAGCAGAAGCGTCGAATAGGTGGTAGGTTAGGAATGCTCTATGTCAGCTGAGAGCTGTGAGCCTAGACTGACAGCAGTGAATGTCTCCTGACAGTAAATTATTATTTTATACGACACACATTTCTCTGGAAATATCATGATGTGAGAAATAACAGACAAAAGTCAATCTGACTCCAATGTATTTGTTTTCTAATTTCTGTCTGCATTTTAAACAGTGTCAGTAGAGGCGCAGCCACATCAACTGAAAGGAAGAGAAATCTTGATGAGAGAAATGACATTTAAAACCACCAAAGGAGCAAGCAGCTGGAAAAAAATGAACTCTCTTTTTTTAATCTAACAGGTTAAACAGCACAGAATAGGAAGCAGTTCTCAAGATACACAGTATATGCACTGGAGTTCAGAAAATAGGAAATGTCCAAATCAGTTACTCAGGGAGAACAGTAACCAGATTACTTTGTTACAGTAATTCATCATAACTTATATTACTCTGAAACACCAACATTTACAGCTGCAGTGGAGATTTATCAACAATTACAGGCCCTGACATTTCAACTCAATCACATATGACGGAGACTCTATGAAGATCCTGACGAATAAATGGAGCAGGAAGGTGCAGCCCGCTTAACCAATGAAAGGCAGAGACATTATCTTCGATGGGCTTGCTCGCATCCTAAAGCAAAGCGGTTGCAAATTGGAGCTATGTTTATTAACCACACCAAAGAGAAACTAGGTATTAAGGGGGAAGAAAAATCCCAAACAGAATGCAAAACAGGACATTTGAAAATGGATTATACAAAGCCTTTAGGTAGCAGATGATTCATGTGTAACATAGATATATACAGAGAGAGCACACATTATGTACATATTTATATATGCATAAACATGTATAGGAACTAACCTCACAGGCATGCTCCGTCATGATGCACACTGCTTGTCTGCTTTACCTGAGGATAGTACCATTCCTTGTATGCAATGCACTTCATTTTAAAACCTGTAGGCTGTTCCTAGCAGACAGATTTAAAAGGATTTTTACAATTCACACTGCAAAAGGCTTAAAAAAAAAAAAAATCCACCCCTGCTGCATAAGATTATATTTTCCATCTCTATCCTCTGAATAGTGGAATCAGATGAGAAATGATTCATCAGTCAGTCCAGGGAAGCATTTAGAGGACAGAGAAGAAAAAGAAAAAAAAAAAAATCAACCATACAGTAAAATCTGCTCACCATGTACACACCCCCAAAGTGAAGAATCAGACCAGCCTAACTGAGGAGAAGCTAAAGATGAATTTCACAAGAAGGCTGCAGTTGCTGGGTGATGCACTGTAAATCCTGCTCCCTCCGGTGAAAATGAGCTCATTGCGAAGATCCAGCAGCCGCCCCTCAGCCATTGCAGTGTCACTGCAGCTTGCAGCTGAGTGCAGGCACGTCATCACACGAGCTCCCTGAAAACTGAAAGCCCTCCCTTTCAGAAATCTAAGTCAAGCACGCTGGTATAAAACCAGCTCACCTCCAACGCAGACTGACGTCCCCTTGTACCTGGATGTTGCTAGAAGGACTTGCATTTTCAGCTTAATTATTAAGCCAAAGATTTGCATCCAGCACAGACTGAATCTGAACAGAACTCCACCTGAAGCAGGGGCTAAATTACTGAATAGGGCAGAGAAGATTTGAAGGATATTTGGATTTAAAATAGCTAGCACCCTTTGCACTCGCTCCTAGCAAAGGAGATGGAACCAAGTTATATGGAAAACCTTACATGTGTAAGTGTAGGGCCAGGCATTGGAGCTTATCTGTTATAGGGATGTCATTACTGAATAACCCCATGCTCTGAAAGTATGTGGAAATGGTAATATGGTGGAAAAAAGGCAGGTGTCTTTACAAACTCCTGTAAGGTATGATTTGGGAATTAAAGCACTGCAGATATGAAAAGCATGTCTTTAACCCCTAGCTTGCTGTCTCTTACTACTTTTCATAACTGAAAAGGTATCAATTTTCAATATTCATACTCACTACACTGAAAATTCCCCTTTACAGCAGAACTGAATAACAAATACAGATAAAATGAATGTATTTGGTTACAAGATACTAATAACAGCTCCACACTGCAAAATTATTTAGAAGTAAAGAGGATATGGGGCCTATTTATTTGTTTATCATATCTTCCTGACAGTGAAGACTGGGAACCATTCCCAGGGAATGTCAGTGAACTGCTGACAGGCATGACAGAGCGATCTGAGCACAGGACTGGAAAGCAGAAACCTACCCTGAAGCATGTTCTCAGTTTTTAGAAGGAAGGTGTGGGGTTTTTTTCCCCTTAAACAATACCTAAATATCTGGAATGTTCCATTTAAAAAACTGTTTCTCCCCGAGTCCAAAGCCCCTGACTCTGTGCAGCACCTGAGCGCAGAGGCAAGAAACATGTGCGACTTCTAATCAGATTCCTAGAAGCCTGTTCCTATTTTTGTGGTTAACCACTGCTGTATTTCTCATGCCCTCTCTCCCTGCTCCGCAGTTTAATTACCCTTTGACAAAAGCACACGTAGTGGCACTTTAAGAAAACCATGAGAACAAAATTTCTGTTTACTTCATAGAAACCCCTAGAAAGACAAAAATATGACAAAATTTCTAGTGATAGGAAGCTGCAAGAGCAGAATCTCTTCGGGTTTTTGCTATCAAAGTCATAGGCTCAAAATTTTCCTTTTTTCTGTCCATCCATACTGGGCTGCATGTTGTGAAACCGTAGTATTACTCACAGACACAGACTCCTCATTTACAGGGGTGGTTTTTCCTAAGCACCAGTCCTGGCTGCTTATCTGAAACTTTCTGCCTCTTTGGCATCCCAATGAAGTCAGTAAGGCTCTGTGCGAATACAACGCCAGTCTGCAGGATCAGTGCCTCAATCTACAAACACAGAGCTACTGAATTTGGTGTCAAACACAGGTGAAGGTGCACTACCAACTCCCAGAAATCTCCGTCTTCAGCTTTGACAAAAGCTCAGCACTTTCTTGCTCCTTTATTGCGCAAATACTTTTTAAAATTAGATCATCTGGCTACAGCTCAGCCCACGCCATGATGAGCAGACCACCAAATCACACATGCTGCAGCCTGTTCCCCAGTTTCACCCAGGAACCATCTCCCTCAAGACACAAGGATTGGCTGTGGCTCTGACGAGAGCTGTACAAACAATAGCTTTTGAACCATTGGATAAATAAAACTATTTTCTATTTTTAGAGTTGAATTGCAGCATTTTGTGGGAGTTTGTAAGTAAAACAAATAACATTGAAAGCAGTGTTGTAAGTGATATAAAGCAAGAGGCCATCGTTAGTTTACATCACTCAAAGAATGAGTTTTTGTTTTTCAGCTGGCAAGTGGTAGAGAAAAAGCATTCTTCTGGCAATTTCCATTTACTGAGCTGTATCCACTGCAGGCTTGTCCAAAGCACTCCACTGCACAGTGCTTTATCACGCAGAACACAAATGTTAATGAACTTTAAAAACCTGAAGTTAGCAAGTAAATAAGAGCTGAAAAAAATTGCTATGCTCTACTTTTCTGATTCATAGTAGAAGCAGTCAGGATTTCATCCATTTTAGAGGTTGAAAAGCAAACCAATAGAGGTCTGGGTTTTGTTTTTAACATTCTGATTCCTGTCTTTTTCAGCTATCTCAGCACAGTTTACAACTCATCTGTAATACAGATCAGCAGGTCAGCCATGTGATTTTACACGTAGCACTCTGCGCAGCTATCTACAGAAACTGGGCATGAATCTTTTCCTCAGCCTCTTACTCAGTAATTGCTACAGATAAATGTGAAAGACACTGTACAAAAGGCACAGCAAAACCCTGGGATTGCAGTAGTTACGCCAGAGGCTTTTTTTTTTTTTTTTTACTCTCCAAATGGAACAAAATGAAACCTCCTTAGTCAAGAAAACACTGTGATGACATCTTGAGGTAAAGGGTATTAAGCAATGCTTGATAACCGGGGACACTGCTCTGCTGAGGAATATGCAGATGGCAGGAGTAATAGATATCAACATTCACTCCAGATCCTGTTCTGCAGGGGATTCCTTTGCACCTCATCTTCTGGAGCAGAATGATGACACCTCGGGGCTACAGCCAGATAAAAGATGTTCTGAGAGAGCCATTCTTTACTTGTCTTTCAGGTAAGCTTTGATCTGCATTTCTAATGTCAAACCTCGTTCTATGAGCATCTTTAAGAAGTAAGAGAGTGATATTTCTGAGTCCTAACGTTAGAGTATCCATCTGAATATCTAAAATTAATTAAGTCCTACTTACAGTCAATGAGTCCTGTTTCCTGCACCTGTCCAGGCTGCAAAGCCAACTGATGATTCTGTAAGGAATGAATAATAGTAATGATCAGATTTTTGTCACCGGGCCATCAGAAATTGCTGTAGGAAAGAAATAACACATAGAAAAGAGACAAGCATATGCAAGAAACAGCGATGCATGCTCATAAATTAAACTTGAAGAAATCAAATCTTGCAAAAAAGTAACAAGATTGGCCCAAATAAAAGACTCGGGCTCTTTTGCACCAAGTACTGGTTTTATTTCACCTGTAAGAGGATCTCATTTCCTCTGTCCTCTACCCCTGTATCATAGGACCATAGAATAGTTTGGGTTGGAAAGGACCTTAAAGGTCATCTCGTTCCACCCCCCCCGCCATGGGCAGGGACACTTTCCACTAGACCAGGTTGCTCAAAGCCCCATCCAACCTGGCCTTGAACACTTCCAATGATGGAGCATCCACAACCTCTCTGGGCAACCTGCTCCACTGCCTCACCACCCTGTAACGCAAATGCCTTTTAAAACCTAACATTAAAAATTATACAAAAGGAAACTTCTCTGCTCGTTTAGTTTCTCCCGAATCCTGATGGATTGAAGAGACATTCTTTTACTCCTCTCTGCTTCATTACTTACAAGGTGTATGTCCCATTCACAGTCTTTCTGCCTGATTCCATGAGGTCAGCCGACACTAGGGCTGCCAGAAGAAATGCACAAAATCAGGCTCCTCACCAGCAGCTTTCAGGACTGGTGACATTTGTGGCTACCGTTTTGTTGGGGGCTTCAGGGGTGGTGGGGAGCAGCGCTCAGGTGTGGAGGCAGGCTCTGGCTCAGGTCATGCCATCCCAGAGGCAGCTCAGGGGGCTCTGAACCTGTGGTGCCAGCAGGCTTGGGGTCCCCAGCAGCGCCCAATGGCTTGCGCCCAACAGTTTGATCAATCTTACCCACTTCTAAGCTAATATATGCCAATTTAAGGTTGTCTACATAAGACTTTCCCCATTTAAATCACTTTAGAAATACATTTGCTTAAACTGGTATGATTATTGTGTGTAGCCCTAACCCCTAATTCCTTTCCTTCTTTAGACTGTGTATTAAATCAGATCATTAAATTCACTGTGTCAACATTGTTTTGGTTTTTAAATCTCAGATATAAAGAAGTCAAACCAATAGACTGTATATCTATTAGATCTCCTCATGTCAACAGCGTGGCTAAGTATGAACAGCTCAGAAATTAGTATCTCAGAATAGTTTGGTAGTTAATGATGAATGCCATTCCAAGAAATGCACAGCATAAAAATATACATACTGGTTTGATTTCCAGAGGCAGCCAGGAAGGTTAATAAGTAAGCCATTGTTGGCAGTGAAAAAAACAGAGGAAAACAGGTTGTTCTCAGATTTCAGCAGGCAAGACAGCAGTACCTTGCTGCTAGAGAGGACTAGGAGGCATGTAATGAAAGCAGTGAGCTTCATCTCTTGTGTTGTGCAGAGTGATGTCACCATCTGAAGGGATGTAGGCACATTCTCCCAAATCAGTCCTGAGACTGCCCTCTGGTTGCACCTATCTTACACTGTATCCATTATAAAGTTGGTATAGATTACTTTGATTTAGATCAATAAGAAACCAAAGAAACTTCAATCAATATTATCCATTTTTAAACTAACTTAAGTTTATAATCAGTTTGAGATGACAAACAGTTTTTTGTGTAATGCCTAAAATAATTGTTCCTTGTAACTGTTGCAAGGTGCCACATCACTCCAAAAACACATGCTTAAAACTAAACACAAAGTTGAAGTTGTCTGACTGGCAAGCGTGACTTCATAATGATCTAAAAATATTGCCTTCTTTAGTCAATGGTGGAGATGGGTCACTGTCTCTGATTTAAAAGGAACTAATCAATACATGATTGTTCTGTTGACATGCAAGTAAACAAAATTAAAGTGAGTTCTAAACTGAAAGAGAATCGCAGCTTAACAAATCGATAAGCTTTTAAAGATTTCATCCAATACAATTTACAATTTTCCGTGATCACAGCAGAGTGCTTTTCTGGCAATAACCAAAAATCTTTTACCATAAAGATTTATATGAAAATAAATGCATTCACCTAATTACAAATGAAAGATCCCAGAAGTAAGCTGTCACAGCTGTGTTGTGATATCTACTAGTACAGAAGATTAACCTGACCCTGTTTTATACCTGCCTTAAAGCAGAAAAGGCTTGTGGTAAATTGATTTCCTGAAGGGAAGATGTGGCAGTACATCCGTAACAGAAGATCAGTCAACAGAAAACAGGACAAAGAGAAAGTGAGTGTCAGAGATGTGTTGTGTGGTGGGGACATTTCAGTGCTGGGTGGCAGTAGAAGCACAAGGCTGTTTGCAGAGGCTACCTGGCGGAGTCCTGGCAAGCAGCACTGGCACCTGACATCTGCACAACACACACTGCACCTTTGGCTGCCTCCCTTGGAAGGACTTTGAAATTATTCTAATCTTCCTTCTTGAGGGCTAGCACTGAAGAAAGGGGCTATTGCTTCTTTTTGTCAAGGTCTGAAGCTTTTCTGAGCTTGTTCTCATCCCCCTTGACTTGACTGGGTGACCAGTCTCTCTTGCCTCGTCTCTTCCCCCAGGCCAGGCGAGCAGGGTAGGGTGGTGACAGGAAGCAACATGCCCCATCGACAGTCCAGCGATCATCAGGCAAAGGCATGTCCATAAACCCGGTCAAACGATCCAAATACTCCAGCAGCAGGGCTGGGAGCAGGCACAGCACCTGCGGCACTGCTCTGAATGGGAGCAAAGGCCCAGGGATGGGCTTCACCGGGGCTCCAGGGCCACTGGCAGAGGGTGGGTGGGAGGGGGCCCAGGGGCGGTTGCTCAGGGCTGGGGGGCCACCGGTGCACCCAAGGCTCTGGCAGGGTCTCTGGAGAGTTTATTCCAGCTCTTCAGCACAGGTATTGCATTTTAGGCACTTACATGTATTTATTATAACTACCCATGTAATTATACCTGCTACACCTGTAATTACACCTAATTTTTTTCCCATTAACTTTAGATGACCAAAGTCAAAGCAGACTCTGACCCATGGTTTGCAATATTAATTATTTTTCATAGTCACAGAAGTGTTGACAGGAAAAATTCCTGAAAATTTAATTTTAACACTTCAGTCTTTACTACCCAAATGATACCTTTCCCAGCAATTTATGACATTTTTTCTCTTCGTGTAATTAAATTTTTTTAATTCAAGTCCCTCGTCTGTGATGTTTAGGATAACGATTACTGCAAAATCATAAATGTGCACTCAGAGGTTAAACATAGAGCCTTTTCCCTGGTGTTTTGTTGTTATAACTTTGCAACATTATAACAGTGCTGCTCCTTTTGTTTCAAAATAAAATCAATTCCCCCTCCTATAAGGTGGAGAAAGTGATTTTCTTTTGGAACCAACCGAGTTTGACTGACACCCTCACTGGAGTGTACTCGTGAGCACCCAGCTGTGCCCCCCCAGCCTGCCCAGTGTGCATGGACCCAGGCCTGTGTCTGGTGGTCTGGCCAGGACTCCTTGCAGCGATGCTGAGGATGAGGGAGTACTGTCAAGTATTGGTAGAAATATTAAGCACTGTTTTATTACGAATGAACAAAGTTCCTAATTCAGAAGAGTTGGCCCACAGGCCGCACATTCTTATTGCAGAATGTTGCTGGAAATCCCTTAAGAGAATCTCTGTGCATTAATGGTAGCAGGTAGAGCATTGCTCCAAGTTCCCTCTTATACCTCTCCCTTTTGCTTCACCCAGCACACTGGGGCAGCTGAAGCATCTAATGACCTGTAGGCAATTTCAATACACTGGACACCAGCTACGTATTTCCACCACGCCAGAAAAACAGTGGGCTTGAAACTACAATGCCTTGTCTTACCTTCCCATACAGTTGCCCAATTATAAAGTGCATCCTGCAGAGGGGAAAGGTGGGATCAGCTCCTCTCTTCTTCCCAGGAGAACAACAGGGGAGCAACTTCATCAGGAAGCCCTAACAGAGCTCTGTGTTTTCCCAAATGCCTCCTAGAGAAGAGCCTGTTGCTGTCAAAAAGCCAGTAACAGAGGAGGCCAGTTTGGAGACAATGTGATATCTGTCCTGCCAAAACAAGCAACAGCCTGTTGCAAAGACACTGCTTCACGTAGTGTATGCTCAGGGTTTGCGCAGCACCACATGACAAATACTTATCAGGGTTTTTTCTGCTAGTAGGAGATACTGCCAGAGCACGTTTCCGCCTGTGACGAGTATGGTGGGGTTACTGGTGGTTCCTAGAGTGGAGGAAAGCGCTCTTAAGGTCTGTTGATTGGGGGATATCCAGTGGCTGTCAATCTTTTTTTTTTGGTGGGAGAAGACTGAAAAGGTGATTGTGTCAGCTGGATTGCAGTTGCTTTGGTGACCCCCTCCTTCCTCCTGAGCCAGCCAGCCCATATTCCTGTCAATACAGCATTGAGCTTTCTGTTCCATAAACACAGCCGCAGTCTCTGAGCATGCAAGTGTAGTGTTCACATGGAGAAGACTAGCACATTCCTGGAACGATGAACTTGCTTTTCTTTTCTGTGTTCAGGGCTGCCTGGATTTCCTTTACTGAGCGGGGTGCCAAGGGAAGATTCCTGGGCAGCAGAGAGCAGCAGAGAGCTACAAGATGAGCGCCAAACCCAAGGCAGCCTCCAGCTTTCAGAGCCGTGTCTGTGCCCGTCTATCGAGCCTAGCACGTGAGGACATAATAAATAAACGCATAAACATAAGGAACTTGCTTCTTGAACAGTTGTTCAATTAAAAAATATATTTTGTTCTGCCAAGGGCAATTTTTCCCTAAGTTCCTTAGTAGAACAAAATTGATTTTTAATCATGCAAATTTCTCAACAGATTTTCTGTGCTCAGGCATAACAAAGGATAATTTAGGCATTGGCGTGCTTGGAAAGGCTGATTGCTGAAGGGGCTGTATATACACCACCTCTCACTGCTGCCTGCCTGGGAGGAGCGTGGCACTACAGCAGCCCTCCAGCTGTGCCCAGGACAAGCCTCTGCACCCCTACCTGTGTGCACAGTGCACGGCTCATGGACCAGTCTGGAGAGCTGCCCTGGGGTTATGCAAAGAAAGAAGTACAGATAAGGTCCTATTTAAAGTTCTCCCTTAGTCCCAGGAGGCCTAAGGCTGAGGTGTGGAAAAATGTGCTAAGGATGGACTAAAAGCTGGACAACTAACCCTGAAAATGTCTTCATGGGCCAAACTGTTACTCCACTTTGTCCGATAATCCATTGGCTGTACTGAGTATAATGCACATATTAATAATATCCTGACCTTGTCTTTCTGGGAAGGTTTTAGGTTAATACTCTTTGCTATTATAGTAACTCACTGAAAAGAGTTCTCTCTATCTCACCAGAAGATATATTTTACTTGGGCTTCGTCATTGTCTACTGCAGAAAGGCAGAAATGAAAACCATTTCAGCCTAGATAAAATGCCTGCATGCTCTAATTAAGTAAATAACACTTTACCCATCCTCTGGCTAAATAAAATAAAATCTTATGTATTTGCCTTTATAAATTCCCAACAGTAAATCAGCATCTGCTTTCAAATGGCAACACTAGTCTTCACTAAGCGGTTTCCTATTTGGAGTGCCCCCGCTGTCTGCTCGGATGGCATTACAACCTTAGCCAACATTGGAAAAGAGAAGGAATTAATTATTATCTATTTCGAGGCCCTGTGCCACTAGTTTGAGAGCTATCAGAGACTGGTTTAGAGGCCAGCACTTGCGCTTTGGCAACCAGATACGGTTTCCTTTGAAATCCAGGCAGAGCTTTGTGTTTGCCCTGTGTAACTGTGTAAAAAGCACCGCATTCGGTTACCACACGCGAGCGGGAACCATGTTGCGGGACACGGGTGGGCGTGCGGTGTACGGGTCGCGTACAGCGCTGCGCGGGTATGGAGTGGGAAAATGAGAAATTCTCTGAGGAATTTACCCTGTTCTTCAGCTCGGGCTCTCCGGCTGCGGTCGGAGGCCAGCACGGGACCTCTCCCGTTGCTCCTGGAGGCTTGGCGGATCCTCCGATCCGCAGATAACCTTCCCCACCGGCCCCGACGCCATGGCGGCGGCAGCGCCTGAGGGAGCCCGCCGGGGCCTGAGGGAGCGCGCGACCCGCCTGACTCCGCCCCCCCGCCTCCCGCCCCGCGGCGGCGGCCAATGCGAACGGGGCGGCCACTGACGTCACGGCGGCGGCGCCCCCAGGAGCGGAGGCGGGCGGCGGCGGCCGTCAGTGCGCGTTGGGCGTCCCGCCGACCCCGCCGGTCCGTCGGCCCGGCG